>NC_089827.1:39155355-39475712 GCF_035046505.1 Tiliqua scincoides
AGGTCAGTCAAAATAACAAGCCACGTGTTGTAGGATCTGCTGTGTAGGGAAGAAACTTCTCTCTCCTGCGCCACGAGTCTGCTCTTTCTCCCCCCCCCCCCTTGTAAACTCTGGTGAGTTTGCCCCGCAAAAGTTTCTCCTCTTGACAGGGGACTTTGCAATCGGTCTCGCAGGCGTCCGCTGCCTGGGCTACTCTCCCCTTCTACTTTCCTGCAGCCCATTCCTATGCACGCATTCCCTGAAGTAAGTTCCACTGAGTTCAATGGGGCTTACTCCCAGGAAAGTGTGTATAGGATTGCTGTAGTAGGCGATCGTACAGCCACTTTGAGAGCTCGCCCCATTGATGGGGTGGGGTGGGGGGACAAATAAGCAAAGGCAGCATCCCATGGGGTGGGGGTGGGTGACAATTCCTTTGCTCCCCCGATTTGGGGCCATCGGGCAGGAGGGCTTTGCAGCCCGATCCCTCTGCCAGCCACTCTTACTCAGAAGTCAACCCTGGGGAGTTTCTGGAGGGGGGGGGCTTGCTTACTCCCAGGTCAAGCGTGCCTAGGCTGGTCGCCTGTCCGGTGTGGAGGTCACTCTGTGCCGCTGGCTGGCTGCGAAGTCCCCGCTGCCGGTGCTGGCCATGTGCAGCTGCTTTTCTGCTGACTTGGGCTCGCAGGCTTGTCAATTTGCACCCTGGGAAATTAGCGACAAAGCCCAATCTGTCTCCCTGCTGCTTGGCACTTTCCGAGCGGGCGGCTGCAGTCAAGACGAGATCGGGGGGAGAAGGGGTGGGAGAGGAGGGAGGAGGGAAAGGGGGCGGTGGGGGGAGAAAGAGGGGGGCCAGAGAGAGAGAGTCGCGGTAAATAGCCTGACACCGGCCACGAGCCGCAGCTCCTCTCGCTGCGCTCCTACCACCGGCTCTCCTCTGCCTCCCCCATCGCCAGTGACCTTTTCCCCCCTCCGCTGTATTATGTCTGGCTGGTTCAGGGATTGCGATCCGCAGTTGCTGCCGCCCTGCTTGACTCCCTCCAGCTCGGCTCCGAGCACGCTGCTTTAGGTAAGTTGGCTGCAGCCTGGATATTTGGGGAGGTCAGCCCCGCACTGCCAAGCGGCTCACCCCCCCCCCGGCTTTTAAAAGACACCGATCCAGGTAGACGAGAGAGGAGGACACCTGTAGATCTGCCCAATTACCTGGCGGATCCTTGAGGACCTCATTATATTAAAAAGCCCTCCGACGGGCAGCTCCTCTCTCTCCTCTCGGCTGCCTCTCCTCCCCACCATACAGGGGGCTGTATTAATTCTCCTTCCTCCCCGCAAACAATGCTCCTTGCTGACCTTCCCCAAGGAGAAGCCGCTTCTGGGGTTGCACTGAACTCACCTGGCACCTGCTTTAGTTGAGAAGGTAAGTTGAGGCAGCAGCAGCAGCGCTGTCCAAAGTGGGCTCTGGGTCAGATTTGGGTTGGGGGGGGTCTCTTAATCAGGAGTCAAACTCTGGACCCACTTCTCTTGCCCCCCCCTTTGCACTGTGCAACTTTAGGCTCCAAAGCTGGGGGGGGGGTCTTCTCCTTCTCATCCTTGGGTTAGGTGTGTGTGCTCGAAACCATTGGAGGCTTCATTATTTTTATGATGACGAGAGAGATGCAGGACTCCCAGTGCCTGCCTCAGCCAGGGCTGCGGGAGCAAAGAGCTGCGCGATTGGAGGGCGGGCTGCCTGGCTGGCGGAAGGGAAGCAGGCAAAGTTAAACAATGAACCGGGAGCGAGCGATGCCAGCCAGCATCTCGCCCCGGCTCTTAACCGCGTCGCCAAACCTGGCTCTGGTGGGACGCGGGGGAAACGCGATGGTGAGCGCTGACTTCATTTCTCTCTCCCCCCCCCCCTTCTAGGCATCGGGTCTCTAATTTCCCCCTTCCCCTCCTCCGCTTTATTTATAACGAGGCTTGTAGGGGGGCTGCTTTCTTAATTTAACCCGTTAGGTCCTGCAGAGAGCAGACTTCCCCGATCTCGAATCCGTGTAGCGTTTGTGGAGCAAGAAGGGGGGAGAGGTTTGAAAACCCAAACCGATCGGCTTTGTTGATAGAGAGTCCAAGCCTATACGTCTCTGCTAGGAAGCAAGTCCCATGATAGTCAATGGGGCTTACTTCCAGGGAAATGTAGCCATAAAGTCCAAGCCTATACGCGTCTGCTAAGAAGTAAGTCCCGGGAGGGGGGGGGCTTACTCCCAGGAAAGTGTGGCTAGAATTGTAGCCCCATCCTATGCATGTCTGCTAGTCAATGGGGCTTACTCCCAAGAAAGTGTGGCTAGGATTCTAGCCATAGAGCCCAATCCTATGCTTGTCTACTAGTCAATGGCGCTTACTCCCAGGAAAGTCTGGCTAGGAGTGTCGCCACAGTCCGCTTTCATGATGCATTCCCCTCTCTCTCACGCACGCGCGCACAGAGCGAGCCTCGCCACCTCCTCTCGCCCCTGCGATGCTCACGCTGCATGCGACGCTTTAATCAAACCCATTTGTTACCAGCGAGCTTTAAAAGAGACCGCGGGGACTGCTGGCAGAACGGTGCGGAGTTGGGGCGCGCATGTGGCTCTGGTCGTCTCGATCGCCATCGCACGTACAGCTCTGTGTGTGTGTTGCACGCTCGCAAGTGCCTCCCCGCGCGCGCGCGCGTGTGTGTCGTTTTCCAGCGGCGCCCCCCTCCCGCCTCCACCCCTTTGCAAAGTGCTTTGCACAATAGCCCTCTCTTCTCCTCCTCCTCCTCCTCTCGCAACACAAACCCTCTTCCACTTGACTCAGTCGCGGGGTGGGGAGGGGGGAAGGACACTTGACCACTTCTCGCTTTGCTCAATGAGAAGGAGCTACCCGGGAGTCCTTAGATCAACTCATGCAGCAAAAGGAGAAAAGTTTTGGTAAGGCTGCACCGTCGTTTGCTTTCTTGGGGTCAGCAGCTGCGCATTTCTGGGCTGGAGAGGGAGGAGGAGGAAGAGGAGGCATGGATGGCTCTTGAAAACCCAGCCGATGATCCCTTAGATGCTTCCTTAGACCCTGATCTTCTTGGAGGGGCTTTCCACCAGGTGCCACAACCACACAAAATAGCTTTAGTGTTCTCCCCCCCCCCTCCAACAAAGCCAGCCCACTCGACTCTCCCTACCTTGTGTGGCTTTTGCAGGGGTGGGGAGACAAATTAGTGGCTTGTGCACACTGCACAAAGGGAGAGATGCTTTGTTGTGAAGAGTGTGTTTCCTCTGTCCTGGCTTTCTAATTTTTTTTTTTTTTTTTTGCATGTGAACTGCATCAAAATTGAGCTCAGTCTTGCAAATCTCTTGTTGGCCTTTGCCAACCACTAGCACTTTGCTGCCATGGTAACTGTAATTAAACTGATAAGAGTGGGAAAATGTCAGTATCTCTTGGAGTCTTACAGCTGCATTGGAAGAAAAGAAGGGGGGGAGAGTGAATAAAATTGGCTTCCAGGAGCACCATGTTCAGTGCAAGGGGAGAGGGGAGCAGGGAAAGAGAAAGATGGGGTGCATGTTTAAAGGGGTGCAATGGTGGGAGACTTGAAAAGAAAAAGATCTGCTCTGGAGATCTTGGTTTGGGAAGGAGGGAGAGGAGCTGTTTGCACTTGTTACCCCTTAGAGAACTGTAGGATGCAGGGAAGATGTGGGCCAGTGAACAGAGAAACAAGCTTTTAGGCCCAAATAGGGTGGGGGGGAAGAGAGGCCAAATAAGACCTTTTGTCATCTTGGCAGTTACCAGTTTTTTTTTCCTCCTTCTGATCTGGTGCTCTGGATTGTGGGGCTGCTCGCTGCCGCCTCCCCATTTAATGTAATACTTTTAAAGATTAATGTTCCCAGTTTGTATGTGTGTTTCTAAACCCACCCAAGTTCTTGGCACCTCTTGAAGGGACATGGTGTTGTGAAGGAGAGAATTTTTTATTGTGTTCTGTTTTTGGGAAGGGGGGGAGAGGAGAGCAATTAGTGCAAAGTAGACAAAAGTCCCGTATTCTGAAAGCAACCCTCCTAGACAAAAAAAAAGGTGGCAGGGAACTCCTGCGTGTGATGGAGTTGCAGTTACTTTGTTGTGTTAACTACAGAATCCATCTGCATGTGTGCGTGTGCCTGTGTGTGCGAGCCCTTATGAATGGCACAGAACAAGAGAGCATAATGGAGGCAATGGAGCATTGGGGTGGCTCACAATGCAATCTAGGCAATTAAAAGCTCACCAGAGTTTTAAAAATGAAATGGCTCTGCTCATTCCCGCTCACCGCAGTGGCGCAGGCTATTATTTGTGTGTCTCGCTCTTAATTATGATTTCCCTTAAACTGTCAAACAACTCAAAAAGTAGCAGGGGCCTAGTGAGGCAAGAACAAATTTTCTGCCAACAATTTGCATGCCAGTCTGAGGTGTTGGGAGGCATTGAAGAAAGCCATCTTTAGAAAAGGACACTTTCTTCAAAATAGGTCTCCCCCCTCCCTGGCATAATTGTGTGTTATGGAGGGAGCTCTAGCAGCTGCCTTTTTGTTTGACTGTTCCTCCACCACCCCCTCGACAATAAGACATCTTTGTGGCCTGTGTATTTTTAAGAGGAAAGTATTTTTAGAAGTGGTCTTTCCCACTGTGGATGCACCTAAATCTAGGGATTTAGAAGAAACCGTGTAGTTTTGTCACAAGCCTTGCAGCCCAGTGTTCAGCATGTTTTCTTTCAAGTCTCACTGGCCCTGTAATCTTACTCACAAGTAAATGTGGCCCTCGGCACGTTAAATGACTGGTGACTTAAACATAACAGAAGTGAATTTCTGCAATGAGTGTCAAAATGTGAAGCAAGGAACTTTATTCTTATGGCTGTTGCCAGATTGAAAGAAATGATGGCAGCCCACTCCCCCCCCATGAGAAAAGGATTTATGTCCTGTAGATATAGATATATATAATAGAGAGAGAGAGAGAGAGAGAGAGAGAGAGAGAGAGAGAGAGAATATGAGCGAGCAAGTAAGCACACTAGTGAGTTGTATGTGTTGACTATAGGAGCTTTAGATAATGTTTTGGGGAATCCAAAGTTTGGGGACAGAGCAATTTTACCTCTAAAATCTTCACCCGTGGTCTGAAGATCATGGATATGATCCAGTCCAATCTAAGAATTTTAAAATCATGCTCATTGCAGAAGGAAAGAGTTAAATATGCGCCACTTAAGGCTCCCATTAAATTGAGTGGGATGGAAAGAGACTTGTATTGGGCTGGATTGTACCCAGAGTCTTATGCACCTTACGCCTGCCAAATCCTGAAACCACCATAAAAATCCTTTCTCAACCTTATTTTGAACATTTATGTCAATGTGTTTGTCTTGTGTGCCAGCATTGGCCTGCTTGAAGATGACCAGTCTGCACCTTGATAGTTGCACCCATCCCAGTTGCTTACTGGGGCAGCAATCAGGCTGAATGATCTGCAGAAGTTTTCGGCTTTGTGCTCAGGAAAACCTGTGTCCCAGACCACACAACTGTGCTACTGGTGCAAGAAACAAAACTCTCCACCTGAAGTCAAGCAAATCTAAGGTGGCTATTTCTCATTTGAAAACTTGGCAGGCTATTGAGCTGTGACTGTATTAGTGTCAAAACCACAGGCCTACTTACAGAAAGATGTCCAGTGCTTTACAGCAGACTTCAGGGAAACTTGGCTTTGATTTAGCATTTCCCTGGCAAAGCTCAGAGTGCCCTATTCTCTTGCATTGGCTTTACCGACCTGGTAAGCACAGCTGGTTGGCTAAACAGCTAAGTTATGTTTGCATGCTAGAACAAGAGAGCATGTGCATACTGATTTCTAGCTAAATGCATGAGCTGGAAAATCTCACCTTATTCGTGAACTGCTGGGGTACTTGCTGATCCACCACCTACCTACCTTATGGGAATGATATTGTCTTGCTTAACAGGGATGTTGCAAGGTGATTATGCAACGTTCTGAAAACTGCTATATAACCATGTTAAAATTGGAGATCATGGTAGGTATTTCTTAATGTGTGACACTAGCAGTGTCTTCTGGAGTACACAGATGCTAAACAGAAGTGAATTTTAAAAATGGTTCACAAATCCAATTGCCTATGAGATCCTTTGATCTGTGGCAAGTTCTCCTGTGTACCTAAAATACTATTATTATTTTGCTTGTGATTTGCAGTTGTATATTAAGGTACCATTCTTACAACATCCCCTTTTCTTGACATGTTAGGAATTTGAGGATGCACACGGAAGAATTTTTAACAGTTGCAAGGGGGGAAAAAATCTGTTTCCACATCTCTGTAATGTTGCTCAACAAGGTGGTGATCTTTCACTTACGGTTTGGTGGTAGGTTGTAAATTTAAAAGTTACTGCAGCTTTTGGTGAAGTTGAGTTTGCGATTCTGGATTCTGCCCAAATTCAGTTGAGAAGATGCTGTTGCTACTGGAACAATTGGAATGGTGACTGTATGGGTTGGGGAGTAAGATGGAGGAGAGGTGGAAAACTATAGCAGAGACGGATGTTAATGAGATTTCCCACATCTTTCAAGGAAGCGGTAAAAGGAAGCGGGGGTGAGGTGGGGGTGGTTAACCTCTTTACTGTTGGTTTAATAGAAAGCAGCATATTGGATGCCGGAGGAATTGGCAGACTGTATGTGCTGTTGTCTTTGTGTCATCCATGATGACCTCATATCCGCAACACAGATCTTAATACCAAGACTAGAGTATTCATTGGTTGGCCCTCTTGTGAAAGCTCTTCTAGCTGCAGGGTGTTCTTCAAATTGCCTTGGGGCACCTGCTTAGAGTGCCCAATTGGAAACCCTCAGGTTTTGCTTCATTACTTTGCTTCTTGAAAACTACTCCCAAATTTGCAGTGTCTGTTAGTGGGTTTCAAAAACAAGCAAGCAAACAAAAAAACCTCTCATGTTGGTTGGTTTTGGAAAGACGTTGATTTGGGATTTTCTTTCACACTGAAAAGTCCAGGTCCTCTGCATAGCTCTGTGTCCTCCTTCCGAATAGATTGGACTGTACTGCAGAGGCTTGCAGAACCGTGATTCAGTGGTTATACAATACCGGCTTAATACATGGTCAGCTGGTGTCCCGTGCCTGACAGAAGCATTGACTTGAGAACTTGCTTTCTTTTCTGGCTGCTCTTCATGGCCAACTTCTGAATGAGGGGTGATTTTTCTTCATTTTCCATAGTGGCTGCAACACTTGAAATCAGTTTGCAGTATTCACAGGTCTGTGAGTCTACCTTAGACACACATATGTGGGAACCACTTCTCTATGTCGTTGTCCCACAGAGCTGCTGTGTGGGGAGGGGGGGAGGAGAAAGGGAGAATGAATATTGCACATGAGCCTGGTTGTCTGCCTGAATGGTTCCCTTTCACGACGTACCCTGCTTCCCAGCAGAGTTCCATCCTAGTGAGGAAGAGTGATATGGTCAGTCAGCACTACTCATGTGGTTTCAGTCTTGCACATCAACCTCATGGGGATACCACAGTGAGGAAATGGCTCTGGTGTGTAGCAATGTGGACATGGTTCTGTCCAGAGTATCAGAATTCAGAGGATGCCAACTCTGTACAATGGCCAACTGTTGTGATCTTTCCTGAAAGAGTTTAATACAAAGGGCACTGTTCAAATGCATTATATTTTGGTAAGGGTGCAACAAGTCCAAATTATGCAAGAGTTCCACTCTAGTGCATATTGTGGTATATGTGCAGGCTCACCATATATTGGGGCTAGTTTAGCTTCTGGTCTCCAAAGCCACGGAGCTGGCTGAAACACTTGAAGAGGCAGGAAGGCATATAGGCCTGAATATATTCCATAGCCTGGTCTTCTGGCCCACCAGGTCTTGTCAAGGCATGCTGCAAACATCCTCCTTTTTATCTCTTGTGACACCAGAACCTGCAATAGTGAGTTTTTGAAAAATGTGTGCATTACTACTACCACCTCCACCAGCTACAGGGTAAAGACATAGGTCACTGTAGTTGTTCCTGGTTATGAAATCTTTCCTTCTCTCCACCCCCCCGCCCCTCCAAAGCATCCTATAGGAACTTTTTGTTCAGCCAGTAAATGCATGAGTCCTAAACATGTTTCCTGATTAATGGGATGAGGAGTTTTAGGAAGGCATCTGCAACAAGGAGATGCTTCAACTTTCCAGTATCTGCAGATTTCTCCCTGAAAATACTTCCTTTGCTGTTTGAATTCTCTGATAGGCATCTAAGCCTGGCTATGGGGGAAAAAAATGGAAGGATTAAGCACCCACCCCATCTATCCTTTTCCCCTCCAAATGCTCCTTGGGCCCACCTCATTGAAGCAAACTCTGGGGTGGAAAACCACGTTTGTTTCTAATTACTATTCTGTAAAATGGGCCTCAGACATTATAGCTCTGAAAGAGAAACCTTGTTACTGCGGAGCTCGTTATCAAACCGATACTGCTAAATCAAATCTTTTTTTTTTAAATAACTTTCGAGAATGGTCTGTCTATGTGTGAGAAGGAACTGATATTGCTGAATGTAATGTGCAGTGGAAGATGATGCCCTATAGCAGCAAGGGGCAGAAGCTAGATTTGGATCTTCTGATGACTCCTGGATGATTTGCTAGGGGTTGGCAAGGCTGTCCCCCAACTGTTCAGCAACAGCAACACCAAAATGGCTTTCCCCTCTCCTGAATCGGACTCTCTGATATGTAATCACTTGAATTATTGGATAGACATTTGTTTGTATAGACAGGCTATCCCATTGTTTGGCTCAAGTGGTGCAGTAGGCAATTGGCTCCACCTCCTGAGCCACCATTGTGCATCTCAGTCATGTAGCTATAGAGGGGGCACAGCACTAAGTTTTGCAGGGTGCCTCAACGCTTCATGTAAGCTGCCTCTCTCCCTTGCCAATAGAGCTTTTCCCGATGGCAAGAGCAAAGCAGAGAAGATGCTTCCGCTTTGCTCTCACCTCCAAGAATGGCTCTGACGGGGAGAGGCAGCTTGCACGTTGCATTGAGGCATCTTGCAAAACTTAGTGCTGTCCCTTCCCCATAGCTATGCCACTGGCCCATCTGACTTCACCGCCGGCCACTGTTTTGTCCCTTGCTCATACTGATGGTTCTTGTGAAAATAGAAGTGAACTCTACATTCCTGAATTCTCTCCATGCTTGTTCTACAGTGCCTCATTCTGCACTTGGAGCGGTGAAATGCCGATGAGAATCCATTCATCTGTTTTTACTGGGCAACTGAGGTATATCGTTTACCACTCTTTAATGCCCCCTGCTTAGGCTGGTAGATAGAGTTGTTGAGGGGTTCTTCTATTAAGTGGTCTTGCATGTGAAATCTAGTACCCCTTGGGAAGAAGGGAAGCAACAGTTCCCCTGGGTCACAGCTTATTTTTGGGCATACATATGATGATTGTTACACTGGTGTTTCTGTAGCAAATGCAAAGTGTGGCTATAATTGTATTTTATTTTTAAAAAGTATACCCTACTTCTCCCCTGCTGTGGCAAATGCCCAAAGCAGCTTACAAAATTTCATAAAACCATAAAAGCATACAGTAATACATACAAAATGAAAACAGTTGGAGCACCAATTCAATCCAAGCGATATAACTGGGGTAAACAAAAAACAGTGTCCATGGACAACAAAAACGGAGTAAACAATATACAGACCCAAATGTTTGCAAAAAACAAGAATGTTTTTTGCTCACAGCTAAAAGCTGTGAGTGATCGTTCCTAAATCCCCTGTAAAAGCGTAATAATAAATACATGCACAGATATGTATCTGGGAAGCCAGACTGGCCCAGGATTTCCTGATGTGCACACTTATAGTATGTTGTGGCTGGAGCCAGGAGTTCTGTAGACCTCAGGCAAGGCTTTTTATAGGGCAAGTTTTAGGATTCTATGGAGCAGCTATTCTGAATTGCCAAGACTGGGAGGCTAAACCTGAAGTAGCAGTGATAAACCCTAAATGGTTCAGAATGTGGATGTTTAAAGGGACACCAGTCCTCCCAAAGCAGTGGTTCTCACGCTTTTAGCACCGGGACCCACTTTTTAGAATGAGAATCTGTCAGGACCCACCGGAAGTGATGTCATGACCAGAAATGACATCAAGCAGGAAAATTTTTAACAATCCTAGGCTGCAATTCTACCCACGCTTACCCAGGAGTAATTCCCATTTACTATCATTGTTAAAAATATATACAGAATAGCCTGTTCAAAGTATAGGTCTGTAACAGTTCCCCAAATGCAGTCACATACCATGGTAGCATCAAGTCTAATATATTAAAAATAAAACATTGAAATGAATGGGACCCACCTGAAATTGGCTCGTGACCCACCTAGTGGGTCCTGACCCATAGTTGGAGAAACACTGCCCTATAGGTTTTTCCTCGTACCTAGGGACGATACTTCAGCGGAGCCTCTGTTTTGTGTTCCCCTATTGTCTGAAGTCCGTTGGATATGAACATGGGGAAGAGGCCCCTGAGCAGTGTGCCCAGGCTGTGGAACTCCTTTCCTTGTGAGACTAAAGAGAGGCTGATGCTCTCTCTTCCCACCTTTCAGAAGACGGGTCAAAATACCACAGTTGTGCTTTTGAAGTGGGCCATTCGTGAGGTAATTGGGATGTTTGTCTCTTCTGCTACTAATCTGAGGCTGCCAATAACTTCTAATACATTTTGTAGGATTTTTTTGCCTGTATTGTGCTAGCTGACTGCCTTGAGGATCTTTATTAGGTGTCTAATGGAACAAACGATAAGGCAAGCAGGGCCTCAAGACTAGACCGGTGGTCCCCAGTGAGCCATGGCTTGTTGGGGAGTCATGGAAACCAGACAGGAGCAGTGGAATCCTCGTGAAAAACCCACAGCCCTATGGGATTATAGCCCTAATGGGGAGCCATGGCCAATGGTCAAGGGTGCTGACCCTTGAAAAGTTTGGGAACCATTAGGAAGTTGCATTAAACCTTTGTTTGAGTCATTATTACAGTGATGGCATCATTTGTCAGGATCAGGCCAGCAGGTCCTCCATCTGCCCTGATGGTGGAGCGCGTAAGACCCGCTGGTCTAAGTCGCTTTCAACAAGTATGTGTGATTTGTGTCCACACTTTGCTGTTCTGTTGCAACTCCACTTTGCCCCTTCCCACCAAAGCTGTAATTGCCCCTTATACCAAAGCTGAAATGGGTAGTAGTACTGCTCTGCGTTTTGCACCCAGCTTGGGTTTGCCTTCTACACGGCGTGTGAGCTCAACCAAGCCCCTGCTAATTCTTGCTGCAAAGCATATATCTGTATGATATCTTGTTCACTGCAATTGCGCTCAACATTTTTAGTTGTGGATTTAAAAAAAAAATGTGAAGAGCCCCTCTGAGGCCAGTCAGAAGTTATAGCTACTGCAGAACACAGAAGCTTCTTCTAATCTTGATGCTGCTAGCTTTAAGGGCACATCACTATTAGACAACCTTTTTGCTCATAGGTACTTAATATTTTACACATCAGGTTCTAGCTCCCTACAGCCGCTTCTTCTCCTGCAACAGTTGAGAAATATAAATCTTGGCTCCCCCAGATTTAACAGTGGGGGGAAGGCATTTATTTTCTAGACTGTTCTTGACTGGCACTTTTTTTTCCTTGCTCTGACAGATGCCAATCTGACCTTTGCAAAGTTCATCTATTTTTCCAAGCCTTTTTCCTGAGGAATGGGAACAGTCGATGTGGCTAACACATCAGGATAGATCCTCTTTTGGACACAATATCCCACATTTTCTGTAAGTAAATAGGGTGCTTAGGTTGGCATAATCCTGAAAGCATTTGACTTGCAATAAAAAGAGAAATTTTGTTTCCCTCTATACACAAAATATATAGTCGCCGTGTGTGTGTGCACGCTTTCTTGAGAGTCAGTGTAATTTCACTTGGAACTGCAGGTATTTCCAGTAAGTGTGCCTTGGATCACAACCAGAACAAAACATGAGAATGTATAGCTGCATTTGCTTGCATTTAGAATATGGCCCTGCCTCTTCCTTTCTCCTTACTGCCTGCGCTCCATCTCTTTTGAAATGCAGGTTAGAAGCTCTTTGGCGCAGGGACTTTACATCTTTTCTTTGTTACACGTCAAGTGCTGTGTACTCTGGTAATAATATTAATAGGTTATGTTGCATGAAGTTTCAGCTTCAGTATATAGACGAGCTACGACATGTCGTAAAAATACTTGTCGGGAATTGCCAGCTAAATGGCAGTGTCCCAATTCTGACAGTCCTGTGCAGAATGGGGTAGAGCATTGTGAGCCAGCAGAAGTCTTGTGCTGTTGGAAGCCACTCACCAGTAACACAAATCCTGGAGTATGTAAGCTTCCTCCTGAATGTGGATCTGTGTTCAGGGCAATGGGGACATCCGTTCTGGGCATCCAGGGAGTGGAAATAATCACAGCCTTGGTTTAAAAACCTCTGACAGGGTGTCTATGAGAAGATGAAAGGATGAGCCACTGAAGGCCATGTGGGCCAGCAGGCTAGCTCAGACCCAAGGAAGTTGCAAGGAGATGAGGAGGAGGGTATTGGTGCATCCTTCAGCTGTCTCTCCCTTCCCTCTAACTTGTATGAGGCATTAAAGTTGGAGGAAGGCAATAGACCCAAGGAGAGACATTTTGGACTAATGAAAGAAGCTCCTTGACCTAGTCAACTTTCTTGCTAACAAACCTCCTTCTCCAAGGAGAAAAAAATTCAGGTTAGTTTTGCCATGGGAGTGCTTTCTCTTCCAACAATAGTTTGGAACCTTGGTGGGAAGATTTGCAGTCTCAGGTTTTTATCTGTGCACAGCAAGACAAAACCAATAAAGTCAGGGTGGACCATTGCTTAAAAAACACACATTTCTTTGCTTGGCTACTGATTTTACAAACCATGGTTAGCGGGGGCCAACCTGCTCCATCTTAATTCCTCATCTTGTATTAAACAGGAACACAACAGCAAGGACCATATCTTGACCTTTTTCTGTCTTCCTCTCTTCTTCCCCTTCCTTTTCTCTGTGGTAGCCTGAACACTTCATCTGGTTCACACTGTCTTTTTAGATTTCTCTCACTTGGAGAACTCTAAAGAGTCTTGTGGCATCTCTAAAAATTGACAAATGTATTGTGGTGTAAATTTTCATACAGTCTTGTTCATCTGGTGAATTTGAGAACATCAGCTGTAAAAATACAGTGCTGTTTTTGGCCCAGATAAATCAATCTTAGTAGAGGCTGCTTGATGTGTTCTCATTACCTAATGATTGTATCACCAACTGGTGAATTGCACACACAAAGTAAGGCATCTTAGCGTCAACACCAGAAATGGAAGTGATATGAGTAACCTAGTATTTCTTCATGGAGTTAGTTCTCCTATTCAGCTGTGAGGTATGTGCATGCATGAGTTCTCCTTAATAGTGCAATCATGTGCATGGTTGCTGAGAAGCAAGACCCACTGTGTTCAGTGGGACTTACTCCCAGGTAAGTGTGGGTAAGATTCTGCTGTAAATCTCTGAGAGACCTGAGCATGAGTTGGATTTAAAGGTATGATTTCTGTGGCTTTTTCAGTGCATTCCATACTTTAGAACCAAAAGTGTGCATGTTTAAAAGAAGGAATAGTTCTTGCCTCATATTTTTGTTTTTGCCACAAGACAAAAAATGATGTCATTTTTTTGTCTTTGACAATAGCTCCTTACCAGGGACAGTTCACTGCATGTGTATGTAGCATGTGGTGTTGCAATTTGGGTTTGAAGAAAATTTAAGAGGGCAAGTTACGTTAAAAAAAAAAAAAAAATTAGGCCGGCTATGGTTGGAAGATGGTTCAAATGCAGTGCATTTTCAGCAATCCAATTCTGTGGTAGTTACACATCTGAAGAGAATTTATAACTTGGGGGAAAAATAAAACTTGGGGGAGAAGGTGATCCTTGGAGTTATCATCAACGTTATGCTTTAGGTGACATTTTGAGGCAAATTGGGAGAAGTGAGGAATTTTGAGAGAAGCAAGAAATTTTGATAAGAGCCACAATAAGCTTATAAAGCAGGTTGATAGTTTATTAAGCCATTTCTGCCCAACACTGTATATACACAACAGGGACCAAATGTGTACACCTGTGGGCTGGGCAGAAATGGGTTAAGTGCTCAGCTGTAATGCTGGCAGAACAATCATTCCGTTAATTGCCTTACGGGAGTTGTGAACTGCCAGCGCCTTCACCCACAAGCCAGAGGATTATTGCGGACATGCTCACCCAGGTAGGACAGTGCAGCGGTAGGACGGGATATGAGGAGAGTGGGGGAGGGCAGAACAGGGGCAAGGTGGATGGAACGAGGAAGCGATGGGGCAAATTGGGTTCTGGAAGGGGCGGGTTTGGTAGCAGTGGCGGCCAGTGAACCCAAACCCCCTTCTCATACCTATTCTCGCGGCACGTGTCCATGTGGACCTGCGCCAGTGATTTTGTTGTCACAGGTACAAGTAGACCAGTCCATACCACAGATGTGTACCCAGAGGAGACCCCTTGGGATTGCTCCTCCCCACCAGGTTACAGTGCAAACCATTTTGGGCAGGAGGGAGAAACCGTAGGATTGGGCAGTAAGAATATTCTTATAGTATGTCAAGAAATTTAGCACAGCAGTCTCCAAACTGAAGACTGCTTCATGCCAAAAAAATCCCTTCCCATTGAAAAGAAAACTTCCATAAAATTCAGTAACTTGAATGGGAAAGCAAGTTACATGAATGTGGTGTAATGTCAAAACTGGCAAGTTTTGTCTACATAGAAGAAGGGAGACGACTATATAGCAATTTGATTTCTGTTTGATTTTGTTGTGTATTGTGGAAACCGAAGACATTCATCAACTGACCTTTTGTAGTTTTTCATGTACTGGGAGTTGCTGTATGAACAAATTTTAAATCTTATTTAATTTTTTTTTTTTAAATTGTGAAAAGAACAGGTTGCTTGGTAAGCTGCGTTGTCCATGTCATTTCCTGTTTGGGAATCCATGGCTGGTGCAGCTGTTAAAGCAGGTAAAAAACTATGCAGCAGGCCTTGGCATGTACGGCTATCAAATTGCACCTAAAACTGTGGTTGGACATTTGACCAGTAAGATGCTTGACCGTTATCGGATACTCTTTTTAAAGCATTAACATTGTTAGAACAACAAACAATATTTGATAGTAGCTCATTTTTGTAAGTGGCATAATTATGATTTTTGAAACAATTTTTTAAAGTATTTTATTATAACTTTCAACAATATTCAGGAGTCTTCTGTGAAAGTGAATGGTTCATCACATTGGCATTTCTCCTGGAACATGAGTGTTGGCATATATTTTCAAAATATTTAAAAAAAAATACCCCAAAAAGACAAAAAAATTAAAATAGAAATAAAGCAAAGTAACACCAGTTATGGAAACACAAGCCCATTTTTAAAAGCAGTTTTGCTGGAGATACTTGGCGAGCCAACCCGTGAGGCTTCATGGAACATCTGACTGCAGGTAACTGGTAATATAGAACTGGTGTTCCAAGCCTAACTCAAAATGAGGTGAATTGGATCTTCCAACTCTGGAAAAATATCCAAAGACTGTTCAAGAAAAAAAGTGATGTGTTTAAGTTATTGACTTATTCTGACAATTTTTGGGGAGGGTTTGGACCACGTGCTGACTACCTTTTTGCCCCTTTTCTCCTTTCAGGTATACAAATGCTCTCAGTCCAGCCAGACACCAAACCGAAAGGTTGTGCTGGCTGCAACCGTAAGATCAAAGACAGGTATCTTCTGAAGGCCCTGGACAAATACTGGCATGAGGACTGTCTGAAGTGTGCCTGCTGTGACTGCCGACTGGGGGAGGTGGGCTCCACCTTGTACACCAAAGCCAACCTTATCCTGTGTCGCAGAGACTACCTGAGGTAGGACTTGACTCTTTTAACATATGCAGTACACAAAACACTCCAGTCTCATTCAGTTCTCTTCCCTTGCACAGCACACTGCGTAACCCACACGAGGCAGACCATATGTGACTGTTGCTACGGATACCTTGCCACACGGATGGCACAATGGCAAGCATACAAATTGAGCTAAGTGGGGGGAGAGGAGTCCATAGTTCATCAACCAATTTTCAGTCCTTGTCCAGGGCCTGAGAGAGGAATCTTATCAGGGGGTACAAAGTTTATTTTGGACCCCTTTGCAAAGGGGAAGGGGTGAAATAGAGTGGGGAAGGGTGGTGACAGGAGAGTAGAATGGGGGCAGGGAGGGGAAAACAGGGTGGTGGGAGGGTGAAGACATCTGGAAACATCTTTGGAGCCCAGGTCTACCCACTCATGTAGCATCGGCAACTAGATACAGTAATGTGGAATACCAAACACTTTCCTAAGCCTCTCTCAAATCTTTTAAATATAGATAATCATGCAGAACATTACCATCATCATATTTAGGCTCACACAAGACTGGAAAGTGTCCTGTGCATACCAAAACTTGCTTCTGCAGCAGCTGTAGTCCCACAGCTGTGTCCCTGATCTCCTCTATACTCCTTCATGCTAAGTGGATCCACAAGCCAAAGAGCTACTGTAGCAGGCCAGTTCATCCCAGATTTGACACTGTTAAGGAGTGTCGTGTTTGCATTCCTCAGACCAGCATATATGACTTCCCAGTAGCTGCAGCCGCAAGCTCATGGTAGTGTCCCCAGCATCCTGTGGGAACACCAAGTCTGAGTAGATAGGAAAAGGTAAGGTCTTAGGACATTTCTGGGCCCCCTCCTTTGGCTCTTGGGCCCCCTTTTTGACCCTGGGCCTGGGTACAAATTACCCCCTTTATCCCCCTCTTCTAGGCCCTGTCCTTGTCTACAGCTTTCATATCATTTAAGTGTGTTTTTTCCCACAAATGTGAAATTCAAAGGGCTATGTGGTGGACCCTGTTGATGCCATACAATCCTGACACCCTTTGAGGACAGTGGTGATAGGCTGAGACCATGGCAGTTTTGATAAAAATGAAACATCCTTGCCTTCTGTGGAACTCTTATCTCTTGACTAGGGATGATACAAGTGTTCTCTCTTGCCAAAGTCTGCAACAAAATGCTTGGTTTTAGGCCCCTCTCCAGCAGATTGGCTCTTATAAGATATGGATATGTCTACAAAGTCTCTGCATTTCCTACATTTGTGTAAAATCACATATTTAAATGCATAGTTTGCCATATATTATCCTACCAGCTTCTGTCTAAGGAATACTTGAAGCATACTTAAATACATGTGTATTTTTTTTCAGTGATGGGTGGGGAGAAAAAATTCAGGGATTTTTAGCAGAAGAGAGCAGAACAGAAACCAAAGGAAACAATTTGAAGTTCAGATGGAGGCAGACCTTTCCGTTCCTGTTTTTGTCAGGCTCTGTAGATGAGCATCTTATCACTCGGTAAAGCTATTCCTGGACAGTGCTAGATCATATTGTGGTGGAACTGCAAGCCTAAACAAACCCCAATGGAGGAAAGAAACAAACCCTGAACATAGAAAAGTAGCATATTTGGGGGGGGAAGGCTTGGCTGGAAACCTTCCTATCTCATATATGCACTTGGATATAGGAAGAGTCTTTAGGCTGAATGTTGGAGGAAAAGTCTGCTATTTTCATTTTTCTGTGCAGAGTGTCTTTAGACTCTAGAGCAGTGATTTGCAACCTTTTTCGTCTCATGGCACACTGACAAGGGACTAAAATGGTCAAGGCACACCGCCAGGTTTTTGACAATTGACAAGGCACACCATGCTGCCAGTGGGGGCTCACATCTCCCATTGGCCCTATTAATAAATGACCTTCCCCCAAATTCCTGTGGCACACCTGTGGACCTCTTGCAGCGCACCAGTGTGCCACGGCACAGTGGTTGAAAATGGCTGCTCTAGAGACTATCTTTCCCCTTAATCCCTATTCACATGTCTGGTCTCAGCCTAGGCCCACATGTCCATGTGGGAACAACTCCTTTAATGTTAAGCTACATGCTTGGTTCTTTCAAATCTGCCTGTAAGTGGTGTGGCCTACTGAGACTGATCTAGAGCAGTGGTTCCCAAATTGGTGGGTCGTGATCTTCCAGGGAAATGGTAAAAGTGTCATTCCCCTTTAAGGGGAATGACCCAGAAATTGGCAGCAACATGATTGGGATGATCAATGATCATGCTGCTGCCAGGTAGAGAAGTGTTGTATTTTTTTTTTAAACTCACCTGGGAGTTGTTAAGGCTCTCTGGAGGGTCTGAGGAGCCTGCAACTGCAGCCCTCCCAGCAGCTTCAAACACCTGTAAACAAGAAAAAAATACTTCCAGTTGTGCGATGAAAACAGGAAGTGGTTTTTCTTTCCCTTTCCTCCCCAGCAAATACTTACAGGGTTGCCAAAGTCTGAGTGGGACTTTGGGAACTGCTGTTATAGAGACTGAGAAGGACCAGGCCCTCCTATATCCCCACCAAGGCTGCTGCTAAGCCGTGCAGCCATGCAGCTCCAATCTGAGCTTTACCCAGCTTCGAAACCCAAAAGTTTGGTGTTGCCATGTGCAAATATGGTGTTGTAATGCAGTTGTGACACAACAGAAGGGGTCTGTGCAGTAACCTGGACCCCTTGCAGGGAACATAGCTGCTCACTTATCCTTTATACAGAGAGCCTCTGGGATGGAAATTGGAGGCACAGTGTGCGCTCTGTCTCTGAACTCCTTAGTGTTTTGTAAGAATGCATCTAGGATCCCTGTGTGTTTTGTCTGGCAAGATTGTCTAAGAATTGCCAAGTGTCTTGAAGCAGTGATGGTGGGAATATCCTCTTGTTGCTACTGCTGAATATGGTGGTTATGGTCAGAGCCCTGTAATTAATTAGAAGAGGGCTGAACTCCAGCAATCTTGATGCTTAAAGTGACCCAGAAGCAGTTCTGAGAGCATGGAAAGTATGGCATGCACTGCAATATACCATGTAAGTGCCTCTCCCTCTTGGCATTGGAGCTGTTCAGGGCAGCGACGGGCAACGTACCATTGCTGCTCTGATGCGGAGGCACTTATATAAGGGGCACTTATATGGGACATTGCAGAGCGTGCTCCCCTTCTGAAGTCACCTTGCATGATGCCATAGAGTGGAGGTTCTGCATTGTTAATGAACAATTTTAAAGTATCATGTCATAATTTTGGATTCTAAGGTTCTGAAGAATTGGGTAACATCCCACTGCAGTGAAAAGCTAAGGGACGAAAGGGCCTGGAGATATACAATGGTGCTGATTTGAAATGGGGAGGGACTAGTAGTTTGAGGAGGACAGTGATTTTGTAGGGCAAAAAAGTTGAGCCTAGCACCTCGGCATGATCTCCTTTCTTTTCAGAGCTCAGTAGGGGCACTTGAAAGAAACCACGGCTGGTTTTGCAGTTGCTCAATGAGCAAATGGCTTTCTTGGTTCTCCTTTCTCTCCCCTCCCATATGGCACACACTCATTTGCTTCCCTAATTCTTGTTTTAGTGCTGCCACTGAAGCTAGAGAGCCATGCAGAGCGCCAGTGTGTCCCTCCAGTAACTAACCCATAGTTGCTAATCCCGTGGTTCCCAACCTGGGGGTTGCAATCCCGCAGGACAGGCATAGCATATTTTTGGTTACCCCCTTATGGAACTCTGCTACGAGAAACACTTAAACAGGAGATGCTGGGACTCTGGGACCTTCACACATGAGCAGTGCCACTGAAGTACAACTGATTTTGCAACTTGCCTGTTGATGTCAGACTTGAACTGTAACTTAAGGGTTTTGATACTTTGTTGTGTTTTTGATACCTGTGTTCAGGGTGTTTTTCCTTGAATGAGGTTAGTACAGAAGTTCCTGCTGCAACCCTGATAGTCCACTGTTGTTAGGTGGGTGATTCTGCTGTGAATTGAACAGTACAGCGAAATGACTTTATGAAAAATGCTGACATTTTAGAAAGATATATTGCACACTTGCTATTTAAAAATTGGGAAGAGCGTTGTTGGAAAGAGTGCTAGCTCTATGCGACAGCAGGGCCTGTCTCAAAGATGCTTTGCAAGGGAGGCATACTGGACACAGGTGAAAGGATGTCTCCTTTCTTTACCAGTAGCAGTTTCCAGTTCAGAGTTGCTCTTTGTAACTCTCAACAAAGCTGACAGTGATGGTGTGTATCTTGGAGAAAGGAGAATGCATCCATGAGAATGTATCTTGGAGAAAGGAGAATGCATCCATTTGCCATTAGATCATGGTATGCCCCAGCCATGGACCAGAATAGCATACCCAAACTCAGTATGTATTAGAAAAGGGGGAGACTGAAGATCTCTGGATGTCTTGTAGTAGATCAGGGGTGTCCAAAGTTTTTAGCAGGAGGGCCACATCATCTCTCTGACATTGTGTAGGGGACCTTGGGGGGGGGGGAAGAATTAATTTACTTTTAAAATTTGAATACATTTACATATGTTTACATAAATGAATATATTAAAGATGAACTTATATGCATGAATGAAGGTCTTCCAATAGCTCAAGGCCTATAAAAGGCCTTGCACAAAGCAAGGCTGGCCTTTCCTTTGCTGCCGCTACTGCATCACAGACGTGAAACAAAAAGCAGTGGAGGGAGCCCTCATCCCACAGCTCATGGGAGAGGTCAAACAGTCGCCCTCACACTGAGAGCAGTTGCGTTGGGCCAGTGCGGGCTCCAACAAATCTCTGGGGGGCCAGAGTCTCATTGGAGACTGGGGACTCCCTGAGGGCCACATTGAGAGGCCTCGAGGGCCACAAGTGGCCCCAGGGCCAGGGTTTGGGCACCCCGCTGTAGATTGACAAGGGATTCTGGCTTTCAGGTGTTAAGAGCAACCAAAAAGCTCCCTTCTCCCTCCTTCCCCCCCCCCCAATTAGGCTTCAGTTATTAATGCAATCCTATCCTCTCTTTCCGGGGAGTAAGCCCTATTGACTATGGGACTTACTTCTCAGGAGACATGCATAGGATTGGGCTCTAAGAAGTTTGGCTGAAGACTGGGGTGGATTTTGGGGAGGGGTGAGCAGACCAAGAGTCCAAATTCCTGGGCCAAGGATGAAGACAGAGGCGCCCTGTTACTCAAGGTCCCTTCCCCACCACTTCTGTTCTGTGCCTCGCTCTGGTTGGTGGGCCTTGGGGCTCTAATAAGAAGCCTGAAGTCTAGCCTACCCTATGTGGACCAGCTAGCAGCAAAATGAATTAACTTCTGTGGGAGTCTGATGACTGATACACACCTCAGGAAAACCTGTTTGCTATCTTCTCTAGAAGAACAGAGGTCCTGTCCTCTGGAAGCCATATCTTTGGACATGTAAATCACTGTGCCGCACAAGTGTAATTCCAAAAGGCTGTTTATTTTATCAGTTTTAACTTGGCTTTTCTAGAAGTGTTGATGATGCAAAGCAGCTTACAAATATCTAAAAAACGCAAACCTCTGTCATTAAACAATTTAAGAAAAATAAAATTTTTTAAAGAAACATACAGTGTATCACTTCTACAACATTCTAGTTGCTACAGAATAAAAGTCTTTTTCAGGAGGTAGCAAATCATGAAACCCTGGTCTAAGGAGGAGGGTTTTCAGTCTCCATTGAAACACAGGAAGAGAGGAAGCCTGACTCCACTCTTCCCTAATTTTGGCACCTAATTTTGGGGTTCCCTAATTTTGGCACCACCACAACATGGTCCTGTGTCTTGAACCTGCTCTCTATCTCCTAATGGTGACTGGACAGAGATCTGAGGATCACTGTGAGCAGGCTCACAGAAGAGCTTCTATGTGCAAATGAGCTTGTTGAATGTGATGGCAAAGCAATTAATCTGGTACTCTATTTGGCCAAATGGATACCCTAGAAGTGTGTTGCATTGGGTGTGCTATTGCAAGTACTGTATAGAAATGCAACAAATTTGGAGCAATACATGTCACTGAGAATGTAGGGTATTTGTGATAAAGTCTGATGTCCAGTTCTAAAATGGATGGTCTGTTTTGCCGTCCCATCTTCTTCCTAGACCTTCAGCAGTTCCTTTGAAGAGCTGTGATCCATGGCAGTTAATGTTGGCATTAGACTGTGCTGATTAACTTCCAGCATTTTGCCAATTCACAGCTGGTTGTGAGTGGGTGGGCCTGGTCAAGGTAGTGCTGTTGTTGAAGCACCACACCTGTCACATAGCTGTTTGTCCAGTGTACAGCTATGAATTGGATCCACACCAACTATTTTGCTGGCCTAGGTCTGAGGAGAGGAACGGGGTTAGGTGGGTTGGAAAATTGGAGATAGGATCTGTAATGTGCTTTTTCGGCCAGGATGCATTCACTCCTTGCCCAAACTACTCAAAAAGTACCCTCTCCAGCATCTTACCTGGGCCTATGAGGCATTCAGGCAAGTCTGGCATGCACCTGGAGCTGCTGGCCAGTTCCACCAGTGGCTCCATCACATGTGTATGGCAGCACAACATTTGTGCCATTGTGGGGCCAACTACGGAAGTGGGTTGGTAGATCCACTGTCAGAAATAGCCCGTAAGATTGAGCTGTTAATGTGTAATATTTTTAAATAATTACAAATATAGTTTGAGCTTATTCTGACAATTTAAGTCCTAAGTAGTTCTCACATGTTTCTGTTGGGTACAACTATAGTCACCTGCCCAAAATCTGAACTGCAGAACTCAGTTGTTCATAGAGTGTGGCCCTGACAGCTTTTCAGTTGCTAGAGCCAAAGGAAGATGGTAGTCTTTTTATTTTCGTGGTTTGAAAGAAAGTTTATTTGCCCCCCTTGCTTTTGCCTCTGGTCAAGCAGGTTAAGTAGGTTTTTATATAGTTATAAAACCTGCTTGACCAGAGACAAAAGTTCTGTTTGGGTATTGTACATGGGCTATGTATCCTTTCTCAATCCAATTTAAACTCTTTCCTAAAGAGCACTGCCTGTCGTCGCTGAGTGCAGCTCTTATTTTTGAAACTGCCACAACAGCCATTGTTTCAACAGCTCATGCATTACCTGATCACTTAGACGTACATGTAAGGTAGCATTCAGAGGCACATAGACCCTCCAGTCTCGGGACCAGTCATCAATTTCTGAGCTAGCTTTGTCTCTTCCTCAACATAATCTCTTGCTTATACTTAAATATGCTATTTATGTTAAACTTCCAGTTGATGCACTTAATGCAATTGCAGTCATTTGCCTCATTGCATCCATATGTACTTGAACATATGCAGTGAACCTGTAAAAGGATCTCCATTTTTATGCTAATCCTGGAGGTAGTTAGATGTGCTCTCTTTTTGTAGGCAAATAAGCATTCATATTTACTGACCAACTTGATAGGGATATGAAGAATAAATTGCATGTGGTAATGAACACATTAGAGTTAGGTTGCAGCTTCAAGCTACCCTTTTTATAGGCTTATTAAAGAATCTATCGCCTTTTTTAAGCATCTTAGAACAGTATGTTCCACCGATATACTCGTACTTGCTTTTAATTTGTAGTGCCCTCTAGAGGGTATGCAATCTCAGCGAAATAATAAGACTAACATATTAATGTCGCCTTTTTTGATTTTCCTGTTCACTATTGATCTCAGAAGATTTCTGCTGCAAAGACTGTAATATCTACCTCTGGCAAAGATCACCATCCATTTATTATGCTGTTGTGTTAATACGGTGTTGATTTTGTTAGCCGCCTTAGGCTTGGGCTTCCTTTTTACAAGGAAAGGCAAGATTCCAGTTCCAAAAACAGGACTGCATACACACTGTGATTTTGTAGAGACAACAACAATGTCAAATGTAATTTTGAGGGTAAAATTCAGTTTCCTAAACATCTCAATTTTATTTTAAAAGTTTCCTGTCCTTGATGGTCTGTATGAAAGGTGCATGATGATATAATTATAATGCAGTCAGAGCGGGGGGTGGATGGGACAAAGCAAAAAGAGAGGCGACACCACAGACTGCGCTCTCCAAGTGACAGTTAATTTGAGGCATTTATATACATTTCGGCAATTGTATTTTTCAAGGGCAAAAAAACTTGCACCATCTTACTATGATGGAAATAACTACATAGTGCGTTTGGAGGCTTGATCAGTAAAACGGCACCAACCTTTAACACCAATAGTAAAACATTTATCAAGACATACATTCAAGTATTTTTATTTCCAAGATCTCTATGGGTTGTTTTTGGAGTCTTTTTTTTTTTTTTTAAAGAATAAAAATGGATTTAGTCCCGTCCCCCCCTTATGTAGTGGCAGTTTAGTTTGAATTGTAGAATTTGGGTCCTTCCGTGATACCTTGTTTGTTCAATATTTTGGGTATTTTGTTGTGAGCTCCCCCCCCCCCCCAAGTACTGATAGAAACTGTTGCAATTGTGCATTTTGTGGAACTGAAGGTGTAAAACTCAACTCCTCTTCTCTTCCCTCACATCCTCCCCGTTCCCCTACAATTAGGAGTTCCCCCTTTAAAAATTGGCATTGAATGAATTACAGGGCAGAGGGAAGGCTCACTGTTTTAACCGTCAGTGCTGGCCATGATGTTCTGTTGTGATTCTAAAGCAGTGGCTTTTAGGACTTCTACGTTCAGGGAACTCTTTTCAATCCACTCATCTGCCATGGATCCTTAGTGCATTGCAGAAGATTTTGGAGCAAGCTGTTTTGGGCCAGAGAGCACACCTTGGTTATGGTGAGGCACTGGTCAATCTGCCATTGCCCCATGTGAACTTAAGAGTGTCACTTACAGCAGTGTTTCTCAAACTGTGGGTCAGGACCCACTAGGTGGCTTGCAAGCCAATTTCAAGTGGGTCCTCATTCATGTCAATATTTTATTTTTAATATATTAGACTTGATGTCACCATGGTCTGTGACTGCATTTGGGGAAATATTACAGAGCTGTACTTTTAACAAGCTACTATGGTATGCTTTTAACAATGATAGTAAATGGGGCTTACTCCTGGGTAAGTGTGGATAGGATTGCAGCCTAGAATTGTTAAAAATTTTCCTGCTTGATAATGTTACTTCTGGTCATGACATCATTTCTGGTGGGTCCTGACTGAATCTCAGTCTGAAAAGTGGGTCCCAGTGCTAAAAGTTTGAGAACCACTGACCTAGAGCACATTCAGTACTCTCATGTAGCTTCCTGTTGTAGGAGAAGATTGGTAGCAATGTTCTAGCCCAGGGGTGCTCACACTTTTTGGCTTGAGAGCTACTTTGAAACCCAGCAAGGCCCGGAGATCTACCCTCCAGGGGGGCAACTTGGGGGGTGATGAGAAGTGGGGTGACTCCATGTGTGGGGCCACGGGGAGGGGTTGGGGAGCCCTCCGGGGGGCAACTTGGGGGGGTGATGGGAAGTGGGGGGACACCAGGTGTGGGGCCAGGGGGAGGGGTTGGGGAGCCTTCCAGCAGAGCAACTTGGGGGGTGATGGGAAGTGGGCGGACACCAGGTGTGTTGCCAGGGGAGCGGCTGGGGAGCCCTCCAGGGGGGCAACTTGGGGGCAGCCCCACACCCTCTTCCCCACCCGCCCTCCCTCCCTCTTCCCCGAGGCGCCTGCTCAGCTCACCCTCTGGGAGCAGGAAAAGTTCTCCGAGGGCACCGCAGGGCCGATCCCAGCCTCGGGAGGAAGGCGGCGATGCGAGGCAGCACAGCCCAGCCACGCTGCGCTTCCTCCCGGGCTCCCCTTACCTGTCCCCAGGGAGGGGGTGTTGGTGGCGCCAGGGCTCGCCCTCCCGCCAGCCGCAGCCTCGCAGCGCCCGGCGCCCGAGGCAGGGACGGCGGCACCTGCGCGGGGCAGCAGCAGCAGCAACCAGAGCATCCCCACCGGCCACAGGCTCCCGCGCCGCCTGCCCACGCCGCCGCCCCTGGGGGATGCGCCACAGCTGGGGCAGCTCCCGCTCATCTCCGCCGTGGCTCCTCAGCACCGGATGCGATGGCGGGCCAATCGGGAAGCTCCGGGGCTCTTTCCCACCCCTTTCATTGATTGAAAGGGGCGGGAAAGAGCCCCAGAGCTTCCCGATTGGCCCGCCACCCAATTGGGAAGCTCCAGACTTTTTCCCGCCCCTTTCAACATGGCAGGCCAATCGGGAAGCTCCGGGGCTCTTTCCCGCCCCTTTCAACATGGCAGGCCAATCAGGAAGCTCTGGGGCTCTTTCCCACCCCTTTCAACATGGCGGACGGGAGGCTCGGCGCGCGATCGACCGGATTTTGCTTCGTGATCGACCGGTCGATCGCGATAGACGTCTTGAGCACGCCTGTTCTAGCCATCTTTCAAGAAAGCTTTTCCACTATTACTGAGCTTCCCATTTAGTAACCCCTGATAGGTTTCTGGAAAACCCCAGCATTCCTGGGAAAACATATCTCTGAATTGGGACTTGATAGGGGTATAAGCTTTTGGAAATATGCTTGTGTAAAGAATGCCTGTATTGAAAGTGAAAGATATGTTGGCTGCCTTTTACCCAGCAGACCTTTCTCAGGTTTCTCTCTTTAAGGTGAGGATAGCATTGTATTTGTGTCACAGAACTGGGCACGCAAACTATCTGGAAAAATGTTAGGAAGTGAAAATCTTCATAGACCATGGCGAATAAGCCCAAACAGTTCTTACTGCAATGCTAAGAGTACCAGCCATGAAAACCTTGGATAATATAACTGGAAAAAGTAAAACTGTGGTGAATATAACATACAAATTATTACAGACAGATTATGGAAGACATTAGATTTTTCCTTATAAAAATCTCCTAAAAAGGGGGGGGGGTGCAGAGATCAAATGTAGAAGGCAGCGTTTCCAATCACCCAGTCTCTGTTCTGCAGAGAACCAGTTGCGATTTCTTTATATGTGTGTGTACAGGACATCGTAATAGGCTAATCCTTTTGCAGCTTGAGTGACTCTTCCTTTTTTATATATAAATTCCAGCCAAGGAATCCATGTCATGTACAAGAAGAAATGCATAACTTAAAAAAAATCTCATTGATTCTTGCATCTGTTTAAAATACATGAAAGTCTCCGCTAATGGAGATGCATATTTCTCCCCAGAGATGAGAAATGGCGGCTTCATGTGCTGATCTCTTCCAATCTGTCCTTCATTCTGATTGGCAGCATGCCCTCTTACAAAAAAAAGCACTCACTTTGTACAATCTGTTATACCTGACTAATGGTCAGTTGTGGTAACAAAAGAGCAGCTATTGTTTAGAAGACTGTTTGCGTTAACAAGTAGTATGTATTGCATGAGGTGAACTTGTAATTTATGTCTGATGCAGGTACTCTTAAGCGCTGCTTCGCTCATCGCGGTTCTAGGTGTGCACACAAGGCAGTCAAATTTACAATAGTGTGAGTGTGGCAAGCAGATACTTGAAAGCACATACTTGAAAGCACAAAGTCATCCAGGTACACTCATCAGAGAGCCAGAATTGGCTGTGGTTCTCTGTTGAGTGTGAGTTTGGTGGTAAACCAGTGTGTGTTGCTGTGTAACACTTGAAAAAGCCTTAATTCCATTCACTGAAAATGCTCAACTTTTTCTGCAGTATTTTACCCTCATGCTTTTTGCAGTTTTTACTTAGAGCATTGTGCAAAATGTAGAATATGAGTCTCCAAACATACTGGACAAAAACTAGGAAACTATGTTCAGTCCACTTTTGTCTTGTGTCCACTGCGTGTCTCTGGTTTTTGGAGAACAGTATTTCCCCTTCACACTTTCCCAGTATGCATGTGGTAAAAGCTCTTGCCTTGGAAAACACGAATCTGTTCTTGGCTTTGAACTTTCTGGGTAACGTCAGCTGAGGTCTGGGTTCCCTGTTCCAGGGTCACTGTGACGGAGGGTGCATTAATGATGGCAACACTCTGTGTAACAAGGTTGGGGAAAAATTTTCAGAAGCTATCAACACACCCTTAGGGCTGGTCCTTAGCAGGGTATAGAAAAGGCTCATTTTGATGGTAGTGTTTTCAGCACCATTTCAGATAAACTTGGCTTATACCCCTTCTAAATATACTAAGTTCCCCAAAGAATCTTGAGTTTGGTGAAGGAGCCTCCTCTCCCTTGAAGAACGACGGTGTTCTGTTGGAACATGGCTAGGAGTCTGAAGTCGATAGTGCAGAGGTGTCCTAAAAATGATGAGAGCAGGCAGTAGTGTATATCTACCTTCCCGTAACTTCTTGTGAAGAGTTGTAACTTGGAAGAGAAAAGTAGCCTCCAGACTCATGACCTCTTCCTTCCCCCTCAAATCTGGAATGCAGCCAAAATGTTCTGTTTTGTCCCTCCTGATCCAGAAT
This sequence comes from Tiliqua scincoides, assembly GCF_035046505.1. Lineage (NCBI taxonomy): Eukaryota > Metazoa > Chordata > Lepidosauria > Squamata > Scincidae > Tiliqua > Tiliqua scincoides. Next base: position 39,183,453 of record NC_089827.1, read on the forward strand.
CGATCCCAGTATTCTTTCTGTAACTATTTTCAGTTGCCCATTATTTCCCCCCCCCCAGCCAGCTGCATGGCAGGGTGCTGTGTAGCTGCTCTGCTGTATCTGGCCATGTGGTATGAAATAAACGAATGCCTGGCAAGTATAGGTAATTCAGTTGCATTAACTAATGAGCCTCGTTGAATGCAACGAAAATACGAAAGTGCAGCTGTGTGGAGCTGGTAGCAATGCAGGTCAATCACCCTTTTCACTCTGGGTTTTTAACTAGGCATACCCCGCTGAGCGGCCAATGACTACAAAGTGCTGTTTCGTTTCCGATTTAATTTTGGCAGCGTTTTGCTGAAGTGCTGCTATTCACACACGGCTAAATTATCTTTGCCATTTCAGACTTTAACTCCAACTCCTATGATGCTGAATGTTGGAGTGTGTGTATCTTGGTAAAAACTAAGATTATGCTGCCTTAAAAAGAGAGTGTTTTTAAAATATCCCTCTCTGTATAGAAATTGAATTAGTACATTATATGCAACTATCATAATAAATATTCCAGCCAGGCATATGGTTCTTAGGGAAAGGATTAGCAAACTGAATTGAGAAGTTGTTTTTTTTAAGTCGTTTAAAGAATTCTGGAACCTTCATGGTTTCTCTGTCTTTCTACCCACCCCCGCACCACCCTGGCTTTAAATAATAATCTCTTATTTACTTATTTTCACGTTTTTATAGACCTGAGGTTAACTGGACTTGTTACACCAAATTCCAGGTTTTAAGAGTGTGTCCTGATGAAAGCTCTTCCCTTTCCCCCAAAGTTAACAATAAATAATAATAACTAGGTATTTATATACCGCCTTTCTGGTCATCGGACTACTCCTCTGACTTTATTCAAGGCAGTTTACATAGGCAGGCATTTCTAAATCCCTCAAGGGGATTTTTACAATCATAAAGGTTCTCTCTTTCAAGAACCAACAACATTTCAGAATGGATCTTCCTGGTTTGGTCTCACTTCTGGCCTCCAGTTCTCCCACGCAGGCTGACAAGCAGCTCCATCTTTCACATGGAGGGCAGCCAAGACACTTCTTGCTCACACCAAGAGCAGGTGGAATCATTCAGCTGGGCTTGTCAGCTGCTTCAAGTTCTCGCCATTCTCAGCCGTTCAGGGAGCTGCCGGTGTCCTCGAACTGGCGACCTTCTGATGTTATCTTCTGGCTAACGGAGACTCTACCCTCTAGACCAGACCTCCTGCCCTAATTTACTGCCACTGTAGTACTGTGCTAATGTTGGGAGTTGGATGGAGAAAGCACACGCACACACGTATCTGAGGGAGCAAACACGAATTGTACCCTTTCTCCCACTATTTGTTATGAAGCATAATCCCCAGGGAGGTTCTCCTGTACAAACTCCATTGATATGAATGGGAACTTTAATTCATTTCAGTGAACCTCCTGCTGGTTGAGCCTGCTAAATCAGACCTGTCTGGAGCCTATTTTATTTCAAAATTTGGCTTCAGGAATAATTTGACCAGGTATGAATTTGGACTCGAGAGAACATTGTGGTTCTCTTGTAGAAACACCAGGTATGGTGGCTCATGGATCTGGGCATTTAGGAATCTGGGGAAGGGTTCTGTCCTAGTTATTTCAGACTTTCAGCACAATTCTCAACCTGCCTACTCAAAAGCAAGGCTTATTGAGCTCAGTGGGACTTGCTTCTGAGAGGGCATGATTAGGATTGTGCTATGAATCTTACGGCACAACATTATGTGTGTTTACTCAAAAGTAAGTCCATTTCAGTCAGTGCGGCTTACCCCCAGAAAAGTTTGTATAGAATTGCCACCTTAACCCATTTCTGCCCAGCCCACAGGTGAACCAGCCCACCAACCCACAGGTGAACACATTTGATCCCTGTTACATATATGCAGCATTGGGCAGAAATGGCTTGATGTTTTTGGTATGGATGACCTCTTTTCATGCTTTAACAATCATTCTTTGGGCTTTTTTCAGTTTTTATAATGTGAATCCTCCTTTTCATCTTTCCTCATGTGTTGGAAGGTATGAAATTTACAAAATGCTACTTTCTTAATATCTGGAGCAGTGCAAACTGTATTTCAGGTTCAGGCGTAATAATATTAATGACAAACTGGTAGGATTCCGTGCAGTAAAATGCTTTCAGGGTTAGTTCTGGGTTCAACCAGGTTGCCTATGGGTCTTCAAAGAAACTTATTTCCTCTGTTGCCAAATCTCCTTGAAAGGGTTTAGTTCTAAATAGTTTGAGAGGGGGGGTAGAACATTTTAGTTTAATTCTGCAACCAGTCGCTTGTGTGTGCATAGTCGCTTGTGTGTGCATTTGTCATGCACACCAAGGTTGTCAATTTTTGTGCAATGAGATACACACTTGTACATACTCACAATGAGACCACATAGCACCTGTAGACCCTGTCCTAGATCTTGTCTTTTCAGTACATGGAGTGGGTGGCTTTATTCTGTAGCTATGAGAGAGCCTGTTTTAAGAGGTCTACCAGCCCCCAGCCCTCCCCCAGTGTTAGAGTTTAAACTCTAATCTGTACCTTTTTATGTTGTATTCAAAGTTTTCCTACTTAACACATTTAAATTGGATTATTTGCCTGATTTGTCTATAGCTTGTGGAAGTCCAAATGCACACAAGTCGAGCAATTGAAGCTGCCTTGTATAGAATCAGTTCATTGGTTCATCCAGTTCAGTATTTTCTATAGTGACTGGTGGGGCTCTCCAGGGTTTCAAACTGGGCTCAACTTTGGACCTTCTGCATGTAGAGATGTCTGTAGCTCAGTGGCACTGCACCTCACCCCCCCCTTAGGAATCTTACTGTACATTGGAAAGGGTTGCAACAAGCGTGCATTGATTGATTGTATTCCCTTTTGAGTACAAAAGGCACTACTAGGGTTCGCTTAAAGTGACGTCCGAAAGCACATTCAGAAGGTCCTTGGAGAAAATGTTGAGATAAGCAAAAATCGCAACAAGGTGAGTGTTATTATTAGTGGAGGCTCTGCACATCCCCGAAGGAGGGACAAATACCCCTTCATGGTTATCATTATTCAGTTGTGAGTGATAGTGAAAAACTAAAAATTCAGATTTGCTATTTTAAATAAACTTGTAGTTTTAAATTCATTTAATTTTTTGTCCTGAATTTTTTTTTGTTGTATTTTTATATGTTGTAATCTGTCCTGGGGCTCAAGGTGGGATATAGAACTCTAGATAGATTAGTACTCGGGCTATTGTAGGAAAACAATATTTTGAGAAACTAAAAGCAATTAAAGCTCCCAAGGATTGGTACAGGCCAAGTGTGAGGAGAGCAGTGGGCATGTATAAACCAAGGTTCCGTTCTCCGACTCTCCAGGTAAAATATCTAAAGTGGCAAGGCTAGTGAAATCGCATGGTGAGTTCTTAAGGGACAGCATCAAAGAAGGTTGAGAAGTTTTTAAGGAGCAATAAACTATTTTCTTATGAATTTAGGCTGTGGGACCAGGGTTGGGGACCAGCCCTCTTATGAATGAGGCAGGGTCTGCCTCTTGGCAGCTTTTGAACTGGCATTGAAAAGGCAGCAAATTCTCATCCATTTTTAATCTGTTTCTAGTTTCTCCACCATGAGCGATGCCATTTTCTTGGGCAATAATACAGCAGAATTGGAGAATGGGACAGTTGCCAAACAAGATCAGTGAATTAGTACATAGATCACTATTGCAGATCTTCCTTGCATGTTTCGAGAGCAACGGCAGAAAGTCTCAGGGGTGTGTGTGTGTGTGTGTGTGTGTGTGTGTGTGTGTGTGTGTTTTGTGTCCTTGTGCCATCTGTTTATAAAAGTTGGCCTGTGCAGAAACAGGGCAGCTGTTTTCTTTTAAAAGCACTTCTGCCTTCCTGGGTTTTTAAGCTTGATCTGTAGCATCCTTCCGCATTTTTACAGGGCTGTTGTATTTGTGCTTCTAGTTTCAAGGACTAGAGTTCTAATCTCCTATGCAGAAAAAGATGCAAAACCCAGTTGTTTCTTCTTCGGTTCTGATTGTATAGAAGGTGGTGGTACTGAATATGAAGCAATTGAATCTGTAGTTTCATGCCATGGAGTAAATGAGTAGTTCATGCCAAGCAAGCATTTTAAACAAATGTCTTGTATTGTTAAGCTGTTGCTCAGTGTCATTGTCTTGTGTCATCCTCCTTACTCCTTCTACCAACATTTAAAAATTAAAATGTGATTAATAAGTACTATAGCCCTTATAAAAGTCAAAACCTTATAAAATTTATAGATGCAAATGCTCTTTTAGAAGGTATTCCTGTGTGAGAAAGAAGGGGGAACGCCTCTTCTAAGATGTCACCTGCTTTTAAATGTGCATGCATCTTCTGAAAACAAAAGTGTTTTTCCTTAAAAAAATTTTTGCATATGAAAATATGCAGATTTAATCAGCTGCAGCTCATACTCAATTTCTTTAATCTGCTGTCAGCCCTATTGAAAATGTTTAGTTTTTTTTCAACTTCTAGTATTAAGTAAGGCATGCATACTGAAACAAGAGTTTTCTCATGAATACTAAGTTAACGATAAGAGCAGGACATATTTTCATAAGCCTGGATCCAAAGAACCATGCAACGGTTCTGTGTACTCGAGGGAGTTCAGGACTTTTGCATTCTGTGAACAGCAGGTCCTGTCCCATCTTGCATGGCTAGTTACTTATGAACATGGGAACATACAGATGTACTTGAAAATGCATCGTATGATAAACTCACAGTGAAAAATAAAGGGATCATAAAAATAAGCCTTTTTTCTACCTGTAGCAGCAGCAGAAAGTGAAATACAGGCGTAGCCTGTTTATCCACGGATTTTTATCACGGATTTGTCTCAACGAGAATGGGGTGGGGGAACCGAAAGTCACACACACCTTTGCCTCCTTTGCCCTGCACTGGCATCTTGCTCCATTTCCAGGCAGCCCAAAACACTGCAGAAAGGCTATGCCTCGCCCAGGCAGGGAAACAGCCCTGGAAGAGGTTCTCCTTGCAAAGGAACAGTAACACTCCTAGAGCCCCTGAGCCAGCAAAAAGGGTGAAGAGGGGAAGGGGCGGGGGAAAAATATATGTAGCCAGAACACGTGCAGCAAGCTGGAGCTCTCTCTCACACTCACTCTCACTCACACAGGGGCAGGTGTGGTAGCAACAGAGGGGATTGCTTTAAAAAACCCAGGGAGTGTTTGCCAAATTCCCCCCCCCAATTGAGATGGTGCAGGCAATCACTGACACAAGCAAGCCTTCCCACCAAGCAAAGCATGAGATTTAGCCTACAATCCAGAGGGGAGGGGATGGATAACAGCTGCCTTAGTTTCCTTCCATCCAGAAGTGTCAGGCTGCAGTGTATTTGCGTAACTCTACTGAATTTAGCACAACGTGTTTTTTTGTTAATCGTGCCGAGTCACGGAACAGAACTAATGCAGATAAATAGGCTCCACCTGTATGTCCAGTTTTAAAACTACATTGGAAGCATAAACCAGATCTGTGTTGCACAGTGTGCTGTTCAGTGATTTGATGAACCATCCTTTGACCAAAGTAGATTTCCAGCAGCCCTCCAAATGACAGTAGATGATCCACAATAAGGTATCTTGACAAGTATGGAATATTGTATTGCTTTCAAAGACATGAAGCAGTATAGAACTAGGAACCAGGTTCAACCAAAAGTCAGCATCATGTGATCCAAGACCACTACTCTAGCACATTTTGGCACCTTCCTGCTTATGAAGACCATCTGTGTGAGCAACTGTGCATTTCCAACTCTCGAAATAGCCAATTGAGAACATACAGTTTAACGTAGTTGGAGTTGAATAGCAGCGGTCAAAAGAGGTTTGTGGTATGGTGAGAAGAGCACAGCTAAGCCTAAAGTAGACTTTTCAACAACATGTGAACAGCAGCAGAAATTTTGACTGCAAAGCATTGGTATGGTAGTTTTGCTACAGGGCTGAGAGAGTAGCTAACCAAAATTAGCAATATTATCATGTGATACTTGGAAGATAGCTGCTGTCGGGTTTCTTAAAATACAAATCAACCATCATTTCCAGAGTTTTCTTAGCACCATGAAGTAGTGAGAGAACTGCAGAAATGTAGCAATTTGTTGCTTCCAAAAAGGCAACATTATGTGCTTGAAGTGGTTCTGTTGTTAAATCTTTCAAAGGAGTTGGGCTGCATGGTAGACATACCTGCCCTTGTAGAAAAAGAAAGTGTGTTCTGCTCTGAAGGGCATCCTTGGGATTTAATGCTGACAAGAGTTTAACTGTTGGGTTTTCTTACACTGCTTGGCTGGCACATTTCTTAATGTCTAGCAACACCATTCAGAAAAAGTAGGCACTGAGCATTGTAAAACAGTAGTGGAAAAAGTCATTGCTGATCCATTTGCTGTATAGTAGACACAGATACCAAAGCAGACAGGACTGTACAATAGCACAAACCTTTTCTTCAGATGGGAATTGTAAGGAAAGTTTTTTACCTTTGGAACAGGGGAGACTGTTTTGCTTAAAGTACATTAGATGAAAGGTGTGCCTCAAAGCAAGTGATACTATATTATACAATCTTAGTAATCTTTTATTATTTAACCAGTGAGGTAGATCATTGATTGTTGAGGATCTCAACTGAACTGAAGAAGTGCTTCTTCAGCAGAAGTGCTAAGTGAGTTTAATTCTTGGCTGGGAGGGGGGGATCAAAAATTCCTATAATGTTCTTACTTTTTGTAGCTTCTTGTAGTGGGGGATTCAATTATCAGAAAAATAGAGAGGGGGGTTTGCGACGGATGTGAGGACTGCGTGGCGACTTGCCTGCCTGGTGCAATGGTTGTGGACATCACTTCTTGTCTAGATAGGCTGGTAGACAGTGCTGGGGAGGAGGTAGCGGTTGTGGTGCATGTCAGCACCAACACCATGGGCAAGTGTAGCCAGGAGGTCCTGGAAGCCAAATTTAGGCTATTAGGTAGGAAGCTTAAAGCCAGGACCTCAAAGGTAGCATTCTCGGAAGTACTACCTGTTCCATGCGCAGGACCAGCTAGGCAGGCGGAGATCAGAGGTCTAGATGCGTGGATGAGACGGTGGTGTAGGGAGGAAAGGTTAGATTCATTAGGCACTGGGGAACATTTTGGAACAAGCAGAGCCTGAACAAGAGGGACGGGCTTCACTTGAACCAGAATGGAACCAGACTGCTGGCTCATAACATTAAAAAGGTGGCAGAGCAGCTTTTAAACTGATCCCTGGGGGAAGGCCGACAGGAGCCAAGGGGCATCTGGTTTGGGACTCCTCATCCCTATGGGACGGGGATGGGGAGGTTAGAGAACAACAAGGCAAAGACAGAGTAGGAGAAGAAATTGGGAATGGTAGCGTGATGGGATGTGATAGACGGTTTGGCACAATGAGAGGATGCGGAGACAAAAGAGCTAATAAGCAGCCCATCCTGGGGCATTCCATGTACAGATGCTTTTATGCAAATGCCCAAAGTCTCCAAGCAAAGATGGGAGAACTGGAATGTCTGGTGACAAGGGAAAACATTGACATAGTGGGCATAACAGAAACCTGGTGGAATGTGGAAAATCAGTGGGATACCACAGTCCCAGGCTATAAACTCTACAGAAGGGACAGGGAGGGGCATGTTGGAGGTGGGGTGGCCATTTATGTTAAGGAAAGGATAGAATCCAGCAAAGTATAGATTGAAGGTGGGTCCGACTCCACCGTAGAATCTCTGTGGGTTAAATTGCCAGGCCTGAGGAGCAATGTAATACTGGGGGTGTACTATCGTCCTCCAGACCAGAAATCGGAAGGGGACCTTGAAATGAGGAAACAGATCAGGGAGGTGACAAGGAGGGACAGGGTTTTAATCATGGGGGACTTCAATTATCCTCATATTGACTGGGTCAATTTTTGTTCTGGTCACGAAAAGGAGACCAGATTCCTTGACATGCTAAATGACTGTGCCTTAGAGCAGCTAGTCATGGAGCCCACCAGAGGACAGGTGACTCTGGATTTAATATTGTGTGGTACTCAGGACCTGGTTAGAGATGTCAATGTTACGGAGCTGTTGGGGAACAGTGATCATGCTGCGATCCATTTCGACATGCACGTTGGGGGAAGAATACCGGGCAAATGTCTCACAAAAACCCTTGACTTCTAATGGGTGGACTTCCCTCAAATGAGGAGGCTGGTTAGAAGGAGGTTGAAAGGGAAGGTAAAAAGAGTCCAATCTCTCCAGAATGCATGGAGGCTGTTTAAAACAGTAATAGAGGCCCAGCAGAGGTGTAACCACAAAGAAAGAAGGGCTCCACTAAATCTAGGAGGGTGCCTGCATGGCTAACGAGCCAAGTAAGAGAGGCTGTAAAGGGCAAGGAAGCTTCCTTCTGTAAATGGAAGTCTTGCCCTAATGAGGTGAATAAAAAGGAACATAAACTGTGGCAAAAGAAATGAAAGAAGGTGATACGGGAGGCCAAGAGAGACTATGAGGAACACATGGCCAGCAACATTAAGGGGAATAATAAAAGCTTCTTCAAATATGTTAGAAGCAGGAAACCCGCCAGAGAAGCGGTTGGCCCTCTGGATGGTGAGGGAGGGAAAGGGGAGATAAAAGGAGACTTAGAGATGGCACAGAAATTAAATGAGTTTTTTGCATCTGTCTTTGCATCTGTCTTCACGGCAGAAGACCTCGGGCAGATACCGCTGCCTGAACCTGCTCTTGACCAAGGAATTAAGTCAGATAGAGGTTACAAGAGAAGATGTTACAGACCTAATTGATAAGTTAAAGATCAATAAGTCATCGGGCCCTGATGGCATCCACCCAAGAGTAATTAAGGAATTGAAGAATGAAGTTGCTGATCTCTTGACTAAAATATGCAACTTGTCCCTCAAAACAGCCACTGTGCCAGTAGATTGGAGGATAGCAAATGTCACGCCTATCTTTAAAAAGGGAAAGGGGGGGACCCGGGAAACTATAGGCCGGTCAGCCTAACATCTATACCAAGTAAGATGGTGGAATGCCTCATCAAAGATAGAATCTCAAAACATAGACAAACAGGCCTTGCTGAAGGAGAATCAGCATGGCTTCTTTAAGGGTAAGTCTTGCCTCACGAACCTTATAGAATTCTTTGAAAAGGTCAACAGGCATGTGGATGCAGGAGAACCCATAGACGTTATATATCTGGACTTTCAGAAGGCGTTTGACACGGTCCCTCACCAAAGGCTGCTGAAAAAACTCCATAGTTAGGGAATTCAGCCACTAGTCTCCTGGGTTGGACCTGAGAGGACAGGTCCTCTCCTGGATTGAGACCTGGTTGAAGACCAGGAAACAGAGAGTGAGTGTCAATGAGCAATTTTCACAATGGAGAGAGGTGAAAAGCGGTGTGCCCCAAGGATCTGTCCTGGGACCGGTGCTTTTCAACCTCTTCATAAACGACCTGGAGACAGGGATGAGCAATGAGGTGGCTAAGTTTGCATACAACACCAAAATTTTCTGAGTGGTGAAGATCAGAAGTGAATGTGAGGAGCTCCAGAAGGATCTCTCCAAACTGGCAGAATGGGCAGCAAAATGGCAGATGCGTTTCAAAGTAAGTAAGTGTAAAGTCATGCACATTGGGGCATAATCAAAACTTCACATATAGGCTAATGGGTTCTTAGCTGTCTGTGACAGATCAGGAGAGAGATCTTGTGGGGGGGGGGGTGGACAGCTCAATGAAAGTGTCAACCCAATGTGTGGCGGCAGTGAAGAAGGCCAATTCTATGCTTGGGATCATTAGGAAAGGTATTGAGAACAAAACGGCTAATATTATAATGCCATTGTAAAAATCGATGGTAAGCCACACCTGGAGTATTGCGTCCAGTTCTGGTCGCCACATCTCAAAAAAAGACATAGTGGAAATGGAAAAGGTACAAAAGAGAGTGACTAAGATGATTACTGGGCTGGGGCACCTTACTTATGAGGAAAGGCTAGGGCGTTTGGTTCTCTCCAGCCTAGAAAAGAAGCACCTGAGGGGGGACATGATTGAGACATACAAAATTATGCATGGGAAGGATAAAGTGGATAGAGAGATGCTCTTTACACTCTCACATAACACCAGAACCAGGGGACATCCACTAAAATTGAGTGTTGGGAGAGTTAGAACAGGCAAAAGAAAGTATTTCTTTACTCAGCATGTGATTGGTCTTTGGAACTCCTTGCCACAGGATGTGGTGATGGCATCTGGCCTGGACACCTTTAAAAGAGGATTGGACAAGTTTCTGGAGGGAAAATCCATTACGGATTACAAGCCATGGTGTGTATGTGCAACCTCCTGATTTTGGAAATGGGCTGTGTCAGAATGCCAGATGCAAGGGAGAGGGCACCAGGATGAGGTCTCTTGTTACCTGGTGTGCTCCCTGGGGCATTTGGGGGGCCACTGTGAGATACAGGAAGCTGGACTTTATGGGCCTATGACCTGATCCAGTGGGGCTGTTCTTATGTTCTTACTTTCGCAGATCGGCTACTTTGTCGCTTAAGGACAGAAGTCTATGAAAGCTTTGACTACTTTCTTTTAAGATGAGTATTTCTTCTTCAATGAACTGATGAAATTGCCTATATTAAAACCTTACCTCTGCAATCAACTCCTAGACGTGCACATGGGTTTTTACATCCTCGAACTGCAAAGATGTGGGGAACTTGGAGTGTCATTCCTCCCTGCCCCACACACTTCCAAGTAGAGTCATGCAGGGCTCTGAACAGATATTTTGCTAGATCAGTGAGTTTCAGGAGCTGGTACCCACCTCAAACCCCACTCTGAAACATGGCATCCACCCTCAAGAGCCGATGCCTTCATCACTCACCCGCCCCCTCCTATATTGGTGGCATACATGCAAGAATAATGCTGTGTACCTGGCTGCATTGGGTAGGCGTGTGTCACTGGTGTGATGTGGGTAGGCAGGTTGGCTGACCAGTCAGAGAGCCAAGAGAGGGGGTAGGCCAGTGAGCTGCCTCAGTTCTTTTTCTTCTCACCCAGGGTGGGCAATTGGTGTGCCCTGCAGGCTGACTGGAAGGACAGGAGTGACAGGTCAACATTCAGCATTGCACTTTTAATTTTGAAGGGGGGAGGGAGAGAGGTGGGGGAGAGTTCCATTGGACAGCAGGTGGATAAACCTGCAAGCTGACAGTGAGTGAGCTGCCATAAGTAAACCTAGTTGGCATCCAACTGTCAGTATTGAGGTGACCTCTTGTTCTCTGACTGAACTACTTTTTTTATTTATTAGAAACGATGCTGAGGTCATATTTATTCACTACATGAGATTCTGCCCATATATTTCTGTACAACAAAGTGAAATGTTCACTAACAGGGAAGCACTTACAACTGAGACTGCAATTGTTACTCCTACAATCCATATGACATATTGGATGAGTATCTCACTATTGTTGCAGGATGGTTGTTGCTGAAAAAATTTCCTCTAGTTTGGCAGGGTGGGGTCTGATGGCAACATTGGTACCCAGTAACCAAACAGTCTGGGCTATGCTTATTCCAGTGCTTTCCCTGCACCTCCTTGGGGGCAGATGGTACATCTCAGAATCCTCTCTAGTGCGGCTTCTGGATTTGATGTTGCTAAAACAGAGGGCCACACACCTGGCCAGATGTTTGGCCCAATCCATGCTCAGCCCAAATTGTATTTGGCTAAATGACAGCTATCACTGCAACCTAACCAAAGTCACCTTTACTCCATTATGGGCTGCTGGGTTAACACTTCTTTGGGAAGGGAAATTGCTGGCTTATAGCCCAGAGGGGGCTGGCTTGTCTCTCATCAACGGGAGTTCAGAGCTGGAAGAGAGCAAGTGCTGATAAATAATAATAATAATAATAAATAATAATAATAAACTTTATTTATATCCCACCCTTCTCCCCGAAGGGACCCAGGGCGGCTTACAACATATTAAAAACAGATTAAAAACATAATTTAACCACAAATAAAAACATATTAAAAACATATTCCCATAAAAACTATAGTCAGATAAAATGTCAGATAAAAAGAGCAAAATGCAGCAAATCATAGAGGAATCAGGCCTGTAAAAATACTAAAAGATATAGAAAAGATGTTTAAAAAGGCCATGAACTCAGAAGGCTTCTTTAAACAAAAAGGTCTTCAGGCCTCGCCGAAAAGTCTCAAGAGAGGGAGCCATTCTCAAATCAAGGGGAAGGGAGTTTCATAATGTTGGTGCCACTACTGAGAAGGCCCTATTTCTTGCCACCTACCTGATAAACCCTACCTGAAAGGTGCTCTCTCTGAGTATGAGATGTGGGACACCAAATCTGTTGTCTGGTCAGAGTGCCTGCTGTTTGCCAAACCCAAGGTGATAGGTCTTTCCCCTTTTTGTCCTCAGCTTCTGGTATTCTCAGCTATACTGAATATTCAGTATATGTAGGTTCCATTTCTCTATTTTATCTATAGGGCTATAAAAGGTAATCATAAAGGAAAGAATCAAGCTTCCCTGTGCAACATCTCCTTAATGCCGCCACTTATTACATTCTTTTAGACAAGATGCAGGTAAGAGGATGTGATGTCAAAGATACAGTGAATTCAAGAGGGGCTAAGTGGACAGTTATGCAACGAAGAATGGTCATGTAGGGGTGGGGCAAGGAATGGAGATCCAGACTGGGGTGACATGCCCCTTCATAGCCTACTTCCTGTTATGTTTTGAAGTGACCTTTACTATGAGACTGGCCAAGTACCAGTGCAATTTGAAAGTGCTGATAACGATTAATGAATGATTAATGAATGTGATCTGAGAGAAGCACAGAATAGCCATGACCTACATATTAGAGTGAGAGTGGAAGAGAAGGCTATGTTTGTGCACCAGTTTCATGAGAATGAAGAAGCAGCACAAAATGCCACACTAGGTCAAAAACTTCCCGACAATTTGCACGCAAAATGTGTTCTCTACCTATGGGTTGTGTTCTCTCCTTGGGTCTTAGTGGACCTTTGGCTTTCCTTGAAGTTCCTTGGATGTTTAACAGTGCCCATGGCCTCTCAAGGCACCATTTCTCTGCCTTTAATGTTGGAACACCATGCCTCCTTGCTGTCAAGATAGCAGGCACAGGTTGACATGAAGGAAAGCCTGTCAACATTCCTGTCAGAGATGCTCTCTTGTCCCAGTTTCATATCCTGACATGTAAACCCCAGTTAAACCAGCTTCTGGATTCAAATTATGCATGCAACTGTGATGTAGCTAAAGAGGATTGTTTGCTCCTGTGCAGGTGGGTGCACAAAAGGATGATACGGGCTCATAACTTCAAATTTGCCTTCACCTGAGTCATCTGAACCAGGCCAAAGTTTGTGAATGAGAGAGGAAGTTGAAACAGATTCACAGGCTGCCTCCTTCCCTCTTTTCCCCATGTGCCTGGCTAAATGCTAAGCTTTCTGATTTGTTAAACCACAATTTCCTGTGACATATGAACTGGGAAACTGTTAAGCATTCTACAAACCTAGAAATTGCACCATAGTTTGATGCTTCCCGATAACCTGGTTCATAGGGAGTGTTTAAAACACAGTTTTCCAGCTCAGACATCACAAGCAAATGTGGTTTATCAAACCAGAAAGCTTTGCATTTAGCCAGGCACATGAGAAGAGGGGATGAGGGAACCTGTGGGCTTGTTTCCTCTTCCTCACTGGGGAGGGGAGAGCCTGTGGGTTGGAGGGAAGGAGAAGGAGCTTGCAAGATCATTCATAGTCCAACCAGTCCTGGTTTGTTGAATTGTCTGAACCAAGCTGCGGATTCTTCATTTTTTTTCCTGTCCACATTTAACTATCAGACTTTTACTTGGTATGTTTATCAGGGAAATGGTATAAGGGATTTTTTTTTCCTCCTTTCCTTCATATTTTAAACATACCCTAATCCACCTTGCTTGAGTTTCCTACAGTCTCACATAATAGTCAATCAAGCTCTTGTTTTGTGAAAAATGTGACAATGCATTGTTGGCACTTTCCAAAGCTCCAGCCTTCGGCAATCATTAATGAGGCAAGGTTTTCCCCCACCCCGTCCAGAACGCAATGAGATTTTTTAGACAGATGAATGCTATGAGAACCCTGTGTACCAAAGGCAATGTTTACTGCATGTAATACATATCATTGTTTGTCTCCTGTAGTGAAAAATACTTGTGTCATGCTGTTAAAATGTACTCCTGACAGAACAGCACTTGCTGCGATAGGGTCTATTGCTTAAAAAAAATGATATACTGACGGAAAATACAATTTAAGAAAATTTAACGCCAAGGGTAGTCGACCATGTCGGCTACTATTAAGGGGCCAAAAACTCAAGGCCGGTTTTTTATTGAAAAGGAAAGCGTGCAATTGCATCGCTGCTTGCAAGAAAACTTTTAAAATAAAAAAGAACTTGGCGGCTCCAACTCTCATCCATAGGAAATTAGTGAAAACAGCAGCAGAGTGAGGATTTATTGCACGAATCTTTCACAGAAATGGTCAGAACTTGTTTTCTAAATGGCTGTGGTTCAGAGGATTATATCTAAGCAAATGCTGTTGAATGCCAAGTGCGCCCAGACACATACACACACTATGCCTTGATTCAGATGGATCAGTGGGTGGAACTAAGGAGTGCCTTTTGAGTAACAGTAGAATGCATGCTTTGTCCTGGCCCCAGCATCTCATTTAAAGGGTTTCGGGGCTAGAAAAGACCCCTGCCCAAGGCCTTGGAGACCCACTGCCAAGAGGAGATAATAGTGTCTTAGATGGACAACTTAACAGTGACAGTTTCCTGCAAGATGACACTTGGGCCTTTTGCTGCCAGAGCACTTGTTCCGGTGGTATAAGGCCCTTTATGGCTGTTGCAAAACTCAACATGCCAGTTAGTGCTGTGATGAATGGCCAGCTCTGCATGCCAACTGCTGGAGGATGCCTGCTGTCACCATTGCAGGGGTGGGGGCAGGTGACAATTCCCTTACCTCCAGAAGAACTCCAGAAGAGCCTGAAGCTCCCCCGTAGGACACAATGTGCACCACATTGGCATCGCTGTGTGGGGAGTTAAGTAGGATTGGACTGTCCATGAGTTCACTCTTGTATAATACTTTTAAACTAGTTTAGACAGCTCACATTTCTCTCCCATTGTTCATCACTGAGAGCCATATCTATAGGTTTTCTGACAGATGATTTTGTCCTCTCCACAGCCCCCTGAGGTAACTTAGGCTAATTGATAGTCAGTGGGCCAGAGGTCACCCACTGATTTTTTAGGTCTGAATGGGTTTTTGATCCCTAGTCAGAATCTGACACTATACTGGAACGGGAGTGGTGGCTGCAACATTCCTCTGATCCGCAAGTCTCATTGGAGGAGCTGTTGTCTTACTATTGCCCATCTTTTGTTTTAATTTCTTTGTTTTGAGTTCTTTTAAAACTGATTAAAATTTTGTTTGCCACCTCAGGGGGGATTCCAAAGGCAGAGTGTAAGTTAGGGGTCACCAATCTACAGCCCATAAGCTAGATCTGGCCCACCACCTAAGGTCACCTGGCCTGTTCAGAAGCCACCTGGCTTAGCTTGGGAAGTAGAGGCACAGTGTCTGCCATTTTCCCCATTTCTAGTTCCATTTGCCTCTCTTGTGCCTTCTAGCAGTTCCATTTAAAAAAAAAGATACAAAACAGTCACCATACAGACATAATGGGGTGGGGGCTCGAGTGTTATTGCCTGTTCTAGCTGGCATGCTTTACTGCATGGCAAATGCAAGGGAAAGAAAATAGACCTGCAAAAGTGTAGGTGTTCAGGGAGCTAGCATGTGTGATGTGTGAAATCCTGCTCACATAATCATCTTCTTGAAAACAAGATATCTTTCATATCTGCATTTTGTTCTCCTTTGAAGAAATCCAGGACATCCTCCACATAGTTGTCTTTAGTTTTCTGTTTAAGGCTGTTGGCCGCACAAGAATAGATGCTGAAAATATGGATGGCCCTTATTTATCAATGGGGTTATTCCAATTCATCATTCTTGCAAAAACCCTTTCAGGTTGGTCAAGGCTGAAAAATGGTGACCTATTCAGGGGCATCAGTTCAGTACTGTCTCTCTGCTCCTGGCTTTGAACATAAGATTCCATGTCTCCCACATCAAGCAGCCTCTCCTGGTAAAATCAGCAAAATTAAGGCTTCCAAATAAATGTGCTTAGGAATCTACGACATTGGTTCAAACTTTCATCTGAAAGTGTGATATTTGGAAGCCTATTTGTGTTAGTTTATAAGGATTGGACAATTGTATGTAGGGTGAAGTTACTGCTGCTTATGTCTGGCCTGCTGCAGAGGGTTAGAGACATGGTCTAGGAAGCAATGATTGCTGCATCCCTTGTATCTTTGGTAATGTCTGTTAAGAGTATGAAATGATGTCATTGAATGTGATGACATCATTTGTTTCTTTTTCTAAATGTTGCAGGGGAAAGGTGGTAGCCACACATCGTTTGTCATGTATCATTTAACCTACACATTGAGGCAACTGTCGGAAAGTTTTGCAAGAGCAGAGGTGCAAGCTCTACACGAGTACAGAGGAGACCTTAGTGTCAGGGAGAGATCTCTGCATGTAAGAGCCCCAAACACTGCAAGTGTGCCTTTTACAATGAGCTTATCTTGCCCCTTTTAATTACACTTTGTACTTCCTCCCAGGCTACTTTGTGCTTGTGTTTTATTCATTTTGGGACAGTGCTGCTTGTCTTTTTCTTTGGCATCCCAATAAAATTATTGGAGTTAGTAGAGTCATTTGTGTTTCACACCTGAGAGAAATAGGTAGGATGAATGGGGTACATCATGGTGAGTTATGTTCTTTTCTTTCCTGCACATCCATTCTCTCTCTGACCTCTCTCACTACCACAAGAAATCTGCACTTTCTGGTCTATACAGTACAGCCCCAGATTGACACACATAGGTCCTCTTCAGCCATAAAATTCTTGGGTGTATGCCTAAGGTAATTTATGTGAACACCTAATGGCATAATTGCTTGAATGTATTTGTGAAGCTAAGGTGTGTTTGACGAGGAAGTCAGGATTGGTGAACTTGTAATGTGGGATATATCCTGACTGGAGCTCTCATTAGATCATGCAACTTGTCAGAAGAGTCTCTCAGTGTTGAGGAGACTGAGGGCCCAATCCTATCCAAATTTCCAAGGGATGGCAGCAGGACGCAGGTCTCTTTGTTGTCTTGTATGCTCCCTGAGGCATTTGGTGGGGCACTGTGAGATACAGGAATCTGGACTAGATGGGCCGATAGCCTGATCCAGCAGGGCTGTTCTTATGTTCCAATGCTGGTGCAGTCATACCAATGGGGCATGCGCTGCATCCTGTGGTGGTGGAGCAGTCACAGAAGCCTCTTCAAGGTATGGAAACATTTGTTCCTGTTCCTCAAGGCTGCATTGCGGCTGCACCAGTGCTGGAAAGCTGGATAGGATTGGGCCCAAAATCATGCATTCCCTGAGCTATGAGAATTCAAGGAGCAGCACTGAGAGGCTCCTTGGGCTATGAGATGCTATTGTTTGTTTTTTGTTTTTTTAAGTATGTACTACTCTTTGGCAACAAACTTACCAGAGCGGTTTACAGGTGCAAAAAGGTGCAAAAGAGTGACTAAAATGATTACTGGACTGGGGCATCTTTCTTATGAGGAAAGGCTACGGTGTTTGGGCCTTTTCAGCCTAGAAAAGAGACGCCTGAGGGGGGGCATGATTGAGACACACAAAATTATGCACAGGAAGGATAGAGTGGATAGAGAGATGCTATTTACACTCTTGCATAACACCAGAACCAGGGGACATCCACTAAAATTGAGTGTTGGGAGGGTTAGGACAGACAAAAGAAAATATTTCTTTACTCAGCATGTGGTTGGTCTGTGGAACTCCTTGCCGCAGGATGTGGTGACGATATCTGGCCTAGATGCCTTTAAAAGAGGATTGGACAAGTTTCTGGAGGAAAAATCCATTACGAGTTACAAGCCATGATGTGTATGTGCAACCTCCTGATTTTAGAAATGGGCTATGTCAGATGCAAGGGAGGGCACCAGGATGCAGATCTCTTGTTGTCTTGTGTGCTCCCTGAGGCATTTGGTAGGCCGCTGTGAGATACAGGAAGCTTGACTAGATGGGCCTATGGCCTGATTCAGTGGGGCTGCATATATAGAACAGCAGCAGCTAAGAGTAAAATTAAAATGATTGAAACAAGACCTGAGGAAATGAAAAGGCCTCTGCTGAAATGACGTTAGATGAGATGCCAGGTGAACCTCAACATGGGACCATTCCACCAACAGGGCACCATGACCCAGAATAGTCTTCCAACTCTTGCCCCAGCTCACTTCAGATGAGAGGGTTACTCGGGGAGTAGACCAGTGATTTTCAACCTTTCATCTCATGGCAAACTGACAAGATACTAAAATTGTCAAGGCACACTGTTGGTTTTTTGACAATTGACACCATACTGTTGGTGGGGGCTCATATCCCCCAATGTCCCTGCTAATAAATGACCCTCTCCTAAACTCCCTCGGCACACCTGCAGACCATTCGCGGCACACCAGTGTGTCACAGCACAGTGGTTGAAAATGGCAGGAGTAGACTCTAAAAGTTATCTCAGTGTCTGGACAGCTTCATGTTAGGGAAAGCCATCCTTTAAAGATTTCTGGAAAATCTAATCTGAGTAAGGGTGTGAGTATAGCAGGGCAGGGCTTTTTCTGTCATTGGGTCCAAGTTCTAGAACCTGCTGCCCCAGGAGGCTTCTTTACTCCTCCATCTGTATGATTATCTTGTTCCAGATGTAATTTGGGAATGCCACACAAAAAAATAGTGTGGGTATTCTTGATTCTGCTGTCTGCTTTGTCTTCTCTATACTGCTCTAGTCAGACTACTTGGGAGTACTGCATCCAGTTTTGGCCACCGCATTTTGAGAAGGATGTTGATGAACTGGATCAGGTTCAGAGGAGAGCAGTTAAAATGGTGAGAGTCTGGTAACCAAGACCTGTGAGGATCTGTCAAAAGAGCTTGGTATGTTTAACCTGCAGAAGAGAAAACTAAGAGGAGAGAACAGTCACCTTCAAATATTTGACTGGCTACTACATGGAGAAGGGAAGGGTGTGCTTTCTGGGCTCCCTCATGGCAGGACTGGAACCAATACGTTGAAACTACAAGAAAGTAGATTTAGGCTTGACATGAGGAAGAATTTCCTAAGGGAAAGAGCTGTTTGGCATTGCAATAGTCTGTCTTTTACAGAGATAGACTCTTCCTCATGGGAGGTTTTCAAACAGAGGCTGAATGGCCCCCTGCAGGGATGCTGTAGTCACCTACGCTGAACAAGGAGTTGTACTAGATGACCTTGAAGGTCACTTGCAACTCCAGCATGCGATGATTCTACTGGCTCTGTATTAGAAAGTCTCTGCCACTGGGTAGCTTTTTTGGGAAGAGGGGTGACTACTGGGCTTTAACTTTTCTTATGAGTTATTTTTTTTTTATCGTGTTAGACTTTGTTTTCCTTTTTGTCAGCCTCCAGGAGTGTTTTATAGAGTATTTTAAATGAATAAATATGTACTCGAGAGTCTAAACCAGTCAGCATAACAGTTGAGTATGAATTCAAATTAGAGATGATGCAGACACACACTAAGGAAATTTCACTTCTCCTATCGAAGCTTTGTTGACTTTGCTTGAATTCTCAAATGTTTCTCTGTAGGAAGAACACTGAAATCCATGTCGTTGGCAGTCCTACATTTGGGTATATTGTATGACTTGGTTGGGAGACGCCAGCTCATCTCTTTCTTTCATTACTAGTCAAAATAGATCCAGTACAATACAGTCACCACTATTCATTTAACCATTTGTCACGTGCTGAAAGAACTTTATAGCAGATACCTTTAGTAAAAAGAGTTCTTCACATAACAGTGTTTCTCAGCTTAGATGAAATTACGGATGACTTTCCTACCACAAAGATGTTCCAGAGTCAATTCTCTGGAACATCTACACATGTCATTCTGTTCATTCTGCACATGTCAATAGCTAGAACAACTTTTCCCCTGCAAGTGAGAACCCTCCATGCCTTTGACTGCTCTTGATCCACTTGCACCTTCATAACCTTGGAACTAGACAGGTATAATGCAAAGTCTCCTTACTTGACTTGTGGAAGGGCTGCTCTTGACTGCCTCCAAGTTTCCACTGTATAATGTGGCATCCTGACTTGGGTGGATTGCCCAAATTTGTATCATACCTGTACTATGGCATTGGAAATGCTTCCAGTATATCTGTCAGGTGTGCTTTTACTGCCAACTTAGACCTAGAAAAATATAGATGGGCAGATTAGCTTGACCCACAGTACCCAAGAGACTTCCACTTCTCTTCCGCATCCCAACACTAAGCTGTATGTGCAAGTAAATGTGTGACTGCCAGCAAAAACAGCAGCCAGTTCACCTACGAATCAGTCCTATCCATACAATACAGTGGCGGACTTTGCAGGCCATCATCGCCTGGGCTACTACATCTGATGGTGCAAAAGCTGGTAAACCCCACAGCAGCGAGTAGCAGACTGGCTGCCAGAGCCAGGGATGGTGGCAGGGGCAGATTGGGGCAGGGATCAAACTAGACAGGCAGATCTCAGCAGCATGTAAAATTTTATAATGTAAAATTTTTCTCTTCTGGGAAAACATGGAAGGCTGACATGCATCGTTTTGTATTCTGGTATAAATACCAGCGGCCATTCAGATATGTGCGTTATTCAGAACTAACGGGATGGGCACACATCTTGTCTTCTGGTAGTCACGTTTGTGTGGATCATCCCTCAGTGACCAGGGTTGTGTATTGTTGGAATAGTGCATTCCTAGATATTACATTTGTAGCTTTAGTTTTTACATGGCAGTGTTGCAGTGTTTTGTTATAAGTGGGAGGGGGGGGGTATAAATGTAAAATGTACCTGCCATACTTTCACCCCACTTAATGAGTCTGTAGAAGAAGCCCCTTAGTTCCAAAAGCTCATAAAACAATAAACCACTTACTCTTGAAGGTGCTGCAGCTTGTGTTTGTCCTTGCGACCCTTTCAAAAGGGTGCTGTTCCATATCCTTCTGACAAACTGCATTAATGCAATGGAGCCTGCCTTTGGACACCGTGAACGCCAGCCATCCAGGCTTTCTCCTACCGCATTAGCTATGTAATCCAAGCGGCAGCTTTGACCTGCTGCTGATGTATGTCAAGAAAAATGTGATGCTGTGATCATGTTGCACTTCCCCTGCCCTGTGTAAGGAGCAGGTCAGAATCGCAGGTTGGATTATACTGCTGACACACTTGAAGAGGGCCTGTGTGAATGGCTCATCTGTGTTTTGTCATGTAAGGTGGTAACCTGCATTACTGAGGACTGCTGGCAGCCGTTGGGGAAAAACAGCCAACAAGATTTATTTATGTTAACAACTTGCTGGTATTTGCCGTTTTCCCCACTCCATCGTTACGCTCCGAAAGCGATTCATAACAAATACATTCAGATGCCTCCATTTCTCTCTCCCAAAGACTGACTGCAATTTCTAAAACAAGCTACTGAATAACTTTGTAACTCTCTCTTCTTTTTTTGCAAATTCTTGGAATAAGTTCACTTTATTATCGGCTTGAAGGTTTATGGGACCTGCTTAAGATTCTCCAGTAGGTGCTTAGTCAGTTGTCTGCTTCAAAAGCATTTCCCAAGGAAGTTCCATAATATTTGCATTAAACTGTGATTTTTCTGTCTTTCATTATTTGCCTTTCAAAACCTCCAAGTTCTTTTTCCGGACTTGATGCATGGGGCTGATTTATTCCTTGGGTCTGAGTGCCATGTTTAGGGGAGTGAAAGACTTTTCTCTCAAGTCAAACTGGCTAGTGTAACGAGTGTCTTGACTCACACATTTTAAGTACAGGCGTGCACCGCTTAACAGACCACATACCGACAGACTGCATATATGACAGTGGTCAAAGCACAACAAAGAGGTTCTTAATGAGGCAATCAAGGGTCCAATCCTATCCAACTTTCCAGCACCAGGGCAGCCGCAATGCAAACCTGAGCTAAGGGAACAAATGTTCCCATACCTTGAGGAAGCCTCTAAGACTGCCTCCTCAACGCAGGAAGCAGTGCATACCCTATAGGCACAGCACCACCGGTGCTGGAAGATTGGATAGGATTGGGCCCCAAGTTTCATATAGCCTGCAGCAGAATGTCTGCTTATACAATAGAGGGTCTCTTACTGCAAAAAAGAGGCAGTCGATCTCCAGTAGCCTATGTAGCCAGCAAGTGTCTGGCAGAGAGTGTCTGTTCACATAACAAAGGCACTAGATTGGGCTGAATGTTCATTTAACAACCTAATCACATAACAACGGGGATAGGAGAACATATTCCCGTCATTAAGTGGTGTACACCTATGATGTTTCATTTGTGGTGCTGGCACCTTGCAGCACTGTGGGTATGTGTTGTCCCATGGCATACTGGAATGGGTTATACGATTTCATCAGTGGAGGGGGGTGGATTTATGAATGGTTCTCGTTTTATATAGTGGGATGGGACTAGCAGAAAAAGAGGGCAGTACCCAAACAGTAGCAGAAAAGAGGTGCAGAAAAAGCTTATTGTATTATAGTGAATGCCCAACATGTTCAGGCAAATAGGCCTTCAGGGCACTTCTTGCAACAGTGAACCCTCTGTGATGGGGACTGTGCTATCTTAGACTGTGATCACTTCTCCTTTTTGTTATGGGACTATCATGCCCGGCTTTAATTTTTTCTTAACCCTGACCAATGCACAGGGAGCCCATAAAAGATGTGTGGTGCCTGAGTGACAACCTTGGTTTATGATAAGAGTATCTTTGGAAGGGGGTGATCTATTGCAGAGGAAAAGGAAGTATTTAGCTGTCTCTCCTCAGCTGATTCTTCCTTTGCTCCAAGTCACTTTCAACCACTTTGGCCCTGCAAATGTGCATTGAGAATCCCCTGGGGAAAGTCGCTGGAGGGGTGTTTGGGGTGGGGAAAAATGGCGGACAGGATTAAAGGCTCCCAGTGGTTTTCAGTTTTCCACCCTATTGTCCTCTCCCAAAGCTGCCTTACCATAATCATTGGGGATTTTATAAAAGCACACATCTGTTTTGTAGTCTCTAGCACTGGTCCTCAAATCTGGAAACTATTCATCTTTAAGACTTCACTGGAAGCTGCTTCTGATTCTGTGAGATGATTGTGTTTTTGTCTACTCCAGAGTTACACCATTGTTTTCCCAGTGTAAGCACACAGTGTGAAGGGCAGGCATGTACAGGTGGTGCCTTGGTATCCACAGGGAATCTGTTCCCCGACACACACACATACACACACACACACACACACACTGAGGATACCAAAAATCTGCAGATAATCAAATTCACAGATTTGTCGCACCTATCCTCTGAACGCAACTGGAGCTATGCTCCAAAATCCTGAAGTGCCATTTTTTGGTCTTCCAGAAGCCTCAGAAGACCTCTTAAGAATTGGGAAGGCCATGCACAGCCTCCCTGGCCCTCAGAAGGACCTTCAGATGTGTCTGGAGCACAGCTCAGAGGACAACGGTGGGGCAGATACACGGGTTTGGGACCCGCGGTGAGGTGGGACCTGAATCTGTGGATAAAGAGGCTCCGCCGCTCACCATGCTTCCCAGAGGGTTTGGAGGCATGCGCCCTTCACACTATGGATTGGGACACGCCATTGCTTAAATGGTATGGCTGTGGCAAACATAATTGGTGCGTAAAGTAGCTCCAAGCGAGAACTTTAGCTTTCATTTTCATGCATATTCCCGCTTATAATGCAGTGAAGCGGTTCACAGTGGCTGTTGAGCAAACTGGGTTTGGGAAAATGGCTGAAATTGTTGAGCTAATAAATGGATAGCCAAATGCACGCTTCTGTTGATGGGCTCCCTTTGGCAAACTGGAAAGTACAGCTGTATGCAAGACTGTATAGAGGGAAGTCTGTATTCTGGTTCTCATGGAGCCAACAGGCCGCTTGGTTCTCAGCAGCATCTTGAAGTATTTACTCCATTGCAATAGGCTTGAGTACTTCAGAGCATCAGCATGTATCATGTCTATGAATGGAGGCTGATTGTCCTAAATGCTTGTCTGCCCCCTGATTAGAACCTCTTGAGTGTCAATTAAAATGTAGTGTGAGCAGATTTTGCTTCTCTTTTTTTTCTTCTTCACTCCCTTTATGTGACTGCCTGTGATGAACATGATTCTCTTTTCATCTTGGAAATCAAACCCAATCTCAGCACTAAAATTAACTTCACTTTTCATAAGAACCAGATTTAATGGAGTGGGGGAGATTTGGTAGGCTTTCTTCCCCTTCTCTCTCCCAGCATTTCATGTCTTGAAAATAATTAGGACTTGCTCTGTGATGTTCTCTCAGATATTTAGTTCATTTGTCCCCATTTTTAAAAGAAAGTTTTGTGAACAGTGCTGGTGGCTGTGTTCTAGGTAGAAAAAGGGAGCTGAATTTTGCACATAGTTTGAAAAACTCAGTGGGCCAGCACAGAGTTCACTGGAAATAGCAAATAAGAATTGTTGCCAGGCAAGGAAGCCTTTAGAATTAGGAAGCACTGGTTAGTCGACTTTTCGTTCAGACCAAACTCAAAGGAGTTAGTAGACATTTACGTTGCTGGTAAAGTTTGTGGATTTAAATACAGGGATAAGGTAGAGAGTGAGAACCAGAACCACATATTACTTTCTCTCTGCACTGTCTTGCCAAGGACGGGTGAAGACCACTTGGGTACCTCTTTGAATGTTTTTAAATATGTGATTAGGTCTATTCTCCCCCCCCCCCCTCCATGGATCAAGTTGCTTCCTGTTTTGAATTGACCTGAAAACTCATTGACTGATTTAAAATAACTCAAATGAACAGTGGCCACTTCTTTCACCATGAACAATCACAACCTCTAGGAATGCAGCACTTGGAAGTCCAAGATGTTGCCTTCAAGTACTTTCAACCACGTTGGGTTGAAATGCTGTGGCCAAAAATGCTCTTGTATTATTTCTTCTTTGTTTTTTTTTACTCAGTCTTGCCTATTGGGAATAGGATTAACTCTAGTGCCACATAAGGGTGTGTATCTGACACAGATACACCTTCCTTCTCGCTAGGGGGTCCTGAGAACTGTAAGGTGAAAAGGGCTAGGGAGCCACTGACAGAATTCAGCCTACAGTTCCCAGGATTCTTTGAGGGAAGCTGTAGCAGCTATATTAGTCTTGTATCCATTTCCATTTGTAGTGTATTACACCAAAGATGGCGTTTGCCGGACTCCGTTGCCTGATACAGACATCCTGCATTGGTTGTTTGTAGTAGTCGGTTTCTTAAAAAGCTATGTGTAGTTTCACTTTCCTAGATAGGTCCAGTAACTATTGGACATGGTTTTCAGGCATAGTCCTGCTTCCATATCTTTGCGTTTTTTGTCTTTTTGTGTTTTTTCGCTTTGGGTGTGTTCTCTGTCTGTGTTAACATTTTGCTCATCCATCAGTACCTGTTCCAATATTTTGTATCCTTGGATTTTAGCTGTTTCAGGAATTTGCAGGCCTTGTGTAAGATTCTGTAATGCCACTAGCTGGCTATCTAAACAGGAAATGTAATTCCTTTTTATTTCCAGGTCTTAAATTGATTACATGTTATCAATATTCAGTATGTTCTTTAAAAGAGTAGGCTCAGGCAAAATGATCTGCAGTGATTCAGTGGCATAGTTAAGGCACCTGACACCCTGGGGCACAAAAATTTTTAATACCCCCCCATACCCCACAAAATACCTTCCCCAAAATTAACACACACACCCCATATAACATCTTAGAGCTGCCATTTTCAACCACTGTGCCGTGGCACACCAGTGTGCTGCGAATGGTCCCCAGGCCACGGGAGTTTGGTGGAGGGTCATTTATTAATAGGACCATTGGGGGATATGAGCCCTCCACCAACAGCATGGTGGGCCTTGTCAATTGTCCAAAAACTAATGGTGTGCCTTGGCAATTTTAGTACCTTGTCAGTGTGCCATGGGATGAAAAAGGTTGAAAATCACTGTCTTAAGAGGCTTCCGAAAGGCACTTCTGGTTTTCACTGAAAACCTTTTGGAAGCCTCTAAGACACCCCCTCAAGGTATAGTATGCCCCACCCCGAGCTATGCCACTGCAGTGATGGTGGAGAGCTGTGGTTCTCTAGAAAAGGGCCAAAACTGGCCAACCTGTGCAAGTAGTGTGTTGAGCAACCGCTAGAAATGTAAAACATTTTTGCACAAGTGAAGGGCTGTTATAGATGAACTGCAGTGGACAGCTAGAAGGAGGCCTGTCCTGAATCACATCATGTGACTGTTTCACCACTTTGCTGCTCAGCAACAATAGCACCAAATGTGGAAACTAAACAAGAGCAGTAGAAGAGCTGGGAGTTCTAGGGGCGGAAAGGGTTTGGATCTTTTTTTTCTGAACCTGTTGTGAAATGCTTCCTGAATAACTCAAACAACATTCTTGGCTTAGGTGCCTTTTTGCAGCTGCTCGATTTCTCCTGCTTGTCTGGCATCAAGCTTTTTTTTTCTTCCTCTGGGATCCAGCCAGTCGGAGATCATGTAAATGCAGGAGGAGGATGTTGCAGTGCTGTGCAGCTGTTTGGATTTGGGTATGAAATGTCGCAAATGAGGGCAGATTCAGCACTATTGTCTGCAGTTGTGATGTTAATGCAGCATTTAGGTGATGCTCCCAGTCTTCCTTTTCTGTGCTAGCGGGCCTTCCTTGGCCTTCCTCACACCATAGCAAGTCAGGGGGTGTTGCCCCCATTAACCGTGACAGTGATGACTTGTTTCGTTTCCTCCTTGACTACCCCCTAGAAAAATGGCCAAAAATTTGTTGTGCCTTACAGCCCAATCCTAAGCTTCCCCAGAGCTGCAGCAGTGCCAAAATGGCAACCACTGTACCCTGTGGGGCAGGGAAATGGTGTCAAGTCCCCTTACCCCATGTAACACCCAAGTAGCTCCAAAGGGTCTCCTTGGATCTGCACCAGCTATTGAGCTGGCACAGAACCGAGGAGACCTGTGTTGAGTTTCCCAGCCCGGGAGGGGGGTCAGGATACAGTAGCAGTGTCTGCCACCATCTCTGCCTTCGTCTTGGACCTGCTCCTCTTCACCCTCCCTTTGCCCAGTTCTGCCCCCTTCCTGCTATCCCCCACCCCGAAAAGCCCTGCCAGCTGCCATCCTTACTGCTGGGAGCTCTTGACGGCCATCTTCAGGCAAGGAGACCCAGTGCCAACTGCCACTGGGCTCAGTGCCAGTGGCACATCTGTACTGCTGCCGCAAAAGTGCCTTACAGTATTTTTTGTGATAGCTGGGTCAGCAGAACGCTGGCACTGTGGCCCATAGAATTGGGCCCTTAGATGCCAGTGGCCTCTGTGCCCTTCTATTTTTATACCACTGATTCTGCTTCAGATGTCAGTTTTGGAAAGGCTATTTCAAGTAAGTGAATATGGTAAGAAGTAGGTAAAGAACCTTCAGCTGCATGGTTCTGGCAGTGAGCATTGGTATGAGAATATGGATGGTACACGCATGCAAAAACGTATTTCTGTTTTCATCAGTGAAATCTTGGTGTGTTTGTTAAACCCCCATAGGTATGGTTGATTAGTGTGCATCTATATGTTCAAGAGCATGACTCACATTAGAATTCAGCCAAGTTCTTGCTTTCTGCTTCTGAACTTTGAAGTTCTCCTTGCTAGGGACAAGTGACCGAGGTGGTGTCTGTAAGTGTGCTAGATAATGGCTTTGTTCTGATGCTTAAGTGGGATTTGATACTTCTAAGGGGACTTAAAGGAGCAGCAATTAAGCCTGTCCTAGGCATTCTCTGAAGGGGCAGGGGCTTCAGTCCTGTAATCCATTCCTTTCTTAATGCATCTTGATGTAGATGGAGTGAAGGCCTATCAGGTGTGAAAAGCCCTGCTGCTCTTGGCTTGGAGTGGCCTCCAGACGGCGATTTGGTGGCGTCAATCCAGTCATGCTTGATTTCGATACTTAACGTGGTAGAGCAGGATCCTCTACCCTTGATCAACTTCTCAATTAGCAGGCTGCCTTGTGTAACAGCCTTGTTCCACAATCACTCTGGGCTGTTTTTCTGGTGGGAGGGGTGCGTGCATCATTGGAGTGAGAACTCTAGTCCCAGCTGGGAGAAAAGAAAGTCAGAGAGATGAGATATTTCCAAGGAACATCTTTTCTTTTCCTACCTCCTGCTCAGTTGTTTTGCTTCCAGATGCTTCATGCCCAGCACAGTGAGGAGCTAAAGGTATCAGTATCTTCTCTTAAATTGCCCTTCTCTTCTCTCCTTATCACCCGACAGTTTTCTTACCATTTTGACTATAAGCAGAGATAACTAGTAGGAATGAGACAGGGACCTGTCTCTTCTGTTCTTTTTGCTTATGTTGCTCTGTAAAGTGTCACATATATTTTTATACAGCACCCATGTGTCTTGGATATTTGGGGGTGGGTGGGAGGAAAGAAGAATGTGTGTCCCTGTCACCCATGCTAGCTATTATTCTGGAGCTTTGCAAACAAACCGAGCTGTCAAGACATTAGTAATATTAAATATAAAAAAAACAAGCAAACCCAGCTAGGCACATAACCCGCATATCTTCTGCTCCCAAATTTCCTTGTTGGTGTTAGGAAGCCAACTATTGTTACATTAAATATTCAAACAGCGCAAAATCTTGCGGGCTTTCACTTTCCTGCAACGTGTTACTAATCATGCACGTGAAGAATCGCAACCTGTATACAAGTAAGCACCTTTTAAAAAAAACACAAAAAAACACAAATCAGCAATATATGTCAGCTTGACACTTTTTTTTTTAAGGTTGTGCCTTTATGGATGTAGTAATTGAGCTGTTTACTAATGTAGGTGGTGGGTGGGTGGCTTTCTAGATTTCATCCACTTAAGTTTTCTCGACACACAGCACTTCCATAATACTCCCTAGTGTTTGTTTATATGTAGTTGTTTCATTAAAGTAACCGTTTAATGGGAGGGCAAAACGTGATTGGGCTTTGCTTAAGACATTTTTATTTTCTCCTGTATTTTCCCAGAGGAGAAAAAGAGTTGGTTAGGATGAATTGACTTGAATTCCAGAGCGGTAGCTGTCTTGGAGCACAATCCTATGCTTGTCTACTCAGAAGTAAGTCCCATTGTCTTCAATGGAGCCTACTCTCAGGAAAGTGTGTATAGGATTGCAGCCTTAGGCTCCAATCCTGTGCATGCCACCTGCTGTTCGTAGCACCTCCTGTGCTGGTGTTGACTGATGTAAAGCTGTCAGCACCAGCTAAAAAAGGTGCTCTGACAGTGTGCCACTTGGTGTTCTGCCGGCAGCACCAGTGGGAAGGCCTGTACCTTCCTGCCTGCTCCAGCTGCTCACTGGAGTAGGTAAGTCGGTGGAAGATGTGGGGGTGGGGAGGGATGAAACAGGGCAGGAGTGGGTGGAGGAGGCCCAGGAAGGGGTGCAATTGGCGGCATCCTATCCCCCTTCCCAGATCTAATCAAGCAGCTCATATTATCATCCAAAATTATTAATATTAGTAGTAGTAGAATTTATATCCCGCCTTTCTACTCCAGAAAGGAGCACTCACAATACCAATTTGATCAATAATGCTATCTTTTGTTGAAACCATTTTGATGAGAAATACAAGACTGGTATGTCAGTTGTTCCCCATAATGGATTCCCGAATTATTCACAATATCTTTTTAGATAACGAAGTTGCAAATTTATGTCTAATGTGGGTTCAACATTTTTTAAAGCAAATCTGTAATTTGAGAGCCTTTTCCATTCCAGTTGATGCATGGAAGTCTCTTTGAGATCCCATCTCATAACATGTCTTAAAGTCCTTCTTGGAATTATTATATTCTAAGGTGAGTCTTTGCTTCATAGCATTGATCCTATCAACAGGTAGATTCTGTATCGATATGCATCCCATTTGCTGTATCTATAGGGGAGATGCTTCTTCAGAATGGTCCTACGCTTTGATTTTTGTAACTGTTTAAGGTCTTGCTTAAAATTCTGAACGTTCTGTGTCGCATAGCAGTTTCGATGCAATACTTCAAACAGCAAGACCTAAAGGTGACACAACAAAGGAAAAACCTTGGATGCTGCTGCTTTTATTTATAAAAGGAAGCACCAACTATAGATGGGAAAAAAACTGAACCTTTTTTCTCCCTCTATGCAAAGTGCAAGTTCTATTAAGAAACAGAGGAATTCATGGGAGGAATTTTGCAAAGCAGTCCAAGGAGACTTCCTGTTTCCCCAGGTTTTGTTCTGTTGCGAGGAAATGTTAAGAATCTTGTCTGCTTTGAAACAAAAGCAAGGGGGAGGCCATGACGTCTCAGATTGTGTTGGGAGTAATTATAAGGTGCAGTAACATCTGTATCTTTCTTCTCCGGTCTTAAATCTGTTTTTAATTTGATGCAAAATTCCAGCTACACACAAAGCATTGCCCTATTTCTCCCTCTGTAAACAGCATGTACAAAGTAGGTGTTTTGGATCCTCAGCGCTCTCTTCCTGAATGTAGATCTGACACCGTTTCTCACACACTCCTAGAGAAGCTGGCGCAGTCTTTGAAAGGTTGAGCTTTCAGTGTTCTTAGAAGGAGGCTACCTGTGGGGTAGAGCAGACTCTCAATGCCATTTGGCAGGAGGATTAGCAAAAAAAAATTCTGAATGCTGCATGAAATGTCATAGTTGGGGCTATTCTGGTTAAAACTAGTTTATTTCGTGATGTAGTGTTAAAATATAAAATTGAAACTTCAGTTGTCAATCTCAGATGCCATCTTTTGGGAGAACAGGTAGGGATAGTCCTTTCTCACACTGTGGTTCAGACCAGAAGTGTGGTTATTCCTTTAGAGCAGGGGTTCTCAACCTTATTTTGTTCATATCCCCATTCTGAACCTCATTTATCTCTGTCCCCCTCCCCACAGCCACTGTTAGATGAGGAAAAAAGGTACTTTACCATGATCACTGTTTGTTCCTGTATTTGGTGCTTTATTTCTAAGTAAGAAAGAAAGAGAAACAAAGAAAATTCTTAAAGACATAAAATATCTAGTAGCAGCATAAGGCCCACTAACAAAAAAAAATTATGATGTTTGGCACTCTAGTCTGTGTTCCTTGTGACAAATTCATCAAACATGTGGCAGTTAAGTTTGGGTGGCCCCCTAATGATCTGTTTTGTTTCTTTTATGTGACTCTCTGGAAGTATGGTGTGGCCCTCTGGAAT
This sequence comes from Tiliqua scincoides, assembly GCF_035046505.1. Taxonomy (NCBI): domain Eukaryota; kingdom Metazoa; phylum Chordata; class Lepidosauria; order Squamata; family Scincidae; genus Tiliqua; species Tiliqua scincoides. The sequence goes on from NC_089827.1 coordinate 39,214,642, forward strand.
GCCATATGCCCCGTATGGAGTGCCACTGCTTTCAAGCTTCTGTATGTCTAGCCCATGGCTGTTACACATTGATCAAACTATTTACAATAAGAAGAGGTGGGTTTTCTGTGATAACGAAATAACACATGCTTTCTGCATGTCTCATTTTTGTGTAAAAAAAATAAATAAATCTGGAAAACCTGTGGAAAAAATGAAAATATTCTCTAACATCTCTACATATTATCTAACATTTCTGTATGCATGTGACTGTATCTGCCGACACTATATCGCGTATATCACCTACCTAATACACTTTTAAAGTGAATATAGTGTATAATTATAATTTGTAAAAATATGCCCTTAGAATAAAAACATACAACACCACTTTCTGCACTTCTAATTTTGGAAAACACCAAAATCATTTAAAAAGAAAAACAATTTTCACCCACTCTATCTAGAGGCAATTAAATGGAGCTGTCTGCTCATGTATGGAAGTGAAAGGCATCCTTTCATTTTAAAAGGAGATGCCTGTTTGATCTGTGTTGCTAGCATTGCTATGACCATCTTCATGGTATAGAAAGTCACAACATTCTTTCACTGTTCATAGAAGGCAGTGTATTCCATTTTGATCAGAGCCAAGTGCAACATGGGAGAGCCCAATGCCTTCATTTCAAAGTCTGAAATGGTGCCTCTACATACTTTTAAATATGAAAAAGTAAACTTGATTTTACCTTTGCATTCAGCACCTCTTTGATAGCTATCAACATTCTGCCTAAGCACTTTCAGATTGTAACTGCTTTTGACAAAACTTAGACTTAAACGCTTTGGCAATTGGGTATCAAATGCTTGGGGGGGGGGGTTCCTTCCATAAAATAGAAGCTTTTTTTTACAGAAATATTTAATTTTTCAATTTCAGACATCAGATTTTGTACTCATAAGTAATTTGTCTGCATATGAAAATGTAGTTATTTTTCCATGCTATCCACCCAGTGTCAGAATGCAGCCTTGCTCATGCTAAAATTTCTCTATACAATCCATCTTGTGTATAAGGCTGAATGGAAAAAATAAGAGGCCAGCTTACGTAATTGAACCAGTCCTGTACTAATCCAGGAGAATTTAATGTCTCTGGTTCCATACTGACCGCAATGCAGTTTTAGAATCCCCATGTCTCTAGAAGCAAATGTGTTTCTGAACAGGGCAGGATGATAAAAAGATTTTGTTTTCTGTGGTCTTTAGCATATATTACAAGAGAAGAAACATTCTTTGCTTTGTAACTCAAGACACCCCATGTCAACTTACTAACACCTTATTGCAGCAGTTCTCAAACTTTCAGGACCCACTTTTTAGAATGACAATCAGTCCAGGACCCATTGGAAGTGATGTCATGGCCAGAAGTGACATCATGAAGCAAATTAAAATAAATAATTATAAATAATTAAATTAAAATAAAAGAAATAATTAAATAAGGGGAAGCCAGTCCTGTTCCACCAAGTGAATTTTCTCTGTAGTCTGCCTGCCGTAACACCCCCAAAATGAATCAGATCTTCAGCTCTCCCCAGTATCCAGTTTAAAGTTCTTCTGTTTCAGGCATATCAAGATAAAGACCCACCTGGCTTTGCAAGTGCAAAATAGAAAACTTTCCCCTTACCAGTTCAAGCCTCTTTTTTGCGGGGGGGGGGGGGGGTCGGCTACCTTCTGGAGCATTTGTTGCACTCCAGCTCCATTGGATCGGGACCATTCTGGTGACCTCACATTCCCCTTTGCCTGGTCTGACCACCAGCCAAGGCATGTCTGCCTACTCATGAGTAAACGTGACTGTGAGGCTGCTTCGCTTTCCATAGGGTTCAATAGACTGCAACTGGGAGGGAGGGACCTCCTTCTTGGGTGTTTTTTTTGGGGCTGCATTCATTGGATCGGGACCATTCTGGTGTCGTTGGATTCCGCTCAGCCTGCCCTTTCCAACAGACTATGGCATGTATGCCTACTCACAAGTAAACATGTGATATGGCTTGGTTTCACTTTCCATAGGGCTCCATGCATTTTTTCGTTCCAGTTTTTTGGTCATAATTTTTGAAGGAAAGGAGCTATTTCATTCTGGTTTTTTGCAGTGCATTCTGCTGGAAATTCCACACCTAACAGTGTATGGCTTGACAGGGTTGCTCCTAAAATCATGATTTTAGCGCATCACCCCCCTTGTGCGTCACCCGATGTGGCCCGCACCCCCTAGCAACGCCACTTTGTAGATGCTTCCAGGCACTTGGCCTCTTGTGACATTAGATACTGTTGACATTGAGTCAGGGTGCACCTTTCTAGTTTGACAATTTGTTGTGGTGTCATCCTTCTGTTCTAGTTTGCATATCACTCAGCTCAATCCTAACTGACATTACACCACTGGAACATGTGGAACATGTGTTCCAGTGGTGTAATGCGCTTTCTAGCTATCGCAGATGAAACAGCCAGAGAGCACCACCTGGCCACTACTGGAAGCAGCGGGCAACTGGGTTTGCATGGCGATGGACTACAGATGCCTGCTGAATCAGGTAAGGTCATGCAAGGGGCAGGAGGGAGACAGGAAGGAGGCAGAATAGGAAAGAGAGGAGGTGAGAAGTTGGGCAAATCAGTGAGGGGGACCACCCCTAACGGCCTTCCCAGACCTGATTTGACTTCATGGGTCAACACGAACTTGTAGCAGTGATGTTGCAGGTGCAGGTTTGAGCCGACCCTCCAAGCTGGCAGGGGCTTACCCCAGGAAGGGAACAAATGTACCCTTACCCTGAGAAGGCCCCCCAAAACTGAAACTCCCCCATAGGATTCAGTGGACATTGCATGGGTGCTGCTGCATCCCTGCCCAGGAAGTTGGACAGGATTGGGCTGTGAGAGACCAATCCTATGCATGTCTATTCAGAAGTCCCATTTTAGTCAATGGAGCTTTCTCCAAGGTAACTATGGCTAGGACTGCAACTTGAGGGCTCAATCCTTATCCAACTTTGTAGAACTGATGCAGCTGCACCAATGAAGTGTGCGCTGTATCCTGTGGGGGGGGGGGACAGTCACAGAGGCCTTCTCAAGGTAAAGAAACATTTGTTCCCTTAATTTAGGGTTGCATTGAGGCTGCATTGGCACGTTAGATAGGATTGAACCCCATGTCTTGTAAATGTACTGATGCATCTTTCACATGTCAATTGTAGCTTATCAGGTCCTGGGAAAATGATCAGAATGCAAGTTAAACCAGGACAGGGTAAGCTGCAATCTCAGCATGCATTCATAAAACTGATTAACGCAGCAAACATGGTCACACAGCGCTGGAGTTTAGTTCTTACATTAAACCCACATTATAAGCACACAACTATAATGTTGGGTTTTTTTATAGTTGACCCTACATCATCTTGTAATTCATTCACACATTTTTACATATGTACAGTTGTATATATTGCAGCTGGTGGGAGAGAACCAGTATGATTACAGTGATAAGAGTGCCAGGCAGCAGTCAGAGTTTTCAGTTCAAATCCAACAATGCTTAAACATGATGCTTGATGGATGTCACCTACCCAGTTCACAGGTATAAAATCTGAATTTTATACCAAAAAAAAAAACCTCTACTAGTCCTTAATTCTGGTCTCTGTCTTCCAGTTCAAATTTAATGCTAGTGATTCAGATCACTAACAGCCAGTGTGGGTGCCAGGTAACTTAGAGGTCCTACACTGGGTCCCTCATGATGTTCCCTGCCTACCCTGATGACACTCAAAGGGCCACTACTGCCATTGGTCCTGAGGGTCCAGGGGCTCACATTGGCCCTCTCGTAAGTGTTGGCCCTTGACCAGTGTTTCCCCTGGCCAGCCTCTGTTACCACGCCTGCTGCTGGCCTTTATTTGCAAAAGGAGACCAATCAATGCTGCTTTGACCCAGGCTGTTCAGCACAAACTAACCTCATTAATCCAGAAAGTGGTTTTCTGACTTGTTATCATCCTGTATAAATTTACTTGGAAATTGTCCCATTGTTGTCAGTATGTGTGCATAAAATTGCAGCCTGAAGACGTAACAGCTTGCAGATGAGATTTCCACGACACTTACTACTAGTAGTAGTACCTTTTCCTCTCCTTCCTCCATTTTTCAACCATCGTGGAAGAGTTCTGTGAAACTCAAATGCTAGGTCACTTTTTAATCTTTTCAGTTTTCTAATGAAAAACTTCTACCTGGTACGCTGGTTGGGAAGAGAGAAGGAAGTTTGCTCTTTGGAGGCCGGGAGGTCTACAAAGATGAGAGACATAAATGCATTGGACCTAGAATTCTTCCTGAGGAATTCCTCTGCTTCTTACATGTCTCAAATGTAATCCTAAAAACTTGAAATGCGTCTCCTGTGCTCCAGAGTCTATGACATTTTGCTCATCCACCTGCTCTGTGTTCCATTCTTAATTCGCTCTCTTTGTGAGATCACTTAGATCTCTAGTGTGTGACATTTGGGAGAGACCGGAAAGGACATCACCTGGCAGCTCCACCTTGGGCTCTGCTCTCGCTGGGAACATCGTCTCTGCCAGCTAAACCGAGTCTTGAGCTGAGCCACTCTCCTTCCTCCTACAGGAGTGTACCTTTGCCCACTAAGCTCTAAGCCTTGAAGGAAGCCGCTAATGACTCTTGAATATTCATTACCAGGGATCGCCTTTCAGAACATGCTTCTCACCTGGAATGACCTTGTGTTTGACTTGAAAATAAGGGGAACTATGAAAGTAATTTTGTGGTACATATTTTCTTCCCCCCTCCTCCTCCATCTCTTAAAAGCCTGTTATTAGTTGAGAACTGCTTAAGGCATTCTTCAATTAGCATGTGCTGTATTGTGGCTGGAACAGCTGTTTACCATTTAATAAAGCACAGTATAATTTATTTCAGGGCCTAGCAGCCATCCTGGCTGTCGTACGGGGCGGGGGGGGGGGAGAAGGGAGAGATTTTAGCAGCAGTGTTGTTTGTAACTGCAACCATTGTCAAGGTCTGTCTAGTGGGTCTGTGGTTTTTTTTCCTCTCCCTTTTGGTTTTTTTGGGCTGTTTGAAAAATTGACCTTGCTCTTCCACTTCTCAGTTAGCTAATTAAGTGCATAGTTTATCTTAATTTGACTCCTCCCCACTCCCATTTCCAACAGCAGATCTTTAAGGCCTCACACCGTTGTAGCACAGTGTACTTGGTAGAATTTATCACCCTTTGTGTCCGTCATGTTCTTTAAGGAGCTCAGGGATAGCGTACATGAACTGTTTCTGTTTTATCCTCCCCACATCCCTTTGAGGTCGGTTTGGCAGCGAGCTTCATACTGAATTGGAGCCCCCCCAACTCCATCCACAACACCACATGGCCGTTGTGAAGAATCAGGCCAATCCTCAGTCCTGGAGCCATGTCTCATTTGATGCCTGAATGGCCCTCCAGTGCCTTTCTCGCCTCTTTCATGGAAACTCCAGAATTGCTGCAAGCCACATCTGGTAGGAATGAACAGTGAAGCCAACCATTGAAGCACTTGGTTCTGATATTTCACATTTAATATTATAATAAATATACTGAACTACTACTATTTAGCATATCTCAGATATATTTAAATATAATTAAAGCTCCTAAAATAGTGCCCCACTTACCTTCACTGCATAAATGTCTTGTGTTGCCTTTGCCTGAACCAAGATTTTGGACTTTAGAGAGAACCATTCCTATAGGTAAGGCAGTAGATAATGTTATCACCTCCCTTTGTGTCATTGTCTTTCATGCTTGAAGTGAGGGGTAGAATTTGTTGAATTCTTAGTGTGGCAGCTACTTCTCCCCATGATGATTTTAAAAGTACTTTGGGCCAGTGCAGTGAGTGCATCAGCCCTAAGGGATTTGGTATATCTGGGGTGCAGAAGTTTGCTGTTAATTTCATAACCAGTCCATGGCTTCCAATTGTTACACTGCTTTGTCTGCCTAAATACACTGTTTAATATCTCCTGAAACCCTCCCTCCACGTATATAGATGTGCGCCGCTTAATGACAGGGATACGTTCTCCAATCCCTGTTGTTATGCGATTAGGTTGTAAAGCAAACATTCAGCCCAACCTAGTACCTTTGTTGTATAAACAGACACTCCCTGCTAGAAACTAGATGGCTGCACAGGCTACTGGAGATAGATTGCCTCCTCTTTACATTAAGAGCTTCTTTGTTGTGTAAACAGGCACCCTGCTGCAGACTATGGCAGTCCCAACTGCCTCATTAAGAGCCTCTTTGTTGTGCTTTGACCACCATCATATATGCAGTCTGTCATTAAGCAGAAGGTTAAGTGGCGCATGCATGTAGATTGATGCACACGATCTGGTGTAATGTGTGTGGGGACATGATTGAGACATACAAAATTATGCAGGGGATGGACAGAGTGGATAGGGAGATGCTCTTTACACTCTCACATAATACCAGAACCAGGGGACATCCACTAAAATTGAGTGTTGGGCGGGTTAGGACAGACAAAAGAAAATATTTCTTTACTCAGCGCGTGGTCGGTCTGTGGAACTCCTTGCCACAGGATGTGGTGCTGGCGTCTAGCCTAGACACCTTTAAAAGGGGATTGGACGAGTTTCTGGAGGAAAAATCCATTATGGGGTACAAGCCATGATGAGTATGTGCAACCTCCTGATTTTAGGAATGGGTTAAGTCAGAATGCCAGATGTAGGGGAGGGCACCAGGATGAGGTCTCTTGTTATCTGGTGTGCTCCCTGGGGCATTTGGTGGGCCGCTGTGAGATACAGGAAGCTGGACTAGATGGGCCTATGGCCTGATCCAGTGGGGCTGTTCTTATGTGCATGTAAAAAGAGGAAGCTGGTATGAGGAGTGCATGAAAATTGATGCATTATTGATGATGGCTTTACCTGCAGAGGTCTTGGGCTGTAGCCCTTTGCACACTTACATGGGATTAAGCCCAACTGAACACAACGGGACTTACTTCAGAGTAGATATGCATAGGATTGGGCTGTTAGGCCGCAATCCTATACACCAGTGTTTCTCAAACTCTGGGTTGGAACCCACTAAGTGGGTTGCAAGCCAATTTCAGGTGGGTCCCCATCCATTTCAATATTTTATTTTTATATTAGACTTGATGCTACCCTTAGTATGCGACTGCATTTGGGGAATGGGACTTCTGGGTAAATGTGGGTAGGATCTCAGTTTAGGATTGTTAAAAATTTTTCCTGCTTGATGATGTCACTTCTGCTCATGACATCACTTCTGGTGGGTCCTGACAGATTCTCATTCTAAAAAGTGGGTCCTGGTGCTAAATGTGTGAGAACCACTGCTATACACACTTTTCTAGGAGTAAGCTCCACTGAAAACAGTACCTTGGAACTTACTTCTGACTCACTGGTCAGAAGTTCTGAGTAAACCAACATCTATAGGATTGTGCTGTTAAAGATGTTGGTGCATAAGTGGTGAAGCAATGCAAGCCCTCAAGCATCTAGGAAGCATTTGTAACTTGCATGTTTTTATACAATCTTGATATTTGAAGCAGTATTCTATGTACTTAAAACATATTTGTGGGTGCTTTTTAAAAAGTCTGTTTCTTGTGCATGCATGTGAGTGTGTGTACACGTGTGTACATGCATTCCCACAACCACCACCCCACACAAATGCTTTTGAGAAGGGGTATAATAACTACAGTTGCCCCTGAATTTTTCCTATAGGGAAACTTTACAGTATATCTGGAGAGTTCCTCCCTGGGTAAAACCTCAGGAGAATCTAAAGGCTGCAAAAATAGTTCTGGTTAGCCTAGCAAACAATCTGAAAAAGAGCGTGAATGTCCTCAGCTGGGACCTACCAAAAACAGTAATATGGCTTGTTGTGCGTTGTGGCAGCCCCTCAACAGGCTTCCTATCAACAGCCCCTCAACAGCCCCTCAACAGCCCCTCAACAGGCTTCCTATCCTGTACAGAGCACACTGCAGGTAAAGAAATACTCCATACTTATTGCATTCTTATTTCAGCCTTCTTCCTCTGCCTTTTCCCTTTGCCCTTCTCTTCTGTATCTCTTAGATTATAATACTGAAGGCTTCAGTCATATTGTTTTATGTTCAGATCTTAGTTACTATGGATGTCCTAACCATAACTACAATGCCCCAAATCTGACATTGGAGGCTGCTACAAAACTCTTTCTGGTGGTAGAGCAGAACTTCTGTGGTAGGGACTTGTTGGTATGTCCTGGCTAGGGCAGCCATTTTTTAACCACTGTGCCGTGGCACACTGGTGTGCCGTGAATGGTCTCCAGGTGTGCCGCAGGAATTTGGGAGAGGGTCATTTATTAGTAGGGCCATTGGGGGGTGTGAGTCGCCCATTGATAACCAGTGTGCCTTGTTAATTGTCAAAAAACTGATGGTGTGCCTTGACCATTTTAGTGCCTTGTCAGTGTGCCACAAGATGAAAAAGGTTGAAAATCACTGAGCTAGGGCCTTTCTTCCCCTCCCTCCAACATCTGTTTTGGCCAACTGTTTTAGCTAGCATGATGGCAGCAGGAATAGTCCCACCCAAAATCCCAGAGCAGAAGACAATTGGATCAATGACAACTGTAAGATACTCAGCAGAGATGTTTATCCCCCCTTTTTGTTGCTGCCTCGATTGAACTCAGTGGGGAAATAGTATAGGATAGTATGTCCCCCCTTTTACCCCATACATCCAAGTGTCTGTCAGGTACTCCAAACGCCATACCCTTTGCTAGCATAAGATACATTATTTGGGGGAAAAACTAGCCCAAATGCTTTGGAACTATAGTAGTGGGTCCTAGATACATGTTTAATGTATCTAGGCCATTCTCCTATTTATTATGGGCCAAGAGCACTGGGTGGCAGGTAATCGGTATTGATGAAAGATATTGAATACACCCTATTGAATTCACGGTTTAATTTGTAGATGCGGTGCAGTGCTGCAAAGGGGGTATTGGTTGCTGTTGCGTGCTGAGATTCTGTATTGGGACAGTACACAACAGTGCTCTGCAGGCTGAAAGTTTCCATTTCTGTAGCCCTGCACAACTGTCTGTTTTTCCTAAAGTGATTTTGCTTTCATTACATTTTTTTGGGTGCACTTTTCCTATTAAAATATAAGACTTCTCCTCTGTTCCAAAACCACTTTAGAAAACCAGGATTCTGTTCTGAAGCATTTTGGAGAAATGCTCTTTGCACACATGCAGAGTATTTTTCCCGTATTGCTGAAAAGTCATGGCCAGCCACCATGCACGTGGGCTTAGGTAAAAGTAGCTTTTGGGTTATGGTTTCCAAGTAGTTCTTTGCCCTACACCTTAGGAAGACAATAGTCTCATCCAGACAGTGGCCTCCTGTTTCATTGGCATTTCATGTGATTTTCCAAATTCCTTGCTGCTTAAAAAGCCTTAAAGAACGTGGATCTGCAATATTAAGACGAGTTCACAAAGCAACCTGTGAGCGAACCTCCATGTAGTAAGATTGGCAGTCAGAAGTCTTTGGGGTGTCTGCCTCAGCTAAGGGCTATGACAGTTGCTGCTGGCAGAGGCAGAAGCCCCTACTGCTTGTTTGCTCCCCGAATGAGGAACTTCCTGACCCTCTCTGCTGACAATAGAAACCAGGAGTTGTCAGAAGCTAAGTGAGTGTCAGATGGCACCAGCACCAAGAGGGCTTCCTGTGTGTGCTTGTAACTTCTGTCTGAACAGGTAGCTGCTACAGGCTCTTGTAGGGCTATCGGCAGATCATATGAACTAGACCCATATTGCAGTTTGATAAGGGCTAACATAGGCAGGCTGTTCTAAACCCCCGTAGGGATTTTTACAATTGAATAGTTCTAGTCTTTCATATAATTCCTCGTTCCAGCTGGATTTCTTCCTGGTCTGGCCTCTCTCTGGCCCTTCGCTCCACTTGACGGCAACTCCTCTCTGCCACCGAGGGTCAGCTCATCAGTATATCAGCATGTCGTCAGTTCTCACATACTTCCGGTTGTGCAACCATACCGGTTGTAAACCATAACACCATCTAACTCTGTCCTTGATTTGCCAGCCTTGATTTGTTCATGCCTCACCCAGATTTCTGCCTTGGCTCCACTGCTGGGCCTCTCATTTGCCAAATCAAAAATTGGGACTTGTAGGCAAGAAAGAGATTGAGGGCCCAATCCCATCCAACTTTCCAGCACTGATGCAGCTGTGCCAATGGGGCGTGCTCTGCATCCTGCAGTGGGGGGTGGGCAGTCATGGAGGCCTCCTCAATGTAAGGGAATGTTTGCTCCCTTACCTTGAGGCTGCATTGCAACTACATCAGCACTGGAAAGTTGGTTAGGATTGGGCCCTCAGACAGAGGACAGGGGCTAACATAGAGAGTAGGGAGGCACAGTTGAGGGAAGCGTAATATGGGGCTGTGCCTTTCCACTGGAAGAGTTCAAAGTGTGAGCCCGTCAGGAAAACTATTGCTTATTTTAAGCAGCATTTTTCTTTCTACCCAACAAAATAAAAATTTGGCTTCAGTTTCCATTAATGTGAGTTTCCTAGAGACTGTGAGAGATGGCACTCCTGCCCCCCTACTGACTGATCTCTTGATCCTTGGGACAAAACCGAGGGAGAAAGTCTAACAAGTGCATCGTTTTGCAGTAAATTAGATCAGATTTCCGCATCTCCGCACTCGGTCTGTGTGCTTGACAGTTCAGTAAAATGTTCCCTTGTAAGGTTCGCCCTCCTAGGAAAAGGGGCAATAATTCATCATTAGGATTTCAGAGTCCAGGTGCAGATGAAAACTGATGGAGCCTCCAGCGAGGCAGGGAAAGTGCGCGGAAGAAGAAAATTTTATCTGAAGCCTAATTCCCTGGTTACAGCAGAGAATAATTAAGATAATATTGCTCCAAGAGTTCTTTAATGATTAAAAATCACATATGCAGAATCCATAAATTGGAGAGCAACAAATTGGGAAAGGTATAGCGTCAGGAGATGCTGTTCTTTCTCCCCCCTTCTCTCTCTCTCTCTCTCTCTCTCTCTCTCTCTCTTATAAATGCACATTATACTGGAAAGAGCACCAATGGCAGAGTACAACTGGCCCAGGAAAGCCACAGGAGACCAGGCCTGTTCCAAGGACTTTGTTTAGATGCAACAAATCATTTGTCTGTTATTAACCCAGAGCTTGTAATTATGCAGATTGCCATAGATTTTCCTGGGCCTGGAAGTGAGATTGAGGGTTGTTCACACTATAGCAGGCAGCTCGGGGCTGGCCATGCATTACTGAACTTGCCACATTTATCATGTTGACTGATGGCAGGAGAAGCAGGTCTCGGGTCCCAGTGGTTAATGTAGTGGGTAATTAACTGTCATTTGCCTAGTAATAGGCTGATGATCAATGGTTTGTGTGGAAACAAATTCTAATCAGGTAGCTGATAAATGCTCAGGGAAAGAAAGCAATTGAAATTGGGGAAGGTAGAAGAGAACCAGGCCCAGAATTTCAACATGGCATTGGCGGGTGGTAGTTATTATTTATTATTATTATTTTTCATTATTATTAGGGAGAAAACTGTATTTTTTCATGGAAACAAACAGCCTTATCCAGATTTAATAATAACCAGTACTGAGCTCTGGGTGTGTGTGTGTATAAGAGAGAGGAATGTTACTGTATTTTTTGCGTACGCTTCAAACAGCTGAAGTTCTTAAATAGGATGCGTTAGTGTGGCAAAATATGTGGCAGTGCTGGATAAAATATCTTAGTCATGTGTATCCTTCCCTGTCTCAGTGCATCAAGGTGGAACAGCAATTGGACCATTTGCTTGGATGACTGAAAGGATTCGGCGCAGTCATGACTATTGTCTGTATAGCCTTGAAGCTAAAATGAAGCCTTCAAATCCAAAGGCAGTGTACCTCTAAGAACCAGATGCTGGGAGCAGACAAGAGGGTGAAACTGTTACTTTCCTGCCCTGCTTACGAGCCTTCCAAAACCATCTGACTGGCCACTGGAAAGGGAATACTGGGCAAGGTGGACTTTTTCGGCCACAGCCAGCAAGGCATCAGTTATGGATAACAGATGCTTCTATTCTTAATTATCAGCACCTTAAATTACACAAAATGCGATGCCCTCGCCTCTCTTCCCCAAGACACATCCTTCCCCTCCTGACTTCTGTATCCTTATACTTGGGTGGAAGGAGCCATAGCTGAATGGCAGAGTATCTCTTTTGCATACAGAAGGTCTCGGGTTTAGTTTTTGGACAGGCTTAGAGAGCAGCCGCCCAACAGGATAGACAGCAGTGGGCTTAGTGGTCTGACTCTGCCAAAGGCATTTCTGCACATGTATAAACTGTATAAAGAACCCACCTGATCTGATTGCCATCTGTTCCTGTTGCATGTCATGCAGAACTGAAGGACAGTTTTGAAACCGTGGGGTCCTGGTAACGGCAACAAAGAAGAGTGAACACAATTCACTCTCATTGCGGCACCCATTGTGATCCCAATACATGTCGGTACAGTACATAATTTTTTCTAAGGAACAATAAAGTGGAATTGTACAAGAGTTCTCAACTTTATTCCAGTTCAGAATAGTTTTATGCAGGACCAACCAAAGCAACACAACTATTCAACAGTGACCTTCCAAGTCCTTCGGAATTTGTCATCAGGCTAGATGGTAAGCAGAAAGATGGGGTGAGAAAGGGGACTGGTTGGAGTCTGCAGTATCTAAATGTAAAGATCATTTTATGGAGTCTTGCTGAAGCGTTATTCATTACATTTGTGCTTTACTCCAAGGCTTTCCAGGCTGTATATGTGCAACTGACTCCTATGAAGTTGAGTTGAGGGACAATATAAGAAAAACTCTACTGGATCAGACCAAAGGCTAATCTAATCCAGCATCCTGACAGTAGTCCTTTGGGAAACCCACAAGCAGGACAGAAAGCCATACTTCTCTGCCACCATTTTTCTGTGCAACTGGTACTGAGGCATACTGCTTTTTAATCTGGAGGTGGTGCACAGCCATTATGACTAGTAGCCATTGAAAGACCTTTCCTCCAAGAGTGCGTCCAATCATGTTTTAAACCATTCAGGCTAGTAGTCATTGCTACATCTTGTGGCAAGGAATTCCATGGACTAATCATGTGCTGTGTTAAGACATAAAGAGTGTCATTTGACCAAAGTCATTCATTGAGCTGAGTGGCTCTGAAGAATGATGCCTTTGGGGTTGGAGGTTCCACTTGGCTGTCATGACGGAAAGAAACCCACTTGAAATCGGGTCGTGCCCTGTCATAGTTCAAAACTCTGCACCACACTGGAGAAATGAAAAACAAAATCCTATCCAGTCAGAAAATTAAATCTGCTTCAGGTCATTCGTGAAAATGGAAGACTGTTCCCATTGATGAGGACCTTCAACACTGTATGTGCTTGGACAGAGTCCATGCATCCTGTTCCTCCTGACTTCATCAGGGACATATCTTAAATTTCTCAGTGCTGCTTGTAGCCACAGTTTTCAGTTTGCTCATTTCTAGCTGTGCTGAGCTGGTTGTTTGAGTGCTGATGTTTGTTTGCTAAGGGCACGTGTTCAAATCAACCTGGCTTGAGCACAAAGTGTAATAAACTTGCTGCAATTCTACAGATTTCTCTGGGAGGAAGTCCCACTGAAATCAGTGGAACTTGCTTTCAAAAGCCTGATCCAGGAAGTGTGTTCTTCAGCTTCCGAACTAGTGATTTCATGCAGATCTGGGCAAAGATGGTTGGTTGATCTGCTACAGGTCATAACATTAAAACCACTAAGATTTCTTTGTCAGATGATGGCCCTGCTCTAGGTTGTCAACTTAAGGATTCACATTTGACCTAGCTACTGATAGTTGCTGTGTGGATCTGTGCAAGAACTAGTAGTCAATTACTGCCCAGGTGTCCTACATACGTGTGACAAGGTCACAGAAGCATCAATAACCATTATGCCAATCTTGAATTGATAACCCCATTGTGGCCATATGAGCAGTGATAGCACAGACTGTTGTAGGATCAGATCACTAGGTCCTGACTTGGGGGAGACTCAAAGCCCTTTACTTCCTGGTTGGAAAGCTTATCGCAACAGTGCCTGAAAACTGCTGGAATGGAATATTTGTGGTAGGGAGTGAGTCTAAAGACACACAATCCTCTGTGTGTGTTTGTGTGTACACATATATATATAATTTTAATCATCAGTCTCCACAATTAGCCAAATGAAGTTGACAAGAGCTTGAATAATACATCTAACAGGAGCTGACAACATCGGGATGCTGATGATTAAGCCTAGTTTTTTTAATCTCTGAATGCTGGTTTAAAAAAAATTAAGATAAAGTAGCATATCAGACAATCAGTGGAAAATGGTTCAGAACTTTAAAAATAAACATTCCATATGTATTATGCAAAACATACATGTTTCGTTGGAGCAGATGCTGTACAAGGTATTGGAGCTCTATAGGCTTCCTGGCCTAGCTGGTGTGGTTCTGCAAAATGTAAAGGGTTTGCATTCATTTGTGTGTCTGTGCATGCACATGTCTGTGTGTATTGCCAAACCAAGTTTTCACTGTAGCACCTTTGAATTCATTAGCTCAGAACTGCTTTTAATTTGATGTTTCCCTTGAGAGCCATTATATATTTCTGCTGCCAGCCTGATGTTGAAGAGCAAAAAGGAAAGCGGCAGATGTGGCATTTTCATCTATTCTGTATTGTACTTAAGAATGGCATTAACTGCTATACACAAAGAAGAGCATTTGCTTTTTATTTAAAAAAATCTATTTGCATGTATTAAGTAACTTTACATTCAGGTTAGTTTCAAAGTTAGGTGGTGCGTGCAGTCAAAACAAAAAAATTCTAATTCCCCCATATTCAAACTAAAATTCTGTCTAGATGTACGTAAGATTTTATTTTTGATTCCTATGTGTAATATAACAGCTAGGAATAAAGGCGATCTTGAATAAGCTCTCTCTGTGTGTATGTTTGTGTATACTTAAAGAGAAACTTTTAAATATCAAAGTTAAAACATTTTAGAAGAGATTTAAAATTGTTCCCACAGTATAATATACCTGGACTCCTAATGTGGCTATATATAGTTGACTGCCTCATTTACTTTAATGGGCTACTTGAATAACATAATCATAGCTATAAGCTTGGTGTAGGGTTGTAAGGTGCATGAACCACTAATGCTTTCTGACGCTTTAAATGACTTCTTCATAAAATGTTCTTTAATAATGGTAAAGCTTTTAGCACTAGGTGTCAAAAATGACTAGAATAGTAACTTCCTCCACGGCTGCCACCAAAGTATTAATTCCTCTTGCACAAAAAACCAGTGTGTTTTTTTAAAATAAATAAATAGCATGGAGGCCAAGGTCTTTCAGCTGTCTCGTGTTTTTAGTGCGTTCCAAGAAGCCGTTTTCTTATTGTGCTTTCAAACAGGCAAACCCCTTAATTCAGGCCATTACGTAACATTTAGCTAACGTAGTAATTTTTTTTTTTTTTATTTTTTTATTTTTTGCAGGAAGGAGAGTGTCTCTCCTCATTCTCCTGCCCCATCAAGTAAGGTCAAAAGAGACTTATGTACTAAAGACTCGTTATGTATATTTCGAGGGTAGGGGGAAACATGTGCAGTAAATTATTTCCCAGGGTACAGTATCATCCTGCTACCTGTAGGAAGCTTTATGGCTGTAGAATGCTTATCTGCAAGTATAGTTGAGGAGCGACTTCATTTCCTCCTCCACCACCATCCGCCCAAGTGCACTTGTCCTATTTAAGTGTTTCCAAGGGAAATTTGATTGTAAAGTCAAATATGGTTTGTAAGGCTGAAAGGGGGGAAATACAACTATGCTTGTTGGACACTGATTTTTTTTCCCCCAAATCAACCCTCTCCTGGAACTTGTCCCCCCCCCCTTTTTTTCCTATAGGTTATTTGGCGTTACAGGAAACTGTGCTGCCTGCAGCAAGCTCATCCCTGCCTTTGAAATGGTGATGAGAGCCAAGGACAATGTTTACCACCTGGACTGCTTTGCGTGTCAACTTTGTAATCAGAGGTAAGAGAGTTCCTTGGTCCCCTTCCATGTGCTAACGCCAACTTGGCACAGGGCTAGAGTAAGAGGGCAACCGGCACAATATCTTCCAGTCATCCCCTGAGCAGATTGCTTGCTTTGATGGATAATAAATGGCTTGAGCACAACATGTGTAAGTATAGCTGGATCAATGGATTAGAAAGAAAAAAAAAACTTAAAAGGTGCCACCAATTAATTGGGCAGCAGATTTTAAAAATTATGTTTAATGGAAGTATTTGTCAAAACTGCAAACAGCAAAAGTACCACCATACCTTAGAAGAGGCACTCTACACCCTTTTCCCTCATGTGGGAGGAAATGCCTCTTCCAAGATGGTGCCCACTATATGCTTGAATCAGCTAAAAATGGAAAAAGTAGGCTTCTTGCTGCAGAACTATTGATTTACTCATGTGAAAAATCTATGTAAATTTTATCAGTAGATCAGTTGACTAAAGTTCATAGTATTGTTTACAGTCAATTTCTTAAATCAAGTGAAATCCCTATATATGCAGAAATTTTTCTCTCCATGTGTCCCATCACCATCTCATGGATTTGAGTGATTGTTGCTTCTCTTACTGTTGTTTAACATCAAAAGCACATCCAATGGCTCATGGTCCTCCCTTCCTCCTTTGGCAAGAGGCAAGATTTTGAGCTGCGTTTTCAACTTTGGAAGTTTGTAGAACAGGATGTGGGCTGTTTTGGCAGGGGACAGGCAGGCCAGGGTTAAACCAGTACAGGGCTGCTGCGCTTTTAACGGGACATTTTCTGTTCCTTGAAATCCATGATTAGTGTCCCGTTCCTTCTGGGCAGGGAAAGCATCCAAAGTTGTCTGGCCTTGCTGTGTGTTTACGGTATGAAGCTGCCTTATTCCAAGCTAGATTTCAAGTAAGGGTCTTTCAGAGCCTACATGGAAATGAACCTGGGACCTGTTACAGTTGCAACCCTTTGTCTGGTAAAGAGTTGTATGGAACCTTGGATTAGCAGGCACACAAAACAGCATACACCAGCAGAGTTCTTTGAATGCAGTGGTTATATTTCAGAGCAAGGGTTATCACAGGTAGAGTAATCAGTAAACAGTCCTAGTCAGCACAATGAGCAGTCAGTCCATAAACAACAAATCCAAATCAGTTTTCCAAGATACACAGTCAAAGTTCATTCCATGGTCAGTAACAACATGTATATACTCACATCTAGCCTCCCAAGTTACTGGCAACAGTTCAGTAGACTCCTACTGCTGCACTGGAAGCTCAACAGACCAAACATTAAGTAGTTGGAGTGGCCAATCAGTGTAGGCTAAGCCACACCCAGGGTGAGGCAGTCACAGGTGCTTGCTGATCCTGCTGACTCCAGCAATCTGCACCTGTTCCTGAACCACCTTGTTGGCTGTGTTTCTGCCTTATCCAGAACATAGACCTGACATCCTCCTCCTTGGTTCAGGACAGTTTATCCTGCTCAGACCCTTAGCCCCAGCATCATACAGTTTTCTTGATGCTTAATTGTGGATTGCACCTTTGTTAGTGCGTCCGCCACGTTTTGGCTGGACTCACAGTAGGTTAGGGAGATAAGACCATCAGAAACACATTGCTTTACGTTATGGAAGTGCACATCAGTGTGTTTCGATCTCCGCCTTACGCCAGGTGTCGTAGCCATCTGTATGGCCGCCTGATTGTCTTCCATCACGTTAATGGGTTTTGGCACTTGTATGCCAAGATCCATTAGCAGTTGGTTGTGCCAAATAAGCTCGGTGCACATTAGACTCAGTGCAGCAAATTCCGATTCACATGTTGGCAAAGACACATGTCTTTGTTTCACAGTTTTCCACCCGATTAAGGCTCCAGCTAGAAACAGTGCCATTCCCGAGGTAGATTGCCTAGTTTCAGTGTCTGTGGCAAAGCTTGCATCTACATATGCGGTGAGTCTCAGATCACCCTTAAGTTCTAGGTACAAGGACATGTCTATTGTCTGTTTCAGGTACCTTAATATATGCTTTGCTGCTAGCCAATGTCTCTGCGTGGGTTGGTTTGATGCTCTGGCTAACAAATTGCACGCCATAGCGATGTCAGGCCTCGTCCATTGGCTAAGGTACATCAGACTCCCCAGTAATGACTTGTACATTGTGGTATCGAACATGGGACTGGGTGTATTATCTTTATCAAAATTAGTCACCATAGGAGTCTTCACCCCATTACATTGCTCCATGTTGAATTTCTTTAGCAATAGGGCTATTTTTTCTCTTTGCGAGATCTTATAGCCGTTAGACACCTCTGTAATTTCCACCCCAACATATTTGCGTATCTTACACATGTCCCGTAATGTAAACCTTTTTTTTCAATACCTCAACTAGTTCATTTGCTTGTTCTGTTGTTTCGCACAGTAAAGCTAAATCATCCATGAAACATAGCACTATGCATTTTCGCTGGCCTTTACCCCTGGTAAACACACATGGGTCAGCTATACCTTGGTGGAAACCTTCTTCTTTCAGTGTCTTAGAAAGGCATTGGTTCCATTCAAACCCTGATTGCTTGAGCCCATATAGACTCTTCTTAAGTAACCAGAATTTCTTATCATTTTCAGGAGTTCCTGTAGGTTTTCGCATGTAAATGGTATGTCTTAGAAGTGCATGCAAATAAGCAGTTTTTATTTCAAGATGTCTGATCACATAATCCTCTTTTGCCGCTATTACCAGAGCACTATACAGTGAACTGTTTCGAAGGGTAGGTGCAAACAGTTCGTCATAGTCAGTTGCATCTTGCCCAAACCCTTGCGCAACTAACCTAGCCTTGCACTTGGTTTGACCATTTGCATCCCTTTTTACTTTGAAAACCCATTTACACCCAATTGCCTTTTCCCCAAGTGGGAGATCAGTCTCTTCATATACATCCAATTCAGACATGGATTTTAATTCAGAGTTCATGGCATCTTTCCAGGCTGCTTGTTCCTCTACGGGCATGTCTTTTATGGAGACGTACGAGGAAGGTTCAATGAATGCCTGACAAACAGTCCCTGGTTTAAACCGGTCAGGTTCCTTCCTTTCCCTAGTTGATCTATGAGGTATAGTGATTTCCTCCTCAGGTTGTGTAGCTGGTGTTTCAGGCTCAAGCTCAGGTTGGGGTCTACTTACATCCATATCAAGGGATGTCTTGCTTTCCATAAGCTCCTCTTCGGCGTTGGAAGTTGCCTTTTAGGTGATTTCTCTTTAACAGGGACAGTTTTCTGTTGTAGCGCTCCATTATGGTCCCCTATCGGGTAGGAGGTGGTGACACAGGGGCCTAAACGTTCCCACCCCATAGTATCTTCCAAGAACTTTGCACTCGCACTGATCACAATGGCCTTAGAGTGCACATACCCAAACCTGTAAGCCTTATGGTTCGCATCGTAACCAAGGAAATACATTTTCCTGCTCTTTTGTTGCCCTTTGCGTCTCAGTGCTTTAGGGATATGGACATATGCGGGGACACCAAACACATGTAAATAGTCCAGAGAGGGTGTCCTCCCATGCCAGAGCTAGTACGGTATCTGTCCAGTACCAGAATGCCAGATTGCGTTTAAAGTATGCGAAGCGCACATCATTGCTTCGCCCCAATACTTAAAGGGTAACCCACTGTCCTTTATCATACAGAAAGCCATATTTTGTAATGTCTGGCCCCGCCTCTCACAGTGTGCATTGTGCTGAGGCCGATATGGGGCTGACATGCGATGCTCAATGCCATTGTCTTTTAGCAGCTTCTCAAACCTCAGGTTAACAAACTCTCCTCCCCGATCAGTAATGATGGTTTTCGGCAGCTTGCTTGTCTTTCTTTTCACAAACTTAAGCCAATACTCTACAGTCTGACTTGTCTCTGCCTTTGTTTGCATCAGATAACAGAAAGCATAACGAGAAAAATGATCCTCAATGGACAATACAAATCTTGCTCCCCCCATGCTGGGAGAGAATGGCCCAATCAAGTCCATGAAGATTAGGTCCAGGACCTCTTTAGTTTCATAATTACCAGGCTTCCTGGTGGGTGCAGCCTTGGACTTCACAGCTTTGCACACCTCACAGTCCAGGTATAGGCCACAGGGTTTTAATTTTATCCCTTCAGAATGTTCAACAGTCTTTCTGAGGGCTGGGAAACACGCATGACCAAGCTGACGATGTAACTTGTGAATACAGTCTTTATGCGCTGGCTCGTGAGTAAACACAGACCCCACAGTTGCCTTTGAAGTGGTGCTTAACAGATACAACTCACCACGCAGTTCAGCAGTGGCCACATGCCTAGCATCCTTCTTTATCACACACTCCTTCTCAGTGAATGTCAGAGTGTATCCTTGCCTTGTCAATGCAGCAACAGACAGGAGTTTATATGTGAGGTTAGGCACATAAACCATTTCAAGGGTTCTGATCAGTATAGGTAGAAAGACCTTTCCTTTCCCACATACATTGGCAGTGACTCCATCAGCAAGCGTGACATACTGGTTGTTCACTACCTCAAACGTTTTAAACAGTCCCTTGCTGTTGCAAATGTTTGCCGTGGCCCCACTATCAATTACAAAGCAATCAACACAATCCTTTGTTTCTTTGGTGACTGTCAAATTCACCCCTCTTCCTTTGCCAGAACGCAGGGGTTTCTTGCCTTTCTTGGAACAACAGTCCTTAATTAGGTGAGAAGTGCTTTGGCATCGAAAACATCTTTTCACAGCATAAGCCTTTGCAGACTCAACAGGGTCAAGGTCACATTCCACAGCTGCTTTCACTTTGTGCTGAGCTGAGGAATGCTGCTTGTTATCTGGAAGCACTCTGTTGTCTTGTCTCCTCCTTTCCTCATCAAGGAGTTCACTGGTGAGGCTGGGTATTGTCAATTCCGCTCTTGGTATCACTTCCAAGTTTGCTACAAATTGGTCATAGCTTTCATCTAGTGAGCACAGAATGATGTACACTTGCTGAAGGTCAGTAAATACCTTCCCAAAGGGAAGAATCAAATTGCTGTTTTTCTGTATGGGAAAAAAGGAAGGAGTTTTGCATACCTGTGTTCCACGATGAAGAAGGGATCGTGCGATGTTAAATAGGAAGACCCTGGACAGTTTTCAGGCATATTGGAGGTTGGATGGAGAGTGAAGTAAAATAGAAAAAGAAGGAAATTGATGGGGAAGCAGACACAGGTGACCTAACTGTTAGGAAAGTTCTAACAGTCCCTGTTCTAGCCAATAGGAGACTGTCTGCCTTCTCAGTATGGACTTTGAAAGAGCAGTCCAGGCTTTCTTTAACACAACTTTACGCTCAGTTGGTTATTGGTTTTGGGGGTGGAGGCTGCAGCTGAAGACACCTGGATGTTGGTGAACTCCTATTCATCCTTGCAGCATTTGTTTTCTGTGCCTAACTGTGGGATAATCTAGCAATTAGTTTTCTGTATCTTAAAACACACTGGAATAATCTAGCACATCTAGGATATTCCTCTGAATTGCTAGTAAGAAATCCCATTGGAAATACTACTATTTTATTTCCTTACAGGATTGTTCTTGTTTAGAAAATGACGTACAACCCCAGTGTAAGTGATCACTTGTATTAATTGCACACATATATTTTGCGGTATCCATACATAGGATTGTTCATATTTTCTTCATGAGAGTCTGCCTAAAAAGTTGGTCACATATGAAGTACAGGCTGAATCTCGTGGTTCGCGAGGGTTCCATTCCTAGAATTCATGTGGATAGCAAAAATCGCATTAAAGCAAATCCATTTAAAAAACAATGTCCCTTTGCAGGGTGATTTAAAAACAGCCTTGCTGACCTTTGTGATGTAAGACAGAGTCATTAGGCAGACAATCCATCAATCAGTTTCTCTCCAGGCGCTTAGAAAGACTTCACTCCAAGGCCACGACCCCTACCTTCACCCAGAGCGCAGCAAAGAATGTGCTCTGGGAAAGAATGCAAAGTGATTATCTTTTGCATGCTCAGGGGGAAGGGAGGGGTTGCTTGCCTTGGAGTGAAGCTGTTCTAAGTGCCTGGAGAGAGAATGATTGATGGATTGTCAGCTGGCTGCCCTCTCTTGCATTAAGGACGCTATTGTTAAATGACTTTTTTCCTTTAAAAGGTCCTTCTCATTGCGTTGAGGTAAAACTGCAGGGGGAAAATCTGTGGATAATTAGGTTATACCTGTATTCCTAAATTAAGGACATTGGAAGACAGAGGCATGGGAGAAAATACTTGATAGTCTGGAGGCTTATACTATCCTCTAATATTTACATTTAGTTGATGGCCACAGCCACCACATGAGTAAGGCACCCTGACTTACAGGAGTCTCTTTGTAGCTTCACCAGATGCTTTACACTCCCATATACTTTTTTTAGGCGTCATGGCTGCTGAAAGGATGATGACTGAATAATTTGGACCTCACTTCCACATAATGAGGAGATCACAGGATCACACCAAGTTCCACAGAGACAGATAATTTAAAAGATGTCTAAGAATTCTACTGTTCGGTTTCCCATATTATCAACACAGTCTTTGGGCCCAGTCTTAAAGGCAGTGGCACTGCTGGGTGCAGTGGCGCCAGAGCAGTTACCTGTACATCCTGCAGCACCAAGACAGCTGCCAGAGGTCTCCATGGTGGAAGGACTTTCATCCCCTTCACCCAGGGAAAGCCCCAAGCCCCACAATGGGGCTTCTCAAGTCCGCACTGGCTGTTTTGCTAGCACAGAGCTGAGAGATTCCATGTGTGGCCAGAAGGCCCAGCATGGAATCCTGGATCCTGCTGAGCAGAACTCCACCAGCCCCACCTCTCTCCTGCCCCACTTCCCCCCACCCTCCCCCCCCCCCCCCCCGCTCTGGAACACCTCCCCCCACCCAGATGAATCTTGCCACCACCTGGAGCTCTTCCCTTGCTCTGGGCACCATGCAGCTGGTATTGGGCTGGTGCCAGCACTGACTCAGCAGGAGGTGTTGTGGGCGTGCCTTGTGGCATGTTTGCGACACCCAAGCACCAGCAGTATGCTTGTACCACCAGCGCTGACAAGCTCAGAATTGGGCTCCCAGTGACTCATGACAGTGGTGCAATGCAGATGGCCCTGCTGCTAAGCAGTGGTCCCCCTAACATGGAAGAGCCTGTGATATGATTACATCATGCTGTGAAATTCTAGGTCAGTTGGTGATATCATTGTCGTCGTCATTCATTTGTTTATTTACATCGTGCCATCAGAATTATTCATTTTCATGGTGCCTTAGATAAAGATGAATCCCTGTCCCGAGGGGCTTACAATCTTGTGTCTATACACAAGGGAAAACAAAATAAAGAAAGGGAAATGGAGGTGGGGTGAAAAGGGAACGTGCAGTGGCTTCAGTTACAAGTACTTAAGCTTAGTTACAGCAGAGACAAAGGTCTAAGACAGGGGTGTCCAAAGTTTTGGGCAGGAGGGCCACATCATCTCTGTGACACTGTGTCGGGGGCCGGAGAGAAAAAAAGAATTAATTTACATTTAAAATTTGAATAAATTTATATAAGTTTACATAAATGAATATATTAAAGATGAACTTATATGAATGAATGGTCTTGCAATAGCTCAAGGCCTATAAAAGGCCTTGCACAAAGCAAGGCTGGCCTTTCCTCTGCTGCCACTACTGCATCACAGACGTGAAACAGCAAGCAGTGGAGGGAGCCCTCATCCCACAGCTCACGCGAGAGGTCAAACAGTCACCCTCACACTGAAAGCAGTTCCGTCGGGCCAGTGCGGGCTCCAGCAAGTCTCCCGAGGGCCATAGGCTCATTGGTGACTGGGGGCTCCCTGAGGGCCGCATTGGGCGTCCTCAAGGGCCGCAAGTGGCCCCAGGGCCGGGGTTTGGGCACCCCTGGTCTAAGACATTATGCCAAAGGCTTCTTTGAAAAAGTGGGTTTCAGGAAGGAATTTGAAGGACAGTTCCAGTCATAAGTGTGGGGGGGGGGAGCAAGGGAGAACAGATGGAGATGTATGAGGAGGCCTTAGGGTGACTGAGGTTGGTGGAACTGAAAGACTGAAAGTCACAGTCAGGAATGCAGTGAGATATGGGTACAGAGAGGAAGGAGGCAAGACCAGGGAAGGCTTTGAAGATAAGGAGCTTGGGCTGGATTCAGGAGTGAACAGAGAGACAGTGGAGAATTTTAAGTGGGGGGGGGGAGTGATGTGACTAAAGTGATTTTGCTAGCAGAGCTCTAAGCAGGGGAACCAGTAAAAGACCAGTGCAGAAGAGGATGTCGTAATAGTAGTCATGGCAAGAGACAACCAAGTCATGAAGTAGGGGTTTTACTGAGGGAACAAAAAGAGATGACTGGGTTCTAGCGTTATTGTATATGGAGAAGCAGCACAATTTGGCGATGAGGAATAGAGAGAAGAGTCAAAAATAAAGCCAAGACTTCCTGCTTGTTCAGCTGGGTACATGGTGGGGAGGACATGACACAAGGACAGGAAAACTCAGAACATGAAGACATCTCCTCATGGGAAGGGTGATCTTGCACATTATAGGAGAAAAGGGGACTCCATATGTGGGTGCCCTTTCCATTTGCAATCGCATGGCACACAATATGTAGCTCTGGCCTGTGACTGTCTTGTGAACCGTTCTCCGAATGCATGTGGGGGGGAGGGGTGGAGGGAGAATAATGGCGGAAGCAACATTTGCTGAGCAGCCCTTGCTGTTCTGCTTTGTGTGGTAGCAACACTGTAGTAATGGTAGCATCCCTCATGCAATTCGAATTGTGCAGCTGCCATAATTATAGCTTTCTACAATTACATTCTAAAACAAAGCCAAATTGACCTTTTTCATCACATTGTGCAGAAAATTAAAATATCAGACAAGTAATAACCACTGTTTAAACTATGTAATAATGCCGAGCAATTAGAAGTTACAGGGCCATTTACAGTTCCTATACATCAGCCTTGTTTTGGTGCAGAACTAAAGAGTCTGCATTCAAAATAAGGTCAGCCTTCTTACCCTACCAGTTGAATCCATTCAAGTAAGAAATAATTGCACACTCTTGAATAGAAAGCCTTTCCCATCCCTATTGCTCCAAACCACTGTTCTAGTGTCATTATTAAAAGTGCCTAATACGTTCTTGTTGTTCGCTTCATTTATTGCGAGCTGTAATGGGGCTGCATATCTCTCGCGTTGGTTATGCACAATTAGCACTTAGTTATTGTCTTGTCACTTCATTCCATATAAGACAAACTTCTTTAATAGGAGAAGTCAGCTAATCTTTATCAGTCAAGCAAAGCAGATAATTTTTGTTACCCACAATGCAAAAGATGGTGAGTTTTCTTTCTTGGGTGGATGGTGGAACTTGGTTTGATGGGTGAATGTTTCTCTCTTTCTTTCTCTCTCCCCATTGCCATCTTTTCAGCTACCCAAACAAGGATTAAATACAATAATATGCACATAGGAGACAGGGAGACATTTTTGTACTGCGCACTAGGGCTGAAGCTGGTCAGTACACTAAACAAGATATTAGGAAACTTTCTGAAGAGCGTCTATGAACAATTGCATACCATCCTCAGAATATTTTGATGCTACAGGATCAAAGTGTTTGAGACCTGTGTCAACACTTCTCATTGCAAATCATGTTTGAACCTCCTCCTCTAGGGCCTAACTAGACATGATACTAAATATAACACATGAAACCACACTTTTAATTCCACCACGCCACCAGCTGTAACTGCTGCAAAAGTATCGTAAAGCATTTTCTGGTCACGCACTTAATAGTGTGCTGCCGTGACTCTGGCCAGAAGACCAATGCCTTCCTGCCCACATCATTGACTCTTCCACACCTGCATACTATCCCCTTTTTCTGCATTGGCCCCCCTTTCCCTCCTCAGACTCGCGTCAGTGAAATTGCTAGCGAAAGTCAAAGGGGACCCATTGCAGAGTGGGAGAATTTAAATCCCTATTTACCTCTTAAGCCTTCCAATCACACAGCCCAATCCAGACTAAAGCCCCCCCCCCGCTGCTGCAGGTGTATCAAGGAGGCATGCACTACATCCTATGGTGGGTGGAGGGGAGGTTGGAGAATTCTCCAAAGAGTAAGTGAATTTTTGCTACTTGCATTGGAGAACACTTCCACTGTCCCTATGGGATTCCTTGGTCCTGCACCAGTGATTTTTGCCAACACCAGACTGAGCTGTGCAACAGCTACTGTAAGGGAGAGGGTTAGGATTCAGTCACACACTCTTGCCACCAAACCTGCCCTTTGTGTTCCAGGTTCAGCCTCCCTTCCTACCCACCTTCTCACACAGAAACTATCTTGTTCCACCCCCATTCCTCTCACCTCCTGCCCCCAATGTTATCTTATGCCAGCAAATGGTAGTCTGGCTGCCAGTAACTGCACATACTGTGGCCTTGCTGCACTGGCCAGTAGCACCGTAGCACACTTCAACATTTCATGAGTTCCAGCAGAATACAGGCACTCTCACCTGAATTCTGCCAGCTCTGCTGACAGAACACACACATTCCACTCATGGAGAATTTTGTCTGGGCTGGGCTGACAGTGGGGTTTTCCCCTGCAAGTGCACAGGTTGCTGTCCCCTACAAAGCCATTGTTTTAGATCACAGTTCTCCAGGGCAGTAGGCAGTTTTCTTGATTGAACTTTACAGTGGTGGTATTTTAATTTTGGTTTAAAAACCATTTTCTAAATGTTTACAGCAAGATTGTCAAAATCCTGAGCTTGATAATGAATTGTGGCAAGTTTAGTGCAGCTCAAGGTGTCATGTAGCAGACAGAGCATTGGTCTGAACATTGGACTTGGAGACCTGGGTTGGAATTCCTCCCCCCCCCCCCCAACGAAGCTCCCTTGGTAAGCTTTGGCCTGTTGTACTTCCAACTGAACTTACTTTCCAAGGTTTACAAAGATAAATTTGGATAACCTTATGTTACCCTGAGCTCTTTGGAGGAATGTTATTCCCAATGTAATAACAAGCTTAGAATCAATTAGGTAACTATTTGGAATTTGTCAAAACTTGGAAATCATGCATTTCCCAGGTTTCAGTGACCCCGGGGGAGTAGGCAGCAATTTCACCATCCTCTCTATTGATGTTCTAGTACAGAGAAGAAAACTGCAAGTGAAAATGCAGACTGAGAATTTTTCTAGGTAATGGTAGAAGTTTCAAGACAGGAACTGCAACGGACAGCTTCCATTGCATTTGTAGGAGATGCGAAAGTTAATAGAATGGAGATTCTTAGTATTTCAAACGAGAAGCTGAGATCAGATGGTGTCTAATTTGCTTTGCAGTAGTGAAGGAAAGCTATTTTGTACAATCTGTGTTGGGGAAGTCAAGTATTACAGAATGAATCTTCTACAGTTTAGTTAAAGGGTAATTGTTTGCTACCGCATAATGAACAGTGTGCTCAGTTAGTCAGTTTACTCAACCCAAACACAGATATAAGTACTTCCGCTGAGCTCAGAAGAATGTACACTCAATTTTCCACATTTGTGAGTGTGAATTCTACAGAACTTTGGTCTTTGAAATACAAACTTCAAAACAATTCATTTTGTAAGTTGTTTCATAAGCCATGTTCATTTTGCAGATTCATTTTTTTCACACTTGTGTGCATGCCATATTTACTTTATTTAAAACACCGTATTTTTTATTCCTGTTTTCCTCATCCACCTGAGGTGTCCAAAGTAACTCGCAGCTGCAAATAAAAACAATTAAAAATACAGAAAATAACTATTAAAAATAACAGCAACCACCAAATAACCTTCTCAAAAAACAACCAGAAACGGGGAAAGAAAACTAATCCCCAGAAGAGGCTGAAGAGAACAGCAAGGTATTCAATTGCTGCCAGAGTTCAAGGGGGAAGAAATTCCACTTATGGGGTGCCACCACAAAGAAAGTCCTGTTCCATTCCACACTCAGCCTAACTTCTGAAAATGGCACACATGCAGGAGGGCCCTCCCCCAGTCACAGCAAAAGGTCCCACCCTCAAGGGTTAGGGTTCTTCTCCCCACTGGCCTCATCAGTTTGAGTAAGGGGTCAATTTGGGTGGCTCAGGTAAAACTTCCCTTGCCCTGTTAACTATTTCTTCTGTAGGGGATTAGAGGAGCCAGGGGGTGATCTTGTCTCCTTGGGAGAGGGGGCTGGGTCCTTTCCTGAGGAAGCCACCAGCTGTTTCCTCCCTCAGTCTCGATCCCCACTTCCTTATCCTTGATCCAGGGGCAACATTCTGAGACAGGCAGTGGAGTTAGAGGTCTCTGACTCTTCCTGCTCCACTCGGCCTGGACCTCCCCCAGCCCCTGTCAAAGCCCCACCCCTTTGGGAGCAGACTCACAGCCCGGGCAT
The DNA here is from genome assembly GCF_035046505.1 of Tiliqua scincoides. Taxonomy (NCBI): domain Eukaryota; kingdom Metazoa; phylum Chordata; class Lepidosauria; order Squamata; family Scincidae; genus Tiliqua; species Tiliqua scincoides. Next base: position 39,242,882 of record NC_089827.1, read on the forward strand.
TGGAAGGTGAAACTTGGTTCCCTCACCCTTGCATGATATTCGGGCCCCACCCTCCCCAATGATGATACCCCTAAACTGGCTGTTGCTGCTGGCATCAAAGGCCCAATATACTCCTGTAATGGCTGCCATCTCGGATGCCTGCACAGATGCTGGGGCCATATGGAGGGGCTCATGCCTCATTGATCTGTGCAACTGCAGAGTGCATTGACCAAGCTGACCTGGTGGAGCCCTGCAGCACACAGCCTCTTCCCTTGACAACTGCTCAGGGAACCTCACCAGCAGCAGGTCCCTGTTCAGACCGAAACTTACCATTCTGCCTCCGCACGGCTCATCTTCCAAGTAGATCTGGGCACTGGGATGCTCTGGGCAGTCGCATCTGTTGTCCAGCATCCCAGAAGGCTGTGCAGTAGGACATCCAGGCAGACGCAATTGCCTAGAGCATCCCAGTGTCCAGATCTGCTTGGAAGACAAGCCATACGGAGGTGGAACAGTAAGTTCCACTCAGAGAAGATCCCAAACCCCAGATCTGGCCCCAGGGCTAGAGTTTGGAGGAGCCTGGTCTAAGGAGACCCACAGACTATCAGGAGGCCAACATATATGAAAGGGGAAAAAATACCTCTTCCAGCAGCCCTCCCCACATAGCATGCAGGATACTTCTGCAGGATGGCTGCATGCTATAGCGTGGTGGGGGAGGGGGGTAGGAGGCAAAATGCTCTCAAGTTCCAACTTTTATTTTTGCAGGGAAGAAGCAAAAATATTCTGGTTCTAAAATAGCCTGGCTTGCTTCAGCAGCCCTCTTATTTCCATATGCTGTATTCAGTAAGATGTAGGTGGAATATAATGCAATATAAAAATACGTTGGGCATGTGGGGGATCTGGAACTGGAAGTGTGTGCTTGTATTAAATTGGTTTGACCATAAATAACTTAAAAGTTTCAGGATCATTCTGTAATCTATATTTGCCATCCAGTGCTATGAATCCAGCGGTGGGGGAGAGACAGAGTGGAGGGGACATGGGGAGCCGGGGGGGTAGGGTTGGAGTGGAAGAGAGTCCACAAATAAACAGCCCAATTTTCTTCCTGGAGCAAAGCTAATTCTTTTCAATCCACTTTTTTATTACACTATTTTCCCTCACTCTATTTAGCGAGCATAAGGATAAATTTCCAAAGCTACCCGGTTGGAAAATAAATGGGTTCGCTGTTTGTCTAGCATTCCAATCTTTGCAAATGTAAATCAGTCCAACTGCTGCTCCATTTAAAACCTCACAACTTCACAAAACATTAAAGGCCTCCTTTCAATACACAATTTACTCTGTGACAATTCCCTCAGATTTCGGCTTCAAACATCATTAGAAACTGACTGACTGATAAAAAAAGGGGAGGGGGGGGTTCTGCTATTAAAGGTCAGGGAGGTCATTGTGTGTAATTATATCTACTTCTACGGGGTCAACTACACCAGACACCGTTATTTGAAGGTTAAATTGTTACAATTAAATACATATACAGCCTATTCCCACAGCTACTCTGTTGTTAAATCTACCGTAAACAACACACTTTTTTTTTTCCCCCTGCTACTAATTGTGTCCAAGATGTCGCTGCTTGGAAATTATATGACGAAAAAGAACATTGTAATCCATTACTAAATTAAACAATAGTTTCCAGAGTAAAATGGATAATTAGCTGAGGGGAACTAGTTTTCATCTATCCGCATCAATGCTAAGAAGTTCATTTGGGTTACTCTCTTTGGTTTAATTGGAATGCCAAGCAGAACTCCTCCCAATATGTTTTTATAGATGGAGTGTTCACCGCAAACAGAATGTGACCCCCCCCAATGCAAAATCACTCATTAGTGAAACTCTTCTATGTGCCAGCAGACCAGGAGAGGGGGGATGGAGAAATGTGTGCCCGCTTGCGTGTGTGTCCCCTTTCTCCAAGCTGCATTTAAAGAGAAGATTTTTTTTTTTTAAGTGAATCCATTGTGAAAGCAATCCATGCGCTCAGGCCACACTTAGTGTGAAATTAGTTTTGCTACCCAGAAGGGCTGATTCACATGACCCCAAAAGGGCCCGAAATGTGGAATGGTGAGGGTACGAGCTCAACTGAGGAGCACAGTGAAGCCATCAGGCAAAGCCTTTCGGGTGGTCCACCATTCTACTGAACTCAACTTAAAAAGAAGGGTAAATATTTCTAATGACTAAATAAATAAACCACCACAAAAAGAGATGGTCAGTGGGTGATCCACACTCAGCGATTGGATCACTGATTTTATAGAAGTATATGTTCATTATATATGTTCCAAAGGATCTCCTCTATGGAGAACTCGTGCAAGGAAAGCGCCCTACAGGTAGACCACAGCTGCGATATAAGGACATCTGCAAGAGGGATCTGAAGGCCTTAGGGATGGACCTCAACAAGTGGGAAACCCTGGCCTCTGAGCGGTCCGCTTGGAGGCAGGCTGTGCAGCATGGCCTTTCCCAGTTTGAAGAGACACTTTGCCAGCAGTCTGAGGCAAAGAGGCAAAGAAGGAAGGCCCATAGCCAGGGAGACAGACCAGGGACAGACTGCACTTGCTCCCGGTGTGGAAGGGATTGTCACTCCCGGATTGGCCTTTTCAGCCACACTAGACGCTGTTCCAGAACCACCTTTCAGAGCGCGATACCATAGTCTTTCAAGACTGAAGGTTGCCAATACCAATACAATGTTCATTATATAAATACAAACAATATAAATACTCTTCATTTACTTCTCCTGTTGTGTTTGAAGCTTATTCTGTCTGACGTAAAAGATGGACGTAGTAAACCAGATCTTTCATATCCTAAACTAATAATATGTATGCCAAGTGAGATTTACCAGGAGGAGATGTATTTCTGTGGCATAGCATGTACTTGTCATACAGTACATAACCTCCCTGACACCTTGGAGATGTGCTGGCAGTCAGAGGAGCCAGCATAGAGCTAGACAGTCTAGCTGCCACTGGAAGGCAGCTTCATCAGTTCCTGTGTGCTAACATGCAAGAAAGATGGCAGCAATTGGAGAGGATTCGGAAGGACTGCTGAAGATTCTAGAAAAGGGGTTGGCGGCATAAACTCTGCAAGCAATCACTGGCCTTCCAAGGGTTACCTCTTACCAAACTACCAGCCTTTGAGTTGCCACACAGATGCTTCAAATCCCTTTGGGGTAAAAAGAGGCTTTAAAAAAATGGCACAGTAGGGAATTAAGCCTATTGAGGGTGCAATCCTAACCCCTTATGTCAGTGCTTTCCAGCACTAACATTAAGGCAATGCAGCTCTGAGGTAAGGCAACAAACATTCCCTTACTTTGAGGAGGCCTCCGTGAGTGACACCCAACTGCAGGATGCAGCACATGTCCCATTGGCACCGCTATGCCAGTGCTGGAAAGCACTGACATAAGGGGTTAGGATTGCGCCGTAAGTTACATTCACTCCTAAGCTCTTGTGTATCACCTGATTTTGTTTGTCCTATTGTGCTTTTCTATGGTCTTTCAGCCAGCACACTCCCATCTGTTGAACCTGACATTTGGGAATCTCAGCAAGCCACTCTCAGACTCGGCTCCCCAATTGCAATTTGAGGATGGTTACGATGATGACACTGGTGTATCCTTATGTGTTTATAGTAAGGAATACAGCAAGATCATTCACAGCAAAATCTTCACTGTGACACAGACAGACAGAAGCACTTTAGGGTGTTCAGAGTACTATGTAGATGTTAACAATGGCAGTTGATGATGTTTTCTTTGAGTACTTGCACTGTTAAACAAAGGTGATGTCCTCAGGTTGCACAAGTGCAAGAACTCATAAATGGCATACTTAGAAGGATGCAAGACAGAGCATAGAACTGTTTAGACAACGCCTGAATTCAAGAAGCGGCATATTACCCGCTAGCTATCCCCGTCTCCCCCATGCTCCTGGCTACGCATTTGACATTGGTCTACAAGGGGCCTTCTATGTGTCCAAGTGTATGCACAGAGGGCTTCTCCCCACTATTTGGAGCCCTGAGTGGCCAGGGTTTCAAACAGTGGGGAGGAATTCTCCATGTACAGCTGTTCTCACAAAGAGCTCCTTGCAAACACATAGCCACCTAAAGGGCATGGCTAGTAGGCAGATTAGTGTTAGGGAATGTGGCTACTGGACAGAATTTCAGTCCTTCCTTCTGTGTTCATTGATTGTATGTGCAGGTGATATCCAAAACGGGCTAAAATGAAACACTGTAGTCTAGTTCCTCCATTCAAAATGATCAACCCTTGTGAAACGGATTCTTCAAGATAAACTACAATTTTTCTGGGGAGAGGAGAGGTCTTTGGCAGGAGGAAAAATATCAATTAAATCTTCTGTGTTCTATTTTTTCCTTGTATTTCCAGATTTTGCGTGGGAGACAAATTTTTCTTGAAGAACAACATGATTCTGTGCCAAACGGACTATGAGGAAGGTTTAATGAAAGAAGGTTACGCACCCCAAGTTCGCTGATCCAATGCCTGGCCGCTCAGAGTACTGCAGTCCTGTTTGTTTTCTTATTCTTCTTGCTCAACGTGTAAATACGAAATGATGGAGGAAGCGACTGAATAGCTTAGATATAGGGAGACAGGATGGTCATGTGGAATAAAAGGCGGACTGCAACTATATGTAGTGGAAATTGCACCAGTTCACAGTTGAATGTTTATTAAAAGATAATGTACATACTGCTGGAGTTTTTTCTTGGCTTGCTGTTGGGTTCTGAATTTTTTTTCCTCCTTTTTGTGTCATTTAGCATGAGATGCTTATTTTCGACTAATGTACATAATGTATTGTAATATTTGAAGCACAAATGTAATACAGTTTTATTGTGTTACCATTTGTGTTCCCGTTTGCTTATTTGTATTGTTGCATTTCGTACAATCCGTGTCTAAACTTTACTGTATATTTATGCTTTCTGTATCTACCAGCTATTTTGAAAGAGCTGTATCTTTCTAGTAAAAAGAAAAAAAAAAGAATTTTAAGAGCCAATCCCATCCATTCTTCTCCATTTTAAGAACTTCACAAATGCTACTGACACTTGGACTAGTTGATTAGAAATGGTGGACAAGATCCAGCCAAAGTTAAGCACTTTAACAAGTCCCATTAACTTCAGTGGGCTGAATTTAAGTGCGTGCTTGACTGTCTTACTGAAATCAGTGGGATTTAGAGGCGCTCAACTTTGACTCAATTATAATTCTAGCAGTATTGCTCCTTTAGTTGCTGTGGTTCAGGGTAAATCTGCAAGCTTTTAATTTTAATTAAGGAAGTGAAATTTTAGCTTTTTTGTTTTGCAGGCTTCATCAGAGTGTGCTTTGTTTTACTACAGAATTTGAGATCCACATGACTAGACTGGGTGTTTTTTTCACTCATTCTGTCTAACAGACATTTTCAAATGTATGGAGCAGGTGTTTTAATTATTTTGGGGCTCCTATGCTCAGTACACTTCCCAAGAAAATGCATTTGCTTGTTTCCAATATAACTGGGAAAGAGAAGCCGAGCCCCAATGAAAATCAGTGCCTTTGGGTGTCATGTAATATATTTATAAATATATATTTCTGAAGTTATTTTAATGTAGGATAGTGATTTCTGCTCCTGTACAGAAACATTATTTTAAAAAAATAAGATCAGTGTCTTGCCCAGACTTCCTTTGGTGTGGGCCTGGCATACCTAAGAGACTGCCTCCTCCCCTATGGTTCATCAGTGTCTCTAATATGACCAAGGGTGCCCTCTGGAGGTTGCCTTCTGTGTACAAACCAACTCAGGAGCTGATCCTGGCCAAGAGGCTTTCCTAATGGCTGCCCCACAACTATGGAAACTCGCCAAAAGCTACAAACTCTTTCAGAAGCATTGCAAGGGCTTTTGATTTAGGACGGCGTTTTGGAGAACGGAAATGAAGAACCCCCAGTCGCTTGCTGAGGTTTTTAGCTTCTGTTTCTTTGTTAGATGTGTTTATCAAAATTTAACTGAATATTGTATTCTCTGTTTCTTAATTTATTGTTATCCATTCCAAGTTGTTGGGGTGGGGCCAGTCTAATAATAAATAAAATCTAAGGATTGGATGGCAATATCTCAAGCTAGTGCTTCTCAACTCCTACCACCACCACCTTTTTTCAGCCAATTGATAGTTGACTGATAAACTTACCACCAGTACACAAGGGTCAGCTGCTGCCACTTCTTGCCTTCTAGCATGGCCATCCAACCAGAATCTGCTTTTATGTTTTTTCTTCTTCATTGCTACCACTTGGCCAATCCATGCAACCCTTTCAGTCAGATTGGTGGTCATATAGGAAGGCTGTTACCTGAGTGCTCCCATTGGTTACCTTGTGCCTGCTGTTGATTGCAGCTCCAGTGCTTCATGGAGAGGGTGATTCTCTATCTACCTCTGCCCCTTTTACGAGAAACATTAAATATATAAAGTAGCCTCACTCAAACATACCATTGCTCTATCTAAGCCAGCACTGTCTACGCTCATTCACTGCAGATTTTCACAGAGGTCTTTCTCAGCCCAATTCAGAGGTACCAGGGATTTAACCTGGGATCTTCTGTATGTAAGCAGGTCTCCTACCATTGACTGATGATATGTACCATGCCACAGAGCTCAGCTGTGTAGAAAGGATGGCCAGCTGCATTATCTGATCACTTGTCCGCATGCTAGATGTGTCCACCTCCATCCATAATGCTTGAGGGACTCTTTGGAAGTGGTGAGGTTAGGAGACACAGAGCAGGATAGATTCACATCAGAAAAGAGGCAATACTTGTGGAGAAGTTAAGTTTACACTTCCAGTTTTGTAGCACACCATAGCAAATTTATTGATGCACATGAGTGAGTGCAACAGTGCAATTTACAGTGAAAGAAAAAAATTAAAATGACTGTGGGATGTTTATGTACTGAGACTATCTCAGGGGTTGAGAACAGACAACAGTCCTGAGTTGTCTGTTCTCAACCATCGAGTTAGTCCCTGTACATAGACAATCCCACTCAGCCATTTTAATTCATGCACTGTTTGTGGACTCCCTGATATAGCATAGTGGCTAAGGCTGCAGTCTTATACATGCTTTTCTGGGAGTAAGCCCCATGGAACAGTATGGCAGTTACTTCTGAATCGACACGTATATAATTCTTCTGTAGGAGACTGACCTATAACTTAGAATTTTCCTGGTTCAAATTTCATTTCTGCCATTAACTTGGTAATGTGGGTAGCTTCAGGTAACCCTTTCTCAGCCTCACTCTTCCCCATCTGTAATAGGGGGTAATAATACTTTGTAAGGGTTATATCAAGATAACTTGAAAAGCGGCACTTAGCACGCTCAGAAAGTACTGTACAAATGCCAAATGCTATTGTTGATTTAGTATAACGGTTCTTTAAGTGTCTGAGCTGACAGTATGGGGGAGAAGGGGTAATGCCCATAATAGTATTGGGACATTGAGGGACAAAAATAAAATGTGGCACAAGAGACCTGTTATATGCTCAGGCTTATAATTCTAACCCCTTGTTCCACCAATTTCACTTCAAGCTTCCATTCCTATGTTGTTACAGTACCTTGTTTCATTTCATTACATAGTCTGTCTTACTACTTAGTCCCTACATATTCCGAGTTCTTTTGAAGAGCACCACGCCCCTCTTGTATAAGGACCCAGAACACTCTGCAAAGCTGTGCTACATAGTGCCACAAGCTGCTGTCCAGCAGATGGTCACCTGCCTTGTCCAGCTGCTGCTGTTCAAAGTCCCTTCTGGCAAAGTGTTGTGCACCACAGAGAATTGTTCAGGCAGAGGCCATGGGAAGGAGAGCCAGAGGGCTGCTTGGAGAAGCTTAATGGGGAATAGGCTGCAAGGAAGAATGGATTCTTTGCATCTCTAAAAAGGATGCTAGCACTCGTGTCCAGCCTTGTCTGTATTCACTCCTTTCTTGGAAGCTTTTCTCACATCTGTTGAAGAAAGGATTCAGACCTAGAAGGTAGGCAGGACCTGCTTAAAGGCATCAAGTGTAGGTAGTTTGCAGTAGCCTTCCTCCATGCAATTCAGCCCACCTTGCCAACCATCTCAAAATCTAAGGACATAGCCGGCTTTCTGATTTGATCTAATTTTCCATAGACCAGTGGTTCTCAGATGTTTTAGCATTGGGTCCCCCTTTTTAAAATGACACTCTATTGGGACCCACCTAGCTTTATGAGACTTTTTTTTAAAAAAAAGTGATCTAGAAAGAAATAATTTTTTATTTCTTTACAAGTAATATATTTATTTGCAAAAAAACAAACAAAAAAAACCCTCAATCCATTTCTAGTAATGAGGCAGCCCTAATGAATAGCCTTAAGGCTTGAGAGGCTTAGGGCCCAGTCCTATCCAACTTTTAAGCAATGGTGCAACCTCAGTGCAGCCCTGAGATAAGGGAACAAAGGCTCCCATACCTTGAGGAGGCCTCTGCGACTGCCTCCCAATGACAGGAAGAAGTGCTTACCCCATTGGCACAGCAGCATCAGCACTGGAAAATTGGATAGGATTGGGCCCTTAGTTACATGACCCAGCCTTCACTCCCTGTCATTGACAGACTTGGGGGGGGGGGGAAGGGAAATACACCAGAAAAAAAGATGCTCAAACATTTATCTCCCTGTTGTTGGCATCCTTCAGTCTCGGAAGACTATGGTATCGCGTTCTGAATAGTGTTCTGGAACAGTGTCCTCTTCAGTGCGCGAAGCCTGGGTAAAGTAGATATGGAGGATAGACTGTTACCCATGCAGCAAATCCCCCCTCTCCACGTCGCTGAAATGGTCCAATGGAAAGGCAGAAGCCAATACGGTTGGTTCCAGCGACTTCGCAGGAGTTGCCAGAACGTGACTGTGTTCAGCCATGAACTGCCTCAGGGACTCCGGCTCTGGATTTTGCCTCGAGGTTGACTCCTGAAGACTTTTCCGTAACTGGATGTAGCCACAAGGCAGTGGAGGTTTGGGATCAGAGTTTTCCTTCTCTCAGATGAGCTGCCTTCCCAGGCACAAATTTGCAAACTGCAGGAGCTCAGCTCCTTGCAGGGCAGTTAGCAAGTGTCTGATTTTTGAAAAGCCTCAGGCTTGAGGCAATTAGTTATCTGTTCTTTCCATCGCCCATTTTTTTCATTGGAGGCTCTGTGGGACCCATCAGAAATTGGGTCATGACCCACCAAATGGGTCCCAATCCACAGTTTGAGAATCACTGCCTTAGAAAATTTAGTGTGATTATGAACTTGCCTTGGTCCTGGAGACCTGTGTTTGAATCCCACACCTACCATGAACTCTGATTCTAACATTAAAATTGCCATTTTATCTTACTAACAGTGCGGTCCTAGGCCTGTTTTCTCAGGAATCAGCCCACTTCGTCCAGCAGGACTTATTCCCTTGTATCTGTGCATAGGACTGCAGCCTTAATTTAAGGTCTGATGTCAGTCCCCAGTCCAACCTTTTTCATTTAATGGCACAGTGACAAGGCACTAAAATTTTCAAGGCACACTTTTGGTTTTTGGACAATTAACAAGGCACTCTGCACTGCTGAGATTCACATTTCCCAGTGGCCCTACTAATATATGACTGTCCCCCAAATTCCTGGGGTACACCTGTGAACCATTTGTGACACACTGGTTGAAAACCACTGAGTTTGAGAGCAGGTGTGCATGGCTTTCTGTGCCTATCTCTAGCTGACTGAGCAACTCCCAACAATGGGTTCTGGTCTCATCAATCTGCTGAGGTTGTGGGCATCGCCCCAGTCACTACATTGCTTACTGCACCAATCACCTTGGGGGATAAGGGTTTGAATTTAATCCCCTCCCAGGCCCTCATATGCCCAAGCAGCTGATCAGTGTTGTTACTGATCAGGGAGCCTTCCCCCACCACTTCATACACCACATTGCTTTTCAAAATCACAATTCCCATTTTTTTTTAAATTAAAGCACAACTCCATCATTAAAAAAAAAAATTAAAGTTCTGGCAACACAAGGTTCTTTAAAGTTGCTGCGAAAGGTAACATGCCATTTGGCAGAGCTGGGCCACTACAGCAAGCTGTGTACCCACAGCCTTGCAACAACCCCTGGCACTGCTAACTCAGCACAGGTTTGTGATGGAGACAGGGGTGTGTGGAAAGGGGGAGCAGTGGGGCAGGGAGGAGGGTGGATCAAGGCAGGGAAGAGGGTAATATTGGTGGCAGCAGCACCACCTATATCCCAATCCCCCTTCCTGGCCTCAATCACCTTCCCTGGTCCACTTGGACTTGTGCCAGCTAAATTGCTGATACAGGTCTGAGTACAACCATTTGGGCAGTGCAGGCTTACCCCTGGGCAAGGGGTAACATTTGTTCCCTTACCCAGAAGAAGTTCTGGGACTTACATCCCCCCCCCCCAAGATCCAGCATGCACTCTGGTGGTGCAGCTGCATCTGCCCAACACACTTTTTCATGATCGTGCTTAACTGCCAGTGTTTAAGATTGCTGTCCTATACAGTATGCACTTACCTGGGAGTAAGCTCCACTGAACACAGTGGCACTGACTTTTAGGTAAACATACATACGTTTGTAAACCTCAAGGACCTCAAGGAGCAAGAGTGGAGGCAAACCAAGTTTTTTACAGACTCTCCCCTCCTTTCAATGGAAGACGGAGCAGCTTCCGACTGCATTAGACAGTTGCAGGCATCTGAGTGACTGCTGGCTGTCATGTAACACCTTGAACTAATTCTTTTGAATATGTCCTCCTCACTGCTGTTGGCCAACAGCACGATATACTTGCCCATTGTTGTTCAGGGTGTGTGTGTGTGTGTGTGTGTGTGTGTGTGTGATTTTTCTAAGTCCTCTCACTCGGTACTCCATATGTGTTTTAAATGTACTATGGACCTTATCCAGCCCACTTCATCATAGCCCTTAAAACCAAGAAAGTGCTTTTCTTTCTGTCATCTGAAACAACACAGCATAAAAGGAGAAGATTCAGCAGCAGCTTATTTCCTTACATGCCTCCTTTCTGCTCTAGAACCATGAGTCAAGGGTACACACATGAGGAATTTGGCCAACGTCAGCATTATTGAACTCATACAAGCACACTTCCATGGCAAAAAGAAAATCCGTGTTCTTCCCAAAGTCACTTCCATTTCAGAGGCGTTTGCCCAGGAGAAACACAAAGGGCAAATGGTTTCCCTTCCCCTGCCTCCAATGATGGTGTAGTCCAAGGTCACAGAGCTCACTTTTTAGTTGTTTCTCTTTTGAACAGGTTTTCCAATACATTGAGAAAAAGCAAGCTCAGAATCTCACAATATGCATGTCATGTGAACCAACAATCACAAATCAAATCAGGTATTGAGATCCTTCCAAGTTTTCATTCTGTGCTACTTGTAGCATTCATTCTGAGACCCCACAGATACGAATTGGTCAGGAATGCATAGAAGTGACAACAAACATGAGCCTATTTACCTACTTAAGCTATTTTTGTCCTACCTTTTGACTTAAAAAGTCCTCAAGGTGGCTTACAAATATGAAATCATGTAAAAGAAAACCACTGTCTGATTTCTCCCTCTGCTGCAGTCAGGAGGAATGACAGGCAGGCAGGCAGACACTGTTTTCTAAGAAGGAAAAAGCCAGGTGACAGCTGCTTTCAGCCAGGTGGATGGAGGGGGCCCTGCTCTCTGTAACTCCCCCTCTGCAGCAGATGGACGGAATTCTTTTGCTGTCTCCTATCCCAGGATATATCAAAGCCTATACATTGAGTCATACCCTCCATCCAGGATTCTGTTCGGAACAGGAGCAAAAAGAAAGGTATTTTTCTATTGCTCCTTTGTTCTTAGTCTATAATCTGGTGAAGTTTTGGATCCCTGTGCCTGTTGACTCCTGTAGGGATGGAGAACCTATGTTACCATCTGCACTCAGTGGATCCAATGGATGTTCATGTTTATTAAGAGTTTTCAGCGGAGGCTGCAGGCAACTCTTACAATTCCCAGGTTGCTCCACAAGCTTGATACAGTTGATCGTAGGCATGCTCTTGCTCCACTTCAAATCCAGGTAGGCCCTTGATAGGGTGAGATGCTGCAGGTAATGAAACAGTGGGAATGATCATGGTCAGTGATGCTGGAGGAAAACTCTGACTGAATCCAACTGGTTACAGGTTGTATCTTTGAAAGGGGGTGGAACTGGAATCTGAGAAGAGCCCCTAAGAGGTCATAATCCCCCCCCCCAAAAAAGAAGGTTGAGAATGGCTGCTCTAGATCACATACACCCCAATTATGTCATGAAAGATGACTTGAAGCCTTGATAATTCAAAACGGATCTGTAAAAACAGATTAATTTTAGACATCCAGCAGATGTACTCCAAATTAATCCATTCTTTAAAAATTCCATTCAGAAACAGACCTGCCACAAGGGGGGCTCTTCACCTATTGCTAGTGAGAAACATTATAGAAGGAGTAATTTTTGTACAAAGAGAGGCAATGAAACACCAGACATATCTGTGCAGTGGGCTGCTTCCCTCCCTCTGACGCATTCCAAATGCCCTTCAGATGATTTAGCTCTCCTGGATCTGGGGCTGAGGAGGCTATAGGAAGAACACTTGCCATCTTTTTCCTCCTCTTGAGCATGTCATTGGGATGAAAGCTCCCAGAAAATATCTCACATAATCAATGCGTTCAGAGAGTTATCCAGCACAAATTACTCATTAACTAAATAGCACATAATAAAAAAAGAACAATTAATTAATGAGTCACCCTCAGATCACTTTGATTACAACACTGCTTGGTTGAAATGGGTGATTATAAAAGGAGCTACCTCTCTTTATTCCTCATTTGCAGTTGGCCCATAACATATATATATATGTAAATATAAATATATACATATTTATATGTAATTGAATATATACACCTGCAAGAAATGGTGTGATTCACTTACTAAAGGGGGGATAGGGAGACACGGAGAGTGTATTTTGTGGATACACTCAAAGACAGAAAAATCTAATTACTCAGTTACACAGGTCTGTTTCATTTACTAGGCGTTTGACAATTGTTATCTTGTTCTTCCTAACAAGATCTCCTGACTCTGTTATTCTCATTTTACATATAAGAGGCTGAAGCTGAGAGTTTTTCCAGATGATCAATTTAGAATTGAAAAAATGGACAGTTGTTTCTCATTTTTGCATCTGATCCATCCAGACATCTGATACAGAATTGACGTGAGAAAGAGAGAGGATGATGTCTTGTGGAGTCTGGGGCAAACTAAGCAAAGGGGTTCATTCTTTACAGCCTCAGCCCAGATCTTTCTCCTCCTCTATCCAATGGTATCTCCTCTGTGAAGACCAAGCTGCTCTCTATTCTTCTCATACATTTCAAACCCCCCCCCCCCAATCTCCTTATTATAAACCTGTACTTAAAACTGAAGTGAAATTCTCCACTAAAATCTTTCATCTCCACATCTGGAGGACATGGGCGAGTCAAATCTCAGTCAATGTGGGGACTTCTGTATAAATACAGTGGTGCTTACTACTAGTGGATGAGTTTTGCAAACATGCCTGAATTCCACTCCCGCACCTCTGAAATGCCCTTCTCCAAAACAGAGCAGGAAAGGCAGGGGGTCATTTTCCCCTCAGCCTATGCAACTTGAAGCACACATTGATGGGTGTGTCAATCACCATTCAAGGTCATCACCCAATACTGTGGTAGAGGACTTGACCCCTAATCCCACAAGCCTACCGCCCCTCCTGTTTCCCCGTCACTCTTGAAGTGACTGTTTCCTTTGGACCATCCAGCTGACTTCCACCTTCCTCCCTCCCTTTGGTCAGTCCCATTTCTTCACAAGTGAGAACAAATATTTGCTCTAGGGCTATTGTAGAGAAGAGTGCTGACCAAAATGATCCCATGTTCACTGCCTTTTCTCTGGGAATGTGGGTCAAAATTGAGGGGGCAAAACTCACTGTTTACTGCACGTGTCCTGGTGGCCACAATACAATCATGACCAATCCAGATAATAGTCCCACATAAGTAAGGATGTATACTCTCTTAGTGTTGGCATGTCCTGGTCCTTCTCTTTGTTGGGCTGAGTGCAACACAAAGGCTGAGTCTTGCAAAGCCAAGCGTTACCAGCATTTATTTTATTTAAAATATTTATACCTCATTTTGTAATTTAAAAAAAAACAAAAACTTCAAGACAGCTTACTAAGAAAATCTAAGAAAACAATAAACAAACAACATTAAAATCCATCATTTAGAGTCAAAACAAATGCTAGTTTTTTACTGAAATAATCAGAACCACAAACAGCACAAGCAGAATTCATTAAAAGCCTGGGGCAAATAAATAGGTCTTGCTTGACCAGGAGTCAGACAAAAGACTACATGAGTTTGCCACATTTTTCCAGACACCACCCACCTCACCTCTCAGATGATGGGGGTACCCAAATGACAGCCTCTGAAGATGGTCTCAATAAAAAGATACATTTGTTTGGGAGCAGATGGTCCTTTGGATAACTGAGTACCACTAGGCCCCAGGTCTGTAGCCTGACGTTCTAGAGGAGGCAACAGGATATAGGTATCTTGTCTTGAATGCTGCCTGAGGCATCTGATGGGTCACTGTTAGATACAAGAAGCTGGGCTAGATGAGCCTTTGGCCAGCAGGGCCCTTCTTAAGGCTGTAGTACAAGCTTTTAAAAAAGGATGACAAACTGGCAAACAGCTCACCATTGCTAGAAAACACACTCCCATCTCCACTTTCAGCGACAGATTCCAGAGTCACAGATTGTGAATATGGTTGGTAAGAACAGGTTTTTGCAAAGCTCCTTGTTACCTCACGTTTTCTCCTCTCAACCCCCGAGAGAAAAACCTAATAAAAGAACACAAAGTCACCACCTAAAGTTCCTACACTAGCTTGGTTAAATGCCATTCCACAAAGCTTATAGTGTAATTATAACAGTTCCCTTAGGTAAGTAAGAAACATCTGTTAGTAACACATAGCAGGTGTTAGCAATTACACATACTGATTTTTTTTTAAACCAAAAAAAATGGTTTTAATTAAAAAGAATTCTGTTTTCTGAAAAGCAGGGCATGCTAAGTCCACGCACACTTTTGTTGGTGTGTCTCTATATAATGCAATACACAAACTTGGATAAAGTGTTTTTGTTTTGTTTGTTTTTTTAAGAAAGAAAGGAAGAAAGAAATTAGACAAAATTAGCAAGGGAGTTGCATTATGTGATGGTTTCCAGATCATGGCAATCCAAATGACATTGTGATTCAGTCTCACTTTCATCTAAAATCCACACCCAATTTGTAATCCAGGCTCAGTGAATTCCTAAAATCTAAACCGTAGGATAGCATTATAGCCTAAGGGCGCAATCCTAACCCACTTTCCAGCACCGACATAAGGGCAATGTAGCTCCAAGGTAAGAGAACAAACATTCCCTTACTTTGAGGAGGACTCCGTGAGTGCCACCCAATAGCAGGATGACCCACACGTCCCATTGGCAAAGCTATGCCAGTGCTGGAAAGCGGGTTTGGATTTTGGCCTAAGTCTTACTGAACACAATGGGCTTACTTCTGAGTAAAATAAATAACAGAGTCAGGGCTGGCCTTAGGGCAATCTGGCCAAATTGGGCACCATGCTTGGATTGGTCCTGCACTGGGGAGGTGAGCAGAGTGCCCATAGCCATAGCTGGCACTTCGCTCTATAGCTGATGCTCTGGCATGGAATCTTCCATTCCGAAGCATTGCAAGAAGAGCATGGTGAGCAGAGCATTGCCACTGGACAGTACTCCCTCCTGCCCACTCCTGGGTCCAATTGGCTTGAAATAGCACACACACACACACACCCCGCACAAGCGGTTGGTGGTAATGGCACTGCCAGGTGCCTTACTGCTGCTTCTCAGCAATTTGAGAAGTTGGTGAGTTGGGGGCCCTGCAAAAATCTTTTGCTTTGGACCCCACAGCTCCCCACAGCCAGCCCTCAACACTGTTTTGAAACACCTCTGTATACCTGCAGTTCAGATTTCTTGCCCCAATGTCCCTCAACCTACACGTTTCCAGTGCGTTTCATTTGCCACTCTAGCTACAGTGGTCACCAGTGTACTTCCTTTTTTCTGCTCCCCTCCTGCTTTTCAAAAGGCATAGCTGTGGGAATGGTGCTGAGGTGGCAGAGGAGGGAAGTAGGGTGGGGGAAATTGCTGGGGTGGGGGTGTTTGGTCACAGCAGACTTTGCATGCTTGGGGCTTGGCGCCTCATGGCACTGTCACAGGCAGCGCTTGGGCCACAGCTGGCCCCATGTCTGCTAATTTCACTCAGGAACGTTTGCTGAGGGACTCGGAGTCAAATGTGAGAAAATATGTCACTGGCCCTGATGTGCATTCGTTTGCAGAACAGCAGCCAGATCAGGAAGCCCATGGATGGATACTCTGGTCAGGGTATAGAGGGCAATGTAAGTGCTGTTCCTTGAGAAATAACATGTGTGTGTGGGGGGGGGAGCTGGGTTGGGAGTGCAGTAAGGGATAGGATTCAAGCCCACCGACCCCATGCCACAGTCCCAATTTGTAGGGGTCCTTTTCTGGCTGCTGCTTACCAAGACAAATGAATGCACATTAAAGGCAGTGACAGAAATAACTTCAAGTGTTAACAAATGATGTTAACAAATGACTTGGGAAGTTCAGGAAATTATGTCTTCCATGCCATACCAGTTAAGCCCTATCTGCAGGAGGACACTGCAGTGTGTACACACACACACACACACACACACACACACACACACACACACACACCCCTTGTGTAGATGCCCCCATTTATTGCAACAGAGGTGGAGGACAAATGGAGCTGCAGCATCTATTGAAATGAATGGGGGGGCTCTCGCCAATTGGGGGGGCTCTCACCAGTCATGAAGATACACATCCCAACTGAAGCTCTGAGCCTACAGCAAGTCCACAAGAACAAGAAAGCACGCCTCTGTCAGATCTCTCATAAGCGATAGCCCCATTTCTAGGCGCTGTTATTCACATTCAATTAACAATTAATGGCTAATTAAATTTATGTCGCTCTGTTAATTAAACTGGCTATTTCCCACCTCACACACTACATATGCACAAGTTTAAAAAAAAAAAACTGCAGGCAAGGAAAAAAGTCTGACACATTTAGACAGACTTGCCACCAAATTTGATGCAATGCCCGATACTGAGGCAATGTGGAGGTTCTTGGAGGGAACCATAGAAGGAATTTCCAGCAAAACCAAGAGTTTCAATTAAGCTAGCGATATTTCTCAGAGGGCTTGAGGGGGAACAAAGCCCACACAACTCCACGTGGCCATGTTTCACCTACAGCAGATGTTGAAGAGAAATTCCTTCTCAGACAAAATATTTGAAGAATTCTGAGGGAAACAACTTTTGGTGAGGTCAAGCGAAATTTATTCAGGCCCTTCCTTTCGACATTTCATCATCACTGGCCACAGCTGTCTGCCATGTGTGGACAGCTAGTTATGATTGTGCGCTGATGAGGAAAGAGCATTTTGTGCATGCTCAGAGGCACTGTAAAATGATCTAAAATGAGAAATTTGGTCCCTGGGGTTAGACATCAGCAAGCCCATGTTAAACTGAAGCACAGAAAAAGGGCATCTAATATTGTGTCCATGTTCCTTTATTCCACTCTTTGAAAACCACCACATCAAGGCTGTGTTAAGAGAACAGAATCAAACTGGAATGTGAAATTACTTTGAAGAAATAGCCACAAGCAATTCATATTTAATGATGTGATTTGCTGATATCGTGAACAAGAATTTTTTTTTAAACTCACACTAGAAAGCCACGTTTTTAAGGGAAGAGAGGATGGACAGAGGTGCTTAATAAATATTAAAAAAATAATCAGGTAAATAATTCACTCTTGAATTCACAGAGACATTCTAAAGAACACTTCTAGTCTCTTGCAGCATTTCATTGCTTTTTTTTTTAATGGAGAGAGAAAAATCAAACTAATGAAACACTGGGCAAAGCTGTACAAGAACTCCGCTTCAGAGCATATGGAATCCATCTCAGCCCCATGTTATAATTGGATTTGACATGTTGAACTGAAGACCTAGGACCAAATCTGGTCTCCAAAGGCCTGGCTCCCACCTTAGCCCCTGACTTACACACACACAGACACAAAATTAACCCCACCCCAGTGAGAACAGTACTCTTTCTGGTGCACAAGCGGCAAAATGATGGTGAGATGCTAGGGGCCCTAAGGATGCTCTCTATCAAAAGTCTCTACCGCTGATCATGCTGGGGGTGACAGGGTTAAAGAGAGCTTTGCTTATTCTTTGATTAAAAAGAAGTCTTAAAGAAGTCTAAAGTGCAGGGGAGGCAAGCTATACCCTCAGAAGTGCAAGACCCACCCCCACACTGGAAATTTCACTAGTCTTATCAAAACTGACAAAATTGTGTGGCTATTTCATCCAAGCAGGAATGTTCAAGTCTTGCCTCAAGATTTCTCTTCAGGCAAAATTTGGGTTGAATTTACATCAGGCAAAAGGCAACCCTAGAACTGAGGCTCAAATATTATCCAAGTATGGAAGCTCACTATCAGCACAATCCTAGGCTTCCCCCCCCCCCAAAAAAAAAGCTGGTGCAGCTGCAATGCCCAATTGTACAGTTTCTACTCCTCTCTTTTGGGCTTGTGACTTCAATTCTCTATTTTACTTAAAAACGGACAGTGTAGCTCCCCAACACAGCTTTCTTCAGTTGCTACAGAGCTTCACAAAGTCCACACTGAGGAAATCAAGGACCCAGGCACCTGCCACTAGGCAGTTAAAATCTTAGGCTACGCCGGTGGCTGCATTGAACACAAGGGGACAGAAACACTTACTGTGACCATCGGGGTTTTTATGATTAATTTAAATGGAATTTAGATTCACCCTGCAGCATGCTTGAGCCTGCAATTGGTTCCCCATTCCATGCCGGCAGCCCACAGATGCATTCATTTCTATTGACCCTGAGGCGATGAGCCTCAGAACATGGCCAGCTGCTTCTCTCTCGGCTGCCATACTGCTGAATTAATGGCCAAGGTTTTCCATATTTAAAGAACTTGCTCTACAAGCCAGTCCACTTCCCATAGAATTACAATCCCCGCCTTGTTCAGATTGCTTAAGCTCCCAATTAGAGCAAATCAGTGAAATTCTTTTGTGAAAATGAGTGTGGTTTCCCCCCCCCCTCTACTATTTAATATGTATGAAGTGTCAAGAATGTTCTAGCCTCTGTACAGAATACAGAAGTGACTTGGGGCTGGATTAACTATTATGTGACGTCAGGAGTAAGAAACAGCTAAATTGAATGCCTTGTAGTTCAGCCAACTGAAGATACAACACCATATGAAAAGTGTAACCCTCATACTACTTGTACTGGTATGCTTTAAATTTCCCTGCAGATCAGAATATTATGCATCATTCTTTAGTTATAAAGCAGGAACGCATACATATGTACATATTTATATATCGCCTTTCTCCATTTACCCCTCATTCAAGGCAGTTTTCATAGGCAGGGTGATCTAAACCACCATTTTTCAATATGTTCTGTGGAAAGACTCACAGAACCCTCGGTCATCAGATGTTGCCTTCACATTGTGGTTTTCTCTTCTGGTTGCATGTCATAAAGCTTCGGCAAGCAATGATAAATCAAAGCGGGACAGGTTCTCAATGAGCTCACAATGTACTCTTTTAAGCTTGGCCATATTCTGAGCTGACGTCCCATCACACTCTGATGATGTCTCTAGGAGCACCAAAACACTTGGAAGTCTTCCAGCACCCCCCAAAAGCCCCCCATTTATCACCAACTTCTCAAATTTCCTCTGTCAAGGAGCAGTGGAGCTCTCAGCTTTATGACTTGGATGCCTCTCTACTGCTGCTGGATAGCATGGGAAGTCCCACTTCCAAATATTCCTTGGTCTATAGAACCTTCTGAGATGACATATTCTTGGTGCCCGGAAAGCAACCAACACTCCAGAGCATGCTCACTCACTGAGCATGCCGCTATCTTTATTTACAAAAGAAACAAGGAAAGTTCAAATTGTGTGTTTAAAAATACAGTGTGTGCATAATACCATCAATGCAGTCAGAAGTTTACAGGTGGGGGTGAAGAATTTTGGAACTCCAGACAAGCCACAAGTGCCAATGGGTCCTTCCAGAGAAAATAGCATAGATGGGCAGATGGTCCAGATTGGGACCCATGGAGGGGAAGAGTTACCCCCCCGTGCTATAGTACTGAACAGGATTGGGGCCATTCACGTGTGCTATTTTCATTTAGAAAACAAACACAGGAGGCTGAAACTACACTTTGAAGCCATTTCTGCCCAGTGTTGCAAATGTGTACAGCTGAGGGCCAAGCAACAATGTTAAAGTAATGTGCAGTTTTCAATTTGACCCTTTAGTAAGGCAGCAGGTCATCTTGCTGCAGTCAACCGAGCAACTACACTCAGCTACAAGGCAGTGTTACTGGCAGTGCCTTTTCAACACTTGCACGCAGGGGAAAATCAATCTGTGTGCAGAGGTGTAGTGGACAGTGGTACAGGCCTGCAGTTTGATAGGAAAAAGAACTAGGTATGTGAAGGCGAAAGGCATGACAAACAGTCTTTATGGCCATTGCAAACAAGTTGGCAGCAGTGAGGCTAGACTAGCCTCACATGAGACATCAGACCAGCAAAGGACTGCTGAGAAAGGTAAGTCGGTGGGACAGGGTGGTGATGGAAGCAGGGGGAAGGTGGATCTAATCCAGGAATGGGGCAGGTTTGGTGGCAGTGGTGGCCACCAAATCCAAACCCCTCCCCAGACCTGATCCATGTAGACCTGCACCAGCAATTTCACTGGTAAATGGGCAAAGGATTGAAACCCAAATGGACACCACAGACTTATGATGCCTTAGTTATATTTGCATTATTTGCCATAAGCAGAACATTCTTTTCCTCTTTCTGTGTATTGATAGTGAAATATCAATAATTGTAATAAATTGAGACAGGAGCATTTTCTTTATGCTCATCATTAAGGGTGGTTTCAAATGTGAGCCTACTACCGCAACACACATAGCCCAGTCATGAGGCTGCTTTTCAACTCTGTATTCTTTTAAGATCCGTCCAACCACATTTGCAGGCAACAAGATGTTGTGGGAGATGAGTGTGCTGAGATATTCCAGGGTCCCATTGGATGGACAGGAAAGTCCGCTGAGCCTGCATCCTGCACAGTGAATGAGGACCCCTTTGGTGCCTGTGGTCCATTTGTCCACTATGATGAAGAAACGCACCTCCACCCACCTTTCACCTCATTCCCAATCCTGCTGTGAGCTCTTTCATGGAACCTGCGGGTGGAAGGATGTTACTGCAAGCAAGCATTTTGCAGGGGCACTGTAAGGCGCTGCGGAACCCCAATGCCTGGACTTACACATGGGAAGTCAGCATGTGGCTGTTTCCAAGTTTGTAAAATGGGCCGTTTACCATTAACACAAACAACCCCATGCAGGAAAAACAAAATGATACGTTAAAACTAATTGCTTTGAAAGCCAGACACGTAGCTGAAACGTTCTCAAAGACGGGGAAGGGGAGGGGAGGGGAGGGAGATGGAAACATGGCGGTTTGGGTCCTATAAGGGTTAATGGCGAGGCCCTGAGTTAAAGGTGTCTTCACATCTAGGCAGTTCATCAAGCAATGGAGTCAGGAAACAAGGGAAAATAAATGAAGGTGCTCCGGATAATAATAATGGCAAGTAATGATTTCCCTAGAGATGATCTGATCTATGGCCACGAGCAAAGAAAAAGAGGCGAGAAAGTGCTAGAACACTACCTTGGAGTACTTAACAGACTCAGAAGCAGTAACCTGGTGTCAGAAGCAAAAAAAGCACATCCTCCTCCTCATTTCAGGGAAAAAGAGTTATGCCGAGGCACAGGAGGGGAGCACAAAATTCACCTCCAAAATTAAACAGCTGAAAGGTATGATTTAACAATGCTCAAAACTCAATAAGCCCAAGATAAACAGCAAATTAGATGGCTCAATGTCAGGAGGTAGGGGGGGGAAAAGCATCTTTCATCGATCCCATCGTCAAAAATTAATCTGCTCGAGAATGCCCTCTGCTCCAATCGCGGTACTGATGGAGAGTCGAGGAATAGAGGAGGTGGGTTTTTTTTTAATATATTAAAAAAAAGACCCCTGTATTTGTGCTTCACCTTCAGGCTAGACCCTGATTACAATCTCCTGTGAGACACTTCGGCGGGAAGCGCTTCTCATGTTGGGACTGCAAAATTAAATTGCAATCAATACTTTACAAAAATAATTGGGGGAAAAATGTTTCAGAAGTCAGAGATGCACTGTGTGGCCGCAGACATGAGAAAGTTGGGGCCTTTTTTCCTTCCTCACCCCACTCCTCCGTTTCCCACCTCCCTGCGTCTGCTTACCTTTCTGGAGGTTATTCTTCAGGACAGATCAGTTCAAAGGTGTCTCTTGACAATATGGTTCTTAGGCTGGTTTCACTCACCTTGTTAGGGAATTGCTAGGGCAGGTGATCACATACAGTGTGCCAAATAAATCATATTCATGCAACCTTCTGTACAGTATTTTTTTTTTTTTTCATTTTCTCAGTATGCCTCCATAACCAGATGTTTAAATTATTATGTTGCTGTTGTAGAGGACAGTTTCAGTCTCTTTGCAAATGAGAACATGGTTCAAACTGAGCACGTAAAAAACTATGTGAAAATCCATACAGGTTAAAATGGTAAGAGGAAAGAGAACTGCCGAACCAGCAAATTGTGTGGGGTTGTTTTTTTTTTAAGAAATTGCCAGAGAGTTTGCATTTAAAACTTTCATAGACTTAAACAGGGAGGTCTGTCATTAAATTCAAAGTAAAATATGTTTAATAAAAGCCCCTGTTTTGCCTTGGGCAATATTTGCTGCACAGGCTCTGCTGAATTTTCTGACTTAAAATAGCTCTTTTCTTGGGCAAAAGAGCTTTTCAGAATCCAGACACACACATGCTGGAATGGGGAGGATGTCATTTTCCCACCTCCTTTATGATCAGTTTTTAATAATGGTAATAACATACAGCCCTGTACACTTAGGGTGGGTGGGCTCCTGTGTGAATAGGGGTGGACTCAGGACTTGACTAGATTAGACACTCAGCAAGGACCTACACCTATCAGGGGCCCCTTTTTTGGGGGGGGGGGCAAAATGGAAGTATTGCAGGTACTGCAATGTGCCATGTAAGCAGCCCCTCCCACTTGTCATTGGAGCCATTCCAGGCAGCAATGGCAATGTGCAGAAGACGCCATTTGGTTCCCAAAGCACCTGGGCATTGCCATCGCTGCCTGGAATGGTCCCAACAGCAAGTGGGAGGGACAGCTTACATGGCGCATTGTGGCACCTGCAGTACTTACTGTCATCCCCCCCAGTACTGGTTGCAACTATAGTCTCCAGTGCATCATCAGGATAGGTAGAAACCCCACAGAGGGCCCAGTGCAGAGCTTGTAATAGGAACAGCTTCATGCTGGGTACTAAATAGTTGCAGTCCTGGGGCTTTTTCCACCACAGGCTGGCTCCCACTTTGCCACCCCCCACCCCCTGACCTGGAAGCAATTGTGGTGACATCATCACATCACCACAATTACTTTCCGAACTGCGCCAGGAGTTGCAGCCACTCCCAGAGAGATTCCACACCACTCTGGGCCCTGTCTTTCCTCTCCTTTTTTTTTTTTAATGAGAGGAAGGAGGGGGCAGCTCAGAGCAGTGTGGAATTGCTCAACTCTGGGCTGCCTCCTCCTTCTTCAGGAAGAGCTCTTTTTTCTTTTTTTTTAGGGAAAGAAGTCAGAGCTTTCTCTTAAAAATAAAAAATGGGCGGGGGGGGGGGTAAGTGAGGCTGGTGGTGACACCCTCACAGGCATGGCACTGGGGCATTTGCCCCCTTCCCCCCAGGTATGCCACTGGCATACATGCACCTATAAATTTCTAGAAACATTTACTCCACACCATGGCCTACATGTGGTCCCCCTTGATTGTGCAATCACTGCACTCTCCAAAGATGCTGCTGCAATTGTGCACAGCATAGAGGCCTCATATAGAGAGGCTAGTTTGTGCAAACAGTACTTCTGCGTGAGCATTGTTTGGTGCAATGTGGGCAGCTGCATCCTCCTGAACCACATCTGTCAATGTCATTTTTTTCTTTTACAAATGTATATAAAGCAACATACAACCATACAAGCCGACTGTGAAGGGTCTCCTTGGCACCAGCTAATTTGCTGGCACAAGTTTGGGGAGAGCAAGGGAGAGGGACCAGAGTTCAGAACCTGCCACACACTGGTATCGCTGGTGTAGCTGGGGTGGGCGGCGCACTAAGTTTTGCAGGGAGCTTCTCTGCAGTGTACAAGTGGCTCCTCCCCTCCCCTTTGGAGTCATGTGGGTGGGGGAGAATGGAGGTGAATGGCTCCCAAGGGGAGGGGGAGGAGCTGCTTGCACGCTGCAGAGAAGCTCCCTGCAAAACTTAGTGCGCCGCCCCCCCTCTAGCTACGCCAGTGACTGGTATCACTGGGATTCACCCCTCCCTCCCCGTTCCACCTCCCGTCCTTCCCACCCAGAAACTCTGTTCCTCTCCTTCCCCTGCTACAACTTACCTTTGCTGATGGAGATAGCCAACTGGGGTAGTGGGCCTCTGACACCAATGCTGTCTGCAGCTGCAGCGCCCAAGTGGCTGTCTATGTGCTGCCGCATGGCCACTGATGACAGCGGAACTGTGTTCCACAGTTGTAAAGGGGCTGCCTAGTCCTAGTTGGGCATGGGCTGCAATTTGTATTGGGGAAAAGAAAGCAACCCAGCATGCTGAGGTCTATTTCAAAATGAGGTGTGTCCTTTTATGTGTTGTCAGCAACAAGGCTCTCTTTAAACCCAGTCCAAAATTGCATTTGTTAGTTAAAGCATACTGTTCAGTGAAGCAAAATAAAGCCCAGAGTGTAAATGGTATTTGTACGCAGTAACGGCATGGATTGTATTTTCCAAATCATAAAACACAGCAGGGGAGTCTGGTTATCTTTAAGTGGGGGGAGGGGTAAATCAATCCTTGGGGATCTTATAAATCATAGCCAGATGCCTATAATCCCCCAGAGGTGTGATTATCTCATGACAGCCGCTTTCATTGGAGCTGTCTTATTGCAACCACTAAAAAAAATCTTTATTGCGTAAGACGGAGCTGTATTCGTGCCATGGGGGGGGGGGGTGAATTCAGAATACTTAGCAATTATATTAACTTAATCTTTCCACATTCACAGCCTGCCTCTTTTCACCCTCTGACCAAATCATTGCTAAACTGCAGGACATTTAAACAGATTTCACGAAATAATTTTATATAATGTGATGACAGATTCCGCGATACATAAAAGGGCAAAGACAGATGTAACGTTTTAAATGTAAAGAAGGTGGTTTGAAAGCATCTTCATGGCCCTGAATATATTATATACATGCACGTTCTTCTAATTCAGAGTGAAAAAGATGGTTCTTCACGTTTCTGGTACGTGGTAAAAATGGACTGTGATAACACCATCACCAACATCTCTCCAGTGAATCAACAGAATGCAAGGTGGGTACAGAGTGTAACTCTGTATCCTGTTTCTGTAGTTTAAGATACTAACTTAAAGCCCAATCCTACCTAACTCCCCCCGCCCACAAGCAGATGCAGCCATGCCACCAGAGTGCACACTGTATCCTGTGAGAGGGGGGTAGTTCCAAATGTCTCATCCAGGCAAAGGAATATTTGTTGCCTTGCCTAGGGGTAAGCCTCCATTACCCTATGGGTCTACTTGAACCTGTGCCAGCGATTTTGCTGGCAGAAGTCTGAGCAGACTTTTGTTGGCATCCTTCAGTCTCGGAAGACTACGGCATCACGCTCTGAATGGTGGTTCTGGAACAGAGTGTCCCCTCCAGTGCGCGAAGCCTGGGTAAAGTAGGTATGGAGGATAGGCTGTTACCCATGCAGCAAATTCCCCCACGTTGCTGAAATGGTCCAATGGAAAGGCAATGGAAAGGCAATGGATACAGTTGGTTCCAGCGGCGTTGCAGGAGTTACCAGAACGTGACTGTGTTCAGCCATGAACTGCCTCGGGGACTCCGGCTCCGGATTTTGCCTCGAGGTTGACTCCTGAAGCCTTTTCCATAACTGGATGTAGCCACAAGGCAGTGGAGGTTTGGGATCAGAGTTTTCCTTCTCTCAGATGAGCTGCCATCCCAGGCTAAAGAGTTCCATCTACCCGGTGGCTGTTTAGTCACCTCTTACAACAAGTACAGCCAAACAGAGTGCCTATTCTTATCCCCAGCCCCCAGGAGCAGACTAGGGTAGGTAGATCAAGGCCAGGAATAGGAGTAGAATATTAGAGGAGCTACCACCACCAATATCTGCCTCTTCCCACCCTCAACAAACTCCTATCCCTGTCCTGGTCTCCACCACTCCCCCACAAGTTTTGGGGCTTTCCCAGAAGCCACTGTCGCCTGGCCACTCACCATTTGCCACTCACCATTTGCAGTCAGGCATGTCACATTTTGTAACCACTGGAAAGCATGCTGCACTGCCAGAATGTGAGTTTCAGTGGCGCAGCAGGCCCATAAGACTGGTCTGGCTAGAACTTTCTTGTCTCTCCTCGGGTCTGACCTTCTCACTGGATTTGTACCCCAGCTTACACTTCTGCTTGTCTGAGGTCTGGATCCCCTGCCTAGGCTGATGCTTTTTATCTCTGGTTTAGATCTCTGCTCCAGCTGTATGCCAGCTCAATCAATAACTCCATGTGAAATGGGATACAGAGTTATACTCCATTCCCACCATTGCTTCCATGTTCCCTTCCCAGTGGAATATGAAAGATCACACAAAAGGCCCCTGTGTCACTGCAGTGGCCTCTGGGACAATCTCTGACATCCCAAAGTTGGTGGCTTCTGGTGACAGTGCAGTATGATGCCCTTGTGCTCTTTTTGGTTCCAGCAGCTTAGACTAGCAAGAGTCCAGCAGGAGCCTGATTATGATAGCC
Organism: Tiliqua scincoides; assembly: GCF_035046505.1. Taxonomy (NCBI): domain Eukaryota; kingdom Metazoa; phylum Chordata; class Lepidosauria; order Squamata; family Scincidae; genus Tiliqua; species Tiliqua scincoides. The sequence continues at coordinate 39,269,848 of NC_089827.1, forward strand.
ACCATTATGACACCCAGCCAAGGGACAAAAGCAGGCAACAGGAACAGGGAGAGAAAGGATTGGAAAAGCAATCGGCTCCTTACTGTGTATAACGGGCATGTAAAGATACGTATCTGTTGTCTGGTGTGCAAGATGACAACCTTTACACAGGTCTGATCTTTCCATTCACTTAAACAATGAAAAACCGCTATTCAACCAAAATTGCACCCAAAGGCATGCACCACACTACACATTAGAGTGAACAAGCAGCAGTATCATCATCATTAAAACTATCTCTAAAAACTGAGAAGTGCAAACAGATAAAAGAATCTACAAATCAGAATTGAAACAGCCCAGAATTTCCCCTGCTAATTGGGCAAAGAGGCACATTTTAAAGTGATGTCTCTCTTCTATTTGGGGGGAGGAACTGTTCACCCTCCTAACTGTTTGCTGGTGCCATCCTCTCTTTTTTTCAGATGAGAGCTCCTTTGGGAATCGGAACCATCCTTTTGTTCCCTTTGCTAAGCAAACTGTTTTGTAAACTTTTTTTGTTGAAAAGCAGTACCTAAATACATTAGTGCCTCAGCCTCCATGGGGTTCCATTCCTGGACCCCCTGCAGGTGCCAAAACCCACAGATAATGAACTCCACAGGTCAGGCACCCCATAATCCTCCAAAAATGACCAAAACTACACTCCAGTTACACTCAGTGGGTCTTCTGAAGGCACCGGAAGCATCCCCAACCCTTAGAAGACTTTCTAAGGTCAAAAATTGCAACTTCACAGCTTCCCTTCAGGTCACATTTGAAGGGACCAGGCCCAGCTGAACCTGCAGGTTCAGAACCGGCAGTTAGAGAAAATCACGAGTCCTGAATCAGTGGATAATCAGTTTGGATCTGTATTTTAAATAAATGGGTCAAACATCAGGTCGGTCTGCGCAGAGAATGCCTGTTTGAAATAACCTGGGAGTTAACCCTGGGGCTTACTTATTAGTAGACATGCAAAAGCTTCCTCTGTAAAAGATCAGAAAAAGCAGGGGACAAGATGAGACTCAGTCAACACAGAACGTGGCCAAGGCCTTCTGAAGTGTGGGGGCCAACACCTTTATAGCCTCCCACTTCCAAAAGGAGACCACAGAGAGCGGTTTCCCAGAACACGTGAGAGCATAAGGAGCCATATATGAGTATAAAAAGAGCCCGGCTGGATCAGGCGAAGGGCCCACCTACTCCAGCTTCCTGTATCTCAGAGGGGCCCACTATATGCTTCAGGGAGTACACAAGACAATAAAATACCTGTACTTGTTGCCCCTCCCTTGCATCTGGTACAGAGGTGGACCTCCCCACCCCCACACCAGGGGCAAAGTGCCACGATGGTGCTTGCCCCCCCCCCACAGTCTGTTACCACCCCCACATGCAAAAATCCACCCTCTCAACTCACATGAGGCTCACGGTGCCTCATGTGACCAGAGACGTTATTGGGAAAGACTCAGTTCCTAGAGGCTTGCTCCTGGGGCATTTGCCCCATCGGACCTAATGGTACGTCCGCAACTGATCTGGCATTCAGAGATATGCTGCATCTGATACCTAAAGGTCACATACAGTCATCATGACTTCTAACCTACAATCAACTTTTTCTCCATGAATCTATCTAATCCCCTTTTAAAGGCATGTAGGCCAGGTGCCATCACTACATCCTGTGGCAAGGAATTCCACAGATCAATTGCACGCTAAGAAATCTTTCCTCTTCTCTGTTCTCACTCTCCTGCCACTCAATTTTAGTAGATGTCCCCTGGTTCTGGTGTTGCTTGAGAGGGAAAAGAACCTGCTTCTGTCCAATATATCCATGCCACGCATAATTTTAGATGCCTGTATATGGGAGGGGAACATCCTAAGAGACACAATCCTCCACCAATTGTTGTCACAATGACATGATTTTGGAAACACCAGGGTAAATGTGGCCAACAAAATCCTCACAGAACCCCATAGGACAATGTTCATTTTCTCCACATACGTACACGCGTATAAGGAAAACGCTAAGCCCTAAAATCAGACTTAGAGATTAACAAGTTGTCCTTTTTGAATATTGGTTGACTTTAGCCACTTCGTTTAAATGAGAAGCAGTCTCTTACATTAAAAAAAAATTTAAACTTAAAACTACAAACATGTACACTGAACGTATAGCCTCTTTTTGCTGGTAAGCTGCCCATTGACAAATCGTCTGTGTTTAGAATAGACCTAATTGTCAAATCAGCTGGGTCAGAGGTTAATACCAAATAGTCTGCTTTTTGCCTCTTAAGCTATCTATCTCCCAGTTGTGTCTGACCTGCAAAGTACTTTGAAATGCTGCTCAAAGTGATACCAAGGAAAAGCTGGCGGCAGGAGTTGCATCGAATGGCGTTTTTTCCCCTCAGAATTACCTCAAAGTCAAATATTAGCCATTAACTCCCTTGACCCAATCATCTTTGAAAGACAGGTGAAAAGCGGAAGGCAGACCTAAGACTCTTATTATCTTCAGCACTGACATAATCTTAATTGTTTTCATCATTTCTTTTTTTCTTTTCTTTTTCTTTTAAAAAAAGATAAGACATAAGTGAATTTTAGAATGCAGGCTGCAGAAGGAATCATAGTTGTAGGATAAGCCATGACCAACTCTCAAAAACCCATCAGCATGAGAAAAGAGTTTTGAAACAAAACACTCTTTGACTTAACATTCTGAGAGGAGCCTCAAGAATTTGACATCCAAATACACTAATTTACCTATAAGCCAAGCAAGGCTTCATATTTCCCTTCAGGCACAACACAGCTTCTATCATACCAGCCCGGAGTACGGGTTCTGCTGTGCTAGTTCCATGATGGAGCCATGGCCGACACACACACTAGTGCTTGCTGAGCCCTGACTCAAGTTATCCAAAGATGCTAAGGGCATGATCTGAAACCATACTTCCCATCTGAATGAAATCAAAGGGGTTTACTTTTGAGTAGGGGCGTACCGGGTCATGCTCATCTTTTGTTTCTCCAGTGTAATAATCATCTCAAGTGCAAGTGAATATGGTACCATTTTTGATGCTGTTATTTATCCGTTTCATTTTGGTAAGCAGCTCTGGAGAGCTGCCTTAACAAAAAGCTGTAGGGAAATGTTAAAGAAATGAATGTGGTACCGTTGTTAATTAATCTGTTTCTACTGTCATCTTAAAAACCAAGCAGACTGCAGATGGGGCTAAATGTGATGTGCCCATCCAGAAACATCTATTCTCCTTTTCAATTACATCAAGTCTCAGGAAAGCTTTCGGTGCAATTCAAAGCTGGTGAATTTTCATCCTGATAAAGGCATTGTTGCACTTTTTGCTGTTCTTCGAACAGGTAACCTTACATGTTCCATTTGTGTGTGTGTGTGCTATCTCTAGGCATTCATCACTTAACCATGCTCCTCAGCTTACAGATGGTCTAGCTGAAGAATGGCAAAAGAGTGAATTATGCTACTCATTCACAGCAGCAGTTAAATAGGGATGTAACTCTGTATTTTGGGCATGCACCTTATTCAGCAGGAAGGAATATATGTATTCTGCACATATTCTGCACATAAGAGGCACTCTCTTGCCTGAAAAGTCCCAGGTAAAGCTAGTGCCACTAGTAATTTGGTAATCCCTGATCTGGGGTGGGAATAGCTGTGATTATTCCCTGGTTGGAGGCACCTGCTCCTACAATCCTATACACACTTTCCTGGGAGCAAATTCCATTGAAGTCAGTGGGGCTTACTTCTGAGTAGACATGCATAGGCTTGTGCAGTGCATCTATCAACACACACAAGCATACATAAAATGCACAGATGTGCTGAAATAGCATATTACATACTACACATGTAAATAGCAAAAACACACATGGCAGATACTACAGCCCCATAGGTTCAAAATTCATCAGCTGCTGTTGCTCTGAGGGCAGCATCTATGTCTTTTCTTGTGCTTAATGTATAGTACCTAGCTATTATAGGTAGACTAAAAGCCCAAACACATGCAATCAAGGGGAGATTTATGACTGGATCTCCAGATATTTTTCTTTAAAATATAAAGCACCTGGAGGGTCTCACATTTTTTAAAAAAATAAGAGGAGAGGTAATGGAGGAGGGGGCATTTAAGCCTTTCCGATTGTGACATTTTACAAACTTCAATGCCCCCCCCCAGTCCTTAGCCCCAGGGTAAAAAGTACAGGCATCTGTATAATGCCTGCATTTTTTCCCCAGAAGGGCAACTAGGAGCTGAGGTTGTGTGTATGTATTGGTCAGGAGAAAGGTGTGGAGGAAGGCTCAAACACTTCCTTCATCAGTGCTTGGATCAACATTGGGGGCCCATTCCACACAGTTTGTAAGTGCACAGGCCCTTTTAGACCTTCTACTGAACACATCTTCTGGGCCAAAACACAGCCAGTGGCCATGAGCAAGCATAATCCCACTTTCCCCTGTGAGGGGCTTCAAAACATGTGAACAGTGCTCGAGGGGACTTCCTCAGAGAAGATGAGGTCTTGTATGGACCTTCCCATTCTACTCCTCAACTGCAGGAGCCCACTTTGGGATACAGAAAGGGTACAGAAGATACTTTCTCCACTGGTCTCCTTCACAGGGGTCTGAATTGCACACTTCCTGGTTCTTCTTCCCCCTTTTTCAAAACCTGCAGGGCAGGCAGTTTGTCCTAATGGCCTCCCTGCACACAACCTGAACATTAATTCAAATTACTATTACCATGCATTCCCCAATAAATACAGCCGACAACAGGTATGGGATTAAATGGGCCACTTTATTAACTTACAACAAGCGCAACAAGGCAAAATAGGAAACAATACCCAAACTAAGTGCGGGGTTCTAAATGGGGGATACGGCCTAGCCGTCTACGTCCCCCAGTCTCATGGGGCGTCCACCCAACTCCAAGCGTAGCTCAATTGTTATTAAGCCCACCTTTCACTGTCGCCCAAAGAGGGTAAGCCAGCCAAACTACTCTGCCTTCAGGTCACCCCTGCAAGGCCCCAAAGTTCAGACCAGGGGCTAGCCAGCCTGCCTCCTCGAGCCGGACAAGCATCCAAAGAGCGGTTCTGGCTCACCCCTGCCCTTGCTGGCTTAGATTGGACGCCAGAGAAGGTCTTCTGTCTACCCACCCCGCACTTCTACCACCACAAGGGAAGGTCAGCCTCGCGCTTGGCCTTCCCTACACCCAAAAAGAGGGCCAAGCCTTGTTGCAAATCTGAAAGAACGCGCCCATAACCCATAGGAGAAAGGTGAACCCCATCGCCACGGTAAAGAGCAGGCTCCTCAAAAGCAATGCTGGGATGATGGATAGCCGCTCCACCAAGCTCTGTGACGACCCTGCCCAGGTAAGCGTTGACCCTTTTTCGTGCTACCTCAATTCTTTTTACACAACTCGCCCAGCGCCAAATTCTCCTAGGCAGCATGTCAGACCACAGGATAGTAATCCCGGGCAACTGACAGACTAATGAGTCAAAATCCTTGCGGGCCTGGAGCCTCAAGGACATGGACGTCCTCTGACCCAAGTCATTTTCGCCCAAGTGCACCATGATTACCTGCGGCAGGGGGTTAACAGCAATGTACTCCAAAATGGCTGGGAAAAAATTGGCCCCAACACATACCCCTCTTGGCCAACCAATCAATGTGCGCAACATCACCCAGCGCCAGCTGAGAGCCAAAACTGGATGACATGGCATGCTTCCGGGCCCAAAAAAAAAACTATGGAGTGTTCGCAGATCAAGACCCTGGCTGGGCAGCTCCTTCACGGACCTGTGGGAAAAAGAAGCACATCGTGAGATAAGCTCACTGGACAGGCCAAGAGAAAGGAGGAATCCTTCCTCCGCTCTAATACTCACTCCCATGGCCAGTCACGGACAGTGACCTGGTCCGCCTTAGCTAACTTACAGGACCCCACCTACCCCTTGCGCCGACACTGGCGCGGCAAACGCCCTCCAAGCGCTGCCAACAGAGCCTACGCAGCTCTGACACATCTCGCCAACACTGGCGCGGCACACGCCCTCTGAGCGCTGCCAACAGAGCCTACTTGGCTCTGACACATCTCGCCAACACTGGCGCGGCACACGCCCGCTGAGCGCTGCCAACAGAGCCTACTCGGCTCTGACACATCTCGCCAACACTGGCCTGGCTCTGACACATCGTGCCAACCTGGCAGTGCACACATTGTGCCCACTGGCGTTGCACACAGAGCCCTGGTGGCACCTTTACGCACTTAGGATTTAAAGGCACCAGAGCGCCATCTACCGATGCGCCTGATGCCCTGGGGGGAGAAACCAATGCTGGCCGCAATGGATGCTGCTCCAATCCTAAATGAATGCTGCCCCAATCCTAAATGGATGCTGCCCCAATCCTAAATGAATGCAGCCCAAACAATTCAGGCCGCAGGCCTAATTGAGACTGCGCTCGTTTAAAAAATGGCCCGAAACTGGTAAAGGGGAAGGGGTGGGGCGATCCTCGTGGCGGAATAGCGGGCCCACTCCTGCAGGAGCCATTAAACAGCACTGTTCCCTGACAGATACTGGACAAAGACACCGGCTCGGAGCCTGTTACAACTGAATCCACTGCCCACGCCCTAACTGGTATGTTATGGAGGGATAAACTCCCAGACCGTGACACACAGTCCCCCCACTGAAGGACTCTGTCGGGGGGGGGCAAACCGTGACCTAACCAAAGCAGCCGTGGGGGCCTGGGATCCGGATACAGCCTGGCCGCAGGGCTAGCAGCCAAAAGCGTTCCCCCTGAAATTGAGAGAGAGCGTCAGCTATGCTATTTTCAAGCCCAGGCTCATGTCTGGCTGATAAAACAGTGGTGATAGCAAGACACCGTTTGACAAAGACTCTAACCAGATTCATAACCCGGGACCCTAGGGCGCTAGTCAACATCCCTATCAGATTATCTAATTTGTTCCTTGGCAGGCGGTTGGTCTGTGTAACCGAGTCCAAATCGATACCTAAAAGGTGAGCTTGCCAAGGGGGGGGGGCCTCTGTCTTCTCGTGTGCCAGGGGGACCTCCAGCTGCTCACACAGCGCTGTAAAGGCACCCAGGAGCCGAGCACAGATGCCAGTCCCAGATGGTCCCATAAAAAGTAGTGGGCAGTGGATCGTAACACAGTTCTGAAATGCACAGTCATTCCAGAATGTACTGGACGCCTCAAAATCCGAACAGGAAATTGAACACCCCATTGGCAACGCCCTATTGTCTGGCAGAAATCCTGGGGGTGCACTAGAAGCAATCAAAAGGCAGACTGAATATCTGCCTTGGCCATCAAGGCCCCAGGGCCACACTTCTTGAGGCAGGCAACCGCCTCGTCTAAAGAAGTGTATCTGACTGAACACCGGTGGGTCGGTATCCTGTCATTTATGGAGGAACCCTCCGGAAAGGACAGGTGGTGAATCAGTCTAAATTGGCCCTGGGCTTTTTTAGGCACCACACCCGGGGGGATACCTGCAATTCCTCCATGGAGGAACCGCAAACGGTCCAGCTACTCTACCTGCTTCTAACTCCTTGGCTATTTTTACCTCGCACCACCTCCTCCATGTCAGTCACTGACCGGAGGTTGCGAGCAAACGTGGGGCTAACTGGAGGCGGGGCTAGGATCTTGAAACCAAGCTGAAAACCCTCAAATACTCTGGCTGCAGAACGATCTGTATAAAATTGCAGTCAGTAAACCAAGGAGGGAATCTCAATTGGCGTCGGGCCCTTTGCCAACACCAGTTGAGGGTCCACCACCCGGCTTTTTACCACGGAAGGGGCAGAAACCTTGCCGTGGTCCACTGATCCATGGACATTTTGCCACGGGATGCCCAGCCCCACACATGGGGCAGCCATGGGAAAATGAACATCCTGGCCTGTTGCATTTGCCAGTGGCATTAAATTGGAAGCAAGCGCGAGGGGATTGAACCCACTGCGCGCCCTCAGGTGACGCAGGCTGCTCGGGTCTGGAACAAGCAATCAAATGCCCGCTATCCGCCCTATCCCCCAACGTTGCCCTAGCCGGCAGGACTAACTGCACCCAGAGTTCCCACTGGGGTATAGTCCAGTCCAAAGATGGGTCCTGTGCGGCCCTGATGCGAAATTGACGGTCATAAGCCATCCAAGCCGCACCAGCATGATCACGCAAAGCACGATGAATAATGTCCAGGTATTTGAATAGTTTCCCCGCCTTTTTGGGGTGCAACTGGACAGTGACCCCAGCATAGAAAATGAACCCATTTAGCCAATTGGTCCAATTCTTGTCTATCTTCCTCTGCCTGACGGTTTCCTCATCACGCACAGGGTCTCCCACTTTGGGGGTAGGCTCAGGCTCAATGTGAAGGAGACTGAACATGTCCACAAAGTCACCTCGCCATATCTTCTCCTTGACCGACATGGCGAGGTGAGAGCCCAGAGGGATGGCGATGATGCCATATGAAACCGTAGGCTTCTCCCTCTCCACCACCAATCCCAATGACTCTTCCCCCCAGTCCACATCCTGCTGGTCCAACTCTGTGTCGGCCATGGCAGGATAATGACCACACTGGGGGGGGGGGTGCCCTGCTGGCCCTGGGACCAGATTTGGGACAGGGATATGTCCAACCCAGGGCCCAGGGGTACTGGGGGTAATTGGGCCCCTGCCAGAAGGAAGGAGGCCCCCAAGGAGACCAGGGCTGATGTGGTGCAGCCCGGCTAGGTGCCCAAGGAATGCCTTCCTTGTCTTCCCACGCAGACTCTGCGTTGTGAGCAAAGTCCGCCCATGGCTCGCCTTGCCCATCGCAGCCACTATTAGCCTGTGGCCGAGGCCTTTTAACAGGACGGACCACCTCCTCCTCTGCCTCTAGGGTGTTGCCGTCCTGCGCCTCGCTCTCCTCGACAGTAACGTGCTTGTCCTCCAAAACATGAACCTGCCGGGGAGGGAGAGAGGCCCCTTTACTTATCCTACTTGATCTGCGAGGTACAGGGACTGCCCTGGAGCTGGAGCCCCCATCACCCTGCCCCGCCTTGCGAAGGGCCCTCTCTTGTTTTCGCGCATCATAGCGAGCCATTACAGCCCGCAACTCTGCCATTTGATCATCCTCATCCGACGATGAGGGAGGGGAGGGGAGAGGCCAAGCTGGAACTGCCTTTTTGGCCGCCTTGCCACCCGACGTCTGGGCTTTCTTCCGCATGTCCACCCCCTGTGAAGAAATATCCCAGTAGGGGCCCACCACCCCCTGTGTTCTAATTTTTTACTGGATACGATACGAAAGGGAGCAATCCGGAAAGAGGACGGTCGTGGCAGCGCCGCCGCCGCAGCAGTTTCCTGCCCGTCACGAGGCGACTGGAGCCCGCTGACTGAAAGTCCCCAATTCTGTAAGGCAAAAAACCCTAGGGCAGTTGAAGCCCTCAAAATGGCCGCCAGTCCAATTTTTTTTTTTAAGTTTCAAAATGGCGGCGCGCCACGAGGCAGGCCTAAAATGGCGGCCAGCCATGAGGCGCCCCCCCCCCAATGGCTGCCAAAATGAGACCCGAACAACCTCCCCTCTGGCAGGGAGGCACCCGCAGCCCCTATTATTGGGGTGCTCAAGAGCCCTGCGTCCTGTGGCGCAGCAGGCAGAGCGCGCAGCAGGCGGCCCTTTGATGTTGCCGCTCAGTCAGAGCGCGCAACGGGCCACCCTAACTGCTGCTCGCCTGCAGAGCGCACAGCGGGTCGTCGCCTGGGCAGCCCTTTGTTGTTGCCGCTCGGTCAGAGCACGCAACGGCCCCCCCGACGACGGTCACTATGCAGAGTGCGCAGCGGGCCACCCCCCTTGATGGCACTCTGCAGAGCGCGCAGCGGCCCCCCCGACGCAGTCCGCAGAGCGCACAGCGGGACGCCCTCCTCACCATCGCTCACGGGGCTGCTTGTCCCTGTGCCCCGGAGAGACAATGCAGAGCGCGCAGCTCACTCCCGAGAGGCTGCCCTCTGCCACAGTGACGGGAGCCTGCAAGCGCGGATCTCCACGCTTCAAGCCCCGTCGTGGGGCAGCCTCTCTCCACTCCTGGAAAAGCAACCTGCTCGGTTGCTTCCAGGAACGGAACTGAGCCGGGCCTAGCGCCTGCGCGTTAGATCAGGCTCAGTTGTCCCGCCCCCCAAGGCCAGCCAGCCAATCAGCTGGCAGCAAAGCCCTGCTGCCGGCTGATGGGGGGGGATTTAGCCTGGCAATCAGCGCTAGCGTGCCCATAAGGGCACGCTAGCTACCTTTCAGATCATACATGAGGGGAAACCAGATCAGGAAAAGGTGAAAGGTGCGTCCGAAGGATACAGGATGTGTGCACTCTCACACATTGCACTCTCACAAGTTGCCACTTCAGAAAGTATTGTCCAGAGTAGCTCAATATAGAGTAGCTCAACAAATCCACCCTTGGGGGTGGATTGGATCCTCTTAGGATAGCTCTTAACCAAACGAGCCGTCTGAGTACATGGGATGACCATTAGGATGGTAATCAAGAGAAAATTTGGTTGACACCCCTCAAGTTCAAGGCCTATTTCCTGAGGATCTAGAATGTGAGGTGTACCCCTTCACTGCCCCCTAACCATGTACTGACCTTTCCTTAAAAAACTATTTATTATCTTCAAATATTTTTAATAGATCTTGTGGGGGTTTGGAGGTGGTGGTGAGCAAATGCTTTACTAGTAGGAATAGAAGCTTCCCATAAATTGTTCAATGGGGGGGGGGGTATTTCATTTTCTATACAGCAGGGTTCATATATTAATTCTTTTTATCAGGGAAAACTGATGTTATCTTCTCCTTTGCTACAAAAATTAAAGCCATTCTTAAAGTGACCCAAGTCACTGCATAGTGGAAAGGCATCTATTAGATAAAGTTAAAATGAAAAGCTAGAAAGAGTCCTCCGTCTAATCCTTCCTCTTACCAATGACTCAGATAGATCTTTTCAAACGGAAAAATGAAAGGACTCGCAGTTTCTGAGCTTTTTTTTTTTTTTTAAAGGTTCAAGCTACAGTACCTGGGAGAAAAAAAAAATTGCCAAAGTCGAAGAGTATCTAAAAGGAGAGAAGATCAAATTTATTTTTTGACACAACGACTTTTTTTTCCTTTTCTTGCTACTGGCCATGAAAGCAAAGAGGCAAAACTTCAACAGAAAATCAAAAGGTTCCATAAACAGCCCCTTCCTTTCAGAGGAGACTGTGTTTTTTAACAAACTGAAACCAGTTAGACACTTACAACCATGTAAAGCAAATGGCTGGATGTGGGGCTCTTCTGATCTCTTACAATTTGATTTGTAGGTGCTTCTGTCTTCTTTCTCCTCCCTGTGCCAGGAGAAAATTTTTGCTAACCTCATTTAGCTGAATCTTATTGAAGAAGTTTCATTTGCCCACTTGATAACTGTGGAAAGCCAAATCAAATGAAAGGTGCAATTCTGGAATAAATCTTGACCCTCATACGAAACATAAACACCAAATTATTTCATGCGTGGGGCATCTAAGGGCCAAGTGTGTGTGCAAAAGGGCTCCTTTCAACCAGTAATGCCTCTTTTATCTCAAAAACAGCTGTGCCAGAGGGTGAACTGAGTCAGAATTGGTTTGCTCAGGGAAGGGAAAGTTCATTCTCTCCCCACATGCAATTTTCATACCAAAAATCTTCCTCCTTGAAGCAGCAGTTTGCTCCAAAATACAACGTTCACTCACCTGGTGTCTGAGGAGGCAAGAGTGCTCCTTGTACAATGGGCCTCAGCATCCGCGAACGATCCATTCCAAGGAGATCTTCTGAGAACCTCCAGTTGGAGGCTTGACATCCATGGATATTAAAATCTGTGGATGTTGAACTTGCAAATAAGGAGAGCTCACTGTATAGTGCTTTGTTGACATGGACCAGTTAGTTAATATTTCTGAGCAGTTACCATCAGTAGCGTCGCTATATAAGTGCAGGGGGTAGCAAATGCACCGGGCTACAGCTGCTGAGAGGGGCAACATCAGGGGCTAGGGGGCAACATGGGGCAACTCCGCCCGAATGCGAGTTGCCTTGGGCTGCTGCAGCCCCACCAGGTGCCCTCGCTCTGTGTTTGGGCAAGAAGGAGGTGAGGAGACGCGCCACGTGCCTGTTGCTGGCAGAGCCTGGACAGGGGTTGAGGCGGCGGCAGCAGGCACTGAGCGGAGAAAGTTTGCAGTTCTGCTCCTCAGCGGGGCTTTGGAAGGCTTTCGTGGGGCACTTCAATGCGGGGAGAGGAGGTACAGGAGGAGGACAGGGCCTCCTTCTCCCTCCCTCTGCTAAGAGCCAACCGCTGCAGGCGTTGAAGGCTTCGTTTGCCCCTATCCCACCAGAGCCAGCAGCGGGATGGAGGGAGGATGAGGCCTGCCGCCGCCACCTCCTCCTCCACCACCTCCTGCACGAACTCAGAGCACAATCCTATGCATGTCTACTTAGAAGTAAGTCCCATTGTGTCCAATGGGACTTACTCCCAGGAAAGCGTGGACAGGATTGGAGCCTCAGTCAGACAGGCACAACTTCCTCCTGCCTGCCCCAAGACCCAGGTCCTCCTCCCCCCAGCAGGCCGCAGCAGGAAAGCCTTCCTTTCACTCACCCACTCAGAGCCAAGCCTTGGCATGTCTACTCAGAGGTAAGTCCCAGTGTAGCAAATTGGGCTTGCTCCCAGGAAGGTGTGGAGAGGATTGCAACTCAGAGCCCAAGCCTGTGCTGGTCTACTAAGGAGTAAGTCCCATTATAGCTAATGGGACTTACTCCCAGGAAAGTGTGGCTGGGACAGGAGCCTGAGAGCCCAGCCCAGCTCGGGCATGTCTACCCAGAAGTAAGTCCCATTATAGTCAATGGGGCTTACTCCCAGGAAAGTGGGGCTGGGACAGGAGCCTGAGAGCCCAGCCCAGGCAGGTCTACTCAGAAGTAAGTCCCATTATACTCAATGGGGCTTTCTCCAAGGTAAACGCAAGATAGGATTGGCGCCTCAGTCAGTCAGGCGCAACTTCCTCCCCCCTGCCTGCCCTGAGTTCTCCTTCCCCCACAATCAATGTGAACGGTGGCTTCTCCACAGCCTCCTCTCTCCCCCCCCAGTGGCTGGACCCGAGCTGTGCCACCAAACAAAATGGTGGCAGGGGGCATGCCCCACCTCCCCTCACATGCTCAGGGCTCTCCTCAATGTAGCCCATTGCCCCCTGTGGCCCAATATGCCTGGCTGGTGGGGCGTGTGCTAGTGGTGGTGACTACTTCTCTCCCCCCATGAGCCTGATGGGGCTGCAGGAGCAGCCCAGTGTAAGACCTCAGAGAGAATGGAGGTGAGTAGGAGGAAGCTGGTGCTGGGGGAAGGCAGCTTGGGGGATGTGGCAGATTTTTTATTTTTCACTTTTAAAAAAAGTGGGTGTGAAATCAAAACCCGGAAGGGATGTCACTTCTGGATGTGACATCACTTCTGGGGCAACATCTTGAGCTCTGCACCAGGCAGCAGGATCATAAGCTATGCCACTGGTTACCATTTTTCTGAATGATGTTTTCGTTTTCAGGGACACTGTCCTGCCCAAGGAAGCCATGAGGGAAGGGTAGTGGAGGGAGAGGGCAGAGAGGTTGGAGGTCAGTCTCGATGCAGAGAGGAGTCTTTAGCAAAGCAGCGAAAGCAGCTGTTGGAGAATGGGTGTCCAGCCTGCTCTGCAGGGGCTTGGCTTCTTCCTAAGGAATAGATCTGAGACTTGGCAGTACTCATGGTGGTGACTGTGAGTGAGAGCCAGCTGCAGCCTTTCCTGGAAAAGGCCACAGTTACACCTGTGCTGGCTACATCCAGATTAGATTACTGTGATGTGTTCTCTGCAGGGTTTCCTCTCAAAAAGCATCTGGAACCTTCCATTGGTGCAAAAGGCAGCAGCTAACCTGCTGACAGAAGCATAAATTTCTGGCCACATTTGTATTGGCAACCTTCAGTCTCGAAAGACTATGGTATCGCGCTCTGAAAGGTGGTTCTGGCACAGCGTCTAGTGTGGCTGAAAAGGCCAATCCGGGAGTGACAATCCCTTCCACACTGGGAGCAAGTGCAGTCTGTCCCTGGTCTGTCTCCCTGGCTATGGGCCTTCCTTCTTTGCCTCTTTGCCTCAGACTGCTGGCAAAGTGTCTCTTCAAACTGGGAAAGGCCATGCTGCACAGCCTGCCTCCAAGCGGGCCGCTCAGAGGCCAGGGTTTCCCGCTTGTTGAGGTCCACTCCTAAGGCCTTCAGATCCCTCTTGCAGATGTCCTTGTATCGCAGCTGTGGTCTACCTGTAGGGCGCTTTCCTTGCACGAGTTCTCCATAGAGGAGATCTTTTGGGATCCAGCCATCATCCATTCTCACGACATGACCGAGCCAACGCAGGCGTCTCTGTTTCAGTAGTGCATACATGCTAGGGATTCCAGCACGTTCCAGGACTGTGTTGTTTGGAACTTTGTCCTGCCAGGTGATGCCGAGGATGCGTCGGAGGCAGCGCGTGTGGAAAGCGCTCAGTTTCCTCTCCTGTTGTGAGCGAAGAGTCCATGACTTGCTGCAGTACAGAAGTGTACTCAGGACGCAAGCTCTGTAGACCTGGATCTTGGTATGTTCCGTCAGCTTCTTGTTGGACCAGACTCTCTTTGTGAGTCTGGAAAACGTGGTAGCTGCTTTACCGATGCGCTTGTACTATACCAGTTTCACTGGTTCCCAATTTGTTTCCAGGTCCAATTCAATAGGCTGGGTTTGAACTTTGAAGTCCAAGGCTGTTTGGGACCTGGGCATCTAAAGGACCATCGCCTGCTGAATGAACTTGCTTGACAGCTCTGATCATTTGAGTAGGGTCTTCTTTGCGTAACTGTTTGGAGTTTTTTGAAATGATCTAGACTAGTTCAACTGCTTGCTGTTATCATAGTTTGTTGCCCCTTTAAATGTCCCTTTATGGGATGGAAAGAAAGAGCATAGATACTTTAATAGAATAAAGTAAAATAAAGCAGCCTAACAGATACCAGAAAGTAAACACACCCAAGGTAGAGAACAGCATGAGAGAAAGGTGCAGAGTACCATATCCTCCAGGTTTCAGAGCATTTTTAAATGTTTTTTTTCGGTGTGCTATATTCATTTAAGCTACAACAGCCAGTTCTGAATAACTTTCTGAAGCAAGGTTATTGGTAAACTGACCATACCAGTTTCAAAAGAAATATTGTAGCAAGAACAGTGTGGTGATCAGCACTTCTGTGTTTACTTCCCCTCCCCATAAACTCTCTCTCTCACACACACTCACACACACACACAGTGGATCAGGATTATAGTAAGGAGTGAGAGGAGGAGTTTGGCAGCCATGAAGCATTTTTTCTAGAATAAATAGCATTTGTAGAGGTCCAGTCCAGATTGTGATGATAGGATGGGGTAGGGCTAATAGAGTTTTTCAGTACTTTAATAAAATAAAAGATGGAATCTCACATTGCCCTTGATTGTGCTTATTACAGAATAAACAACAGCAACATTTCATCAGCCTTGACATCAGGTTTTTGAAGGCCCTCTAGCACAAGAGGAGAACATAAGAACATAAGAACAGTTCTGCTGGATCAGGCCATAGGCCCATCTAGTCCAGCTTCCTGTATCTCACAGTGGCCCACCAAATGCCTCAGGGAGCACACATGACAAGAGACCTGCATCCTGCTGCCCTCCCTTGCATCTGGCATTCTGACATAACCCATTTTTAAAATCAGGAGGTTGCAAATACATATTATGGCTTGTAACCCTTGATGGATTTTTCCTCCAGAAATTTGTTCAATCTCCTTTTAAATGCCACTAGGCCTGATGCCATCTGTGGGTTCCACAGATTAAATACACGCTGAGTAAAGAAATGTCTTCTTTTGTCTGTCCTAACTCTCCCAACACTCAATTTTAGTGGATGTCCCCTGGTTCTGGTGTTGTGTGAGATTGTAAAGAGCATCTCTCTATTCACTCTATCCATTCCCTGCATAAATTTGTATGTCTCAAACATGTCCCCCCTCAGGCATCTCTTTTCTAGGCTGAGGAGGCCCAAACACTGTAGCCTTTCCTCATAAGGAAGGTGCCCCAGTCCAGTAATCATCGGGCAGCCCAATCCTGAGCTGCCCAGGGCACCCAGGCTTGGTGGCACCAAGGAAGGCTGCCACCAAATCCAGTGCCTCCCGCGCTACCACAGGAGGTGACTCAGGAGAAGGGGACTTCCATCCCCTTCCCTGAGTAAGGTAAGCAGCCCCACAATGGGGCTACTCACTTTACCGCCGACCAAAAGGAAGGAAGGAAAGGGCGGTAAGGAAAAGGCACTCATGTAGGACACACAGCCCTACGTGAACGACCTGGATCCTGTGGAGCAGAGCTCCAGGGATCTTCCTCCCTCATTGTAATGGAAGATCAAAAGATCATAAGGTGGATGATGTGGTGTTGACAGTGATCACGTTTTGACAGCTGTTTGACAGCTCTGGGAAGGGCAGGGCTGGCTCCACAGCTGTAATCAATCAAGGCCAATGGAGACCTGGTAGGACACCTGAGCTTCGTGTGACCTTGATTGGACTTTGAGTGGACATGGACTGAAGAGATGCCTCACCTGAGCCTAATTTGTACTTAACAAGGGGCTAACAAGGTAACTCACAGCAGAGCTGCATTTTGGATTATGAGACATCCAAGGATAAAAGGCAGCTTCAGGAGACAGAGCTACCCTGTCCCAGAAGGAGATGCTACCTGACCAGAGCTACCCTGTCCCAGACCTACGGGAGAAGGGGACTGCCAGGACTCGGCTGGAGGACACAGAAGAGAGGACTGCCAGGACCCTGCTGGAGGAGACACTCTGCTGGAGAGGAGACTGCTAGAGAGGAGGGACTCTGCTTCAGAAGACTGGACTGTGTTTTGGAGATTGGATTGGACTTGGACTGGAGGCTTTGGACCTTTACCCACTGAGTTAAGTGGAGTTTGGGGGAGGGAAAGCCTCTGGACAAGAGGACTTGCAGGGAGTGTATGTGTTTGTAGTGATAAAGTCTTGCTAATTGCTCAACTGATAAGGAGTTCTGTTAATTTCTTTGCATACCACAGCTGTTGTTCTTGGAAAAGGAAGGTGTTAACTAGCCAAAAAGTGGGCATTAGAAGGGAGTTGGGATATTTGGACGGGACACTCCCTCCCCCCTGGCATGCCTCCCGCCCACCCCTTGGCATGCCTCCCCCCACCCTCTCTCCGGTCCCCGCCGACCTCCCACATCCATGGAACACCTCCTCCCCGCCCCCATCCCCGGCTACCATTCCACAGCTCTGCAATTTGGGGGACCACTGAGCTGCGGGAGCTGGGCAACTGCCCCGAACTAGCCCAGCACTAGCTGGCACTGGGCTAGCACGGGCGGGAGCCCAGCGGTGAGCCCTGCGAATGTGCCTTACGGCATGTTTGCGACTGTGCTCGGCAGCATGGAGGCATGCCGCCAAGCACAGGATTGGGCTCTTAGTCACTCTTTTTTACACCTTTTCCATTTCCACTATGTCCTTTTTGAGATGTGGCGACCAGAACTGAACGCAATACTCCAGGTGTGGCCTTACCATAGATTCGTACAATGTTTTGTTCTCAATACCTTTCCTAATGATCCCAAGCATAGACTTGGCCTTCTTCACTGCCGCCACACATTGGGTAGACATTTCCATCGACCTGTCCACCACCACCCCAAGATCTCTCTCCTGATCTGTCACAGGCAGCTCAAACCCCATTAGCCTATATGTGAAATTTTGATTTTTTGCCCCAGTGTGCATGACTTTACACTTACTTACATTGAAACGCATCTGCCATTTTGCTGCCCATTCTGGCAGTTTGGAGAGATCCTTTTGGAGTGCCTCACAATCGCTTCTGGTCTTCACCACTTGGAAAAGTTTGGTGTCTGCAAGCTTTGCCACCTCTCTGCTCAACTCTGTCTCCAGGCCATTTATGGAGAGGTTGAAGAGCACCGGTCCCAGGACAGATCCTTGGGGCACAATGCTTTTCACCGTGTGTGGCAGTGTATCTTTTTATGGAGATAAAACCATGTAAAAGTCATGCATGGATTGCGTTGAAGGAAAGGGCATCAGACCATCCTTTCCACAATAAACCATACACCAACAAAGATCTGCTGGCCCAGGTAAGCCAGCCAGGGGATTGGGGGAGGTGGGGAGGGGGTCAAATGGGGTGTGTGGGCATAATGGGGAAGTGACAGGGCAGGGAAGAGGGCAGAATGGGTCTAGGAGGGGTGGGTTTGGCAGCAGTGGCAGCACACACCTAATCCCAATCCCCTTCCCAGGTTTGATCTGCCTTCATGGATCAATGCAGACTTACATTCACTGGTACAGCTCCAAGTTTCCCCATAGTGGCTGCTAAGGCTTACCCCAGGTCAAGGGGTCAAATGTTTCCTTAACCTGAGGAGATCTCCAGCAGCCAATGGGATTCAGCAGTGGCTGCACTGGCTACATTGCTGTGCAGGGATTAAGGTATGATTGAGTTGTAGGTATACTTACTCCAAGTACGTATAGGATGGCAGCCTCAGAGTGCTAGCACCTGTATGTTTACTCAGAAGTAAATTCCACTGTGTTCAATAGAAGTTCCTGCTAGGTAAATTAGCATTGAATTACAGCCTTAATGTAATGTGAGCTTCACACTGTCTCTCATACAGCCCATGGGGAAAAAGAGTGGCCTAGATGTGAACAAATTAGGCAAATTTACCTCCTGGTGAGCCTGATGCTCCTTTTTGGCTAAGATCCTTGGAAGAAAAGTTTCAGGGAAGGCTTAGGAGCACTTCAGCTGATGATGCCACTGCTCCTACTACAGGTCCAACCTTGTTATACACTGATTTTTTATACACGGATTTGACTCGGCACAAATGGCCACTGCAAAAGAGAAGGAACCTGCTGATCCCTGGAGAAGGGGGAAAAAATCCATCCCTTTAAAATCAGTTTAAAAAACTGCTTTTCTTACTGTTGTAGAGAGGGTCATGCAAGCGATCATTCCATTCTTCAGCTGAGCCAGACAAAGGCAGAGGGTCCTTTGCATTTCTAATTGCTGACTGCCTCTCTACAACAGTAAGAAAAATGGTTTTTAAGTTGTAAAGGGATGCACTTTATTTTCTTGAACTGCTTTTATTTAACACATTTTATGGTATCAGCAGGGAGTCCCAGAATCAAACTCCTGCGGATGTCAAGGCAAGACCTTATCCCAGAGGTGCCCAAACCCCCAGCCTGGGGGCTATTTGCGGCCCTCAGGGGCTTCCAATCCAGCCAACTGGGAGCCCCTAGTCTCCAATGAGCCTCTGGCCCATCGGAGACTTGCTGGAGCCCGCACTGGTCTGATGCAACTGCACTCAGTGTGAGAGCCAACTGTTCAACCTCTCGTGCAAGCTGTGGGCTAAAGCTCCCTCAGCTGCTTGCTGTTTCACAGATGTGAAAGCAAAAAAAAGAAAGCAAAATTTTCACAGCAAAAGAAAGTCTGGTCTTGCTTTGCAAAAGGCTTTTTACAGGCTTTGAGCTATCATGAGACCTTCATTCATTCATATAAGTTCCATATCTAATATATTCATTCATGTAAACTTTTGAAAATTTATTCAAATTTTAAATGTAAATTCTTTTTTTCCTGGCCCGACACACTGTTATAGAGATGATGTGGCCCTCCTGTCAAAAAGTTTGGACACCCCTGCCTTATTCCATTAGGAGCAACGGAGTAGCAAGAAACATGGAAGTGGGTCCTATTTTTCCAATGTTTTTTTTATCCACTGATTTTTTTATCCCCTAAGGCAGCAGTTTTCAACCACTGTACCATGGCACACTAATGTGCCACGAGGCAGCTTCAGGTGTGCTGCAGGGCCAGAGGAAGCAGGCAGAAGGCAGCAGCTGAGCGCGGGAGAAGCGGCTGCTTTGACTCTCAAAGGGCAGAGGCGAAAAAGGAGCAGCTGTGTCTGCTTTGCATCTCCTGCTGTGAGCAAGAGGAAGGCTGCAACCCGATCCTCCTTTACCTGGGAGTAAGCCCTGTTGACTATTATGGGGCTTACTTCTGAGTAGACACACCTAGGATTTGGTATCAAGTCACTTGTCTGCCCTGCCTGCTGATTGGGCAACCAGAAAAGCCTGGAGGAGGACTGGGCAGAGTGAGAACAAGGGAGCCAGAGGCAGGCAAGCAGGTAGGAAGCCAGGGAGTCTGCTGAGGCCACCAGCCTAAGAATGGGCTGTCTGAGGGTCCACGAAAGTCCTTTTTCCTTGCCACAGTTGCCTGCAGCTCCCCAACCCTCCCTGCTTTGGCTTTCAGAGGAGGGGCATTGGGCCACAGTCCTTTCCACACTTTCCTGGGAGTAAGCCCCATTGACTATAATGGGACTTACTTCCGAGTAGGCATGCCTGGGCTGGGCTCTCAGGTTCCTCTCCAACCCCACTTTCCTGGGAGTAAGCCCCATTGGCTATAATGGGACTCACTTTTGAGTAGACATACCTAGGATTGGGCTTTTTTTCTGAAATACAGGAGCAGGCAATGGGTGGGGGGAGAATGTGAGGCAAGTGATTCTGGACCTTTGGAAGGTGTGGACCAGTGAGGGGTGGGACAGTAGGAGAGGTGCTAACTGCAATTATGAGATGAGGGGGGAAATGTCCCTGTGGGAGGGGGTGGGGTGGGGGAGAGGAGGAAGAGAGAATTGCCAATTGCCTGCTCCTGTATTTGAGAAAAAAGAGTGTAACCAAAAGCCCAATCCTAGGCAAGTCTACTCAGAAGTAAGTCCCACAGGCACATCCCCCCATAGTCTGTCCCCCCAGTCTTTGGCTGCAATCCTAACCACACTTTCCTGAGAGTAAGCCCCCTTGAACAAAAGAGGACTTACTTCTGAGTAGACCAGGCTAGAATTGTGCCCTTTGTCATGTAATGATTTAATTGCATTAATTATATTAATTAAAAATTAATGTAG
This sequence comes from Tiliqua scincoides, assembly GCF_035046505.1. Taxonomy (NCBI): domain Eukaryota; kingdom Metazoa; phylum Chordata; class Lepidosauria; order Squamata; family Scincidae; genus Tiliqua; species Tiliqua scincoides. The sequence goes on from NC_089827.1 coordinate 39,290,704, forward strand.
TAATTTAATGTAAGTAAAAAAACTGGGAGTGTGCCTTGACCAATTTTAGGGCCTTGACAGTGTGCCGTGAGCTGAAAAAGATTGAAAGTGACTGCACTAAGGGTTCTGGAACGAGGATAACCAGGGATGACCTGTATCAGAAAAGTCCTGGGCTTCCACTCCTTCTCCTGCCCCTCAACTACATGCCTGGACATGAGCACAAAATTACACAGATAACAACCTTTTTACAGAAACTTTTCCCAGAAAGGTCCCCAAGAAGCAAAATAAAAAGTGGACAGTTCCAAAACATGAGAACTGCCCTTAGCCAATAGAGATGCTTGGAGCAAATGGAATATTTTTCCACCAATCCAGAGGCTGGTAGCACTGTCCATTCAGTGCATAGCCCCCCCCTTTTAACCTCCACTCTGCTGTGCCAGCCTAGATCTGCAGTTTGCATCAAATGCTTTACAGACCAGCCTAAAGGATGACACCCCTCCTGACAGTGTTGAAACCAGCCTTTGAGCTCTGATGCCACACATAAACTGGCTATTTCTTCACAGAGATTTCCTAAATAATGTTCTTGACAATTACAACTAACCTAGATAACTGAGCTGCACCTGCAGCGGTTAAAGCAACACCCTTGGTAAGAAGATAAAGCTGTAGCAAACTAATTGCCAGGAGCCTTGCAAAACTAGAATAAAGCCAAGCACCTTTAGAAGCTTTTGCTGTTTTTCAGGTGAAGTAACAAAACACTTTGCTGAACCTTAGTTGCAGGTTCTCTTGCCAATAAACTACATTGACTTACTCCAAGTTTTTTTTGTTTTGTTTTTAACAGGGCAGAGTAATAAAGGCTTAGATGTACTGTTCAACCTTGAAGCAGGGAAGCATGAAACATCCTCATGATTTTGTTTTTTAATATACTTTTGGGGATCCAAATGAATACGAATATTAAAATATTTATACACCAAGCCATAAAGCAAACTGTGCATCGAAAGAAAAGCAGTATTAATGCATAATTTGATGTGAATACAAGATGTGCAGATGGGCACCACATTGCCTTGGCTGTGAGGTCAAACAGTAGACCAATTGACTCTGACTGCTATCATATAAACTACTGTAATGTGGAGCCACGAGCTGCCAGACTGCAGTCCCTTTGACTAACCGTCTTATTACATGATGTAATCACCAGGATCAGTACTAAGTCTTTTTTCTGGCTGTCATGCACACAGCCTGCTCGGAAGACCATGCTGTAATATTTAGGATCACATGAGCTGGAAACAGTTCACAGCTGCCATAATTATTATTAAGGAAATATATAGCTCACACTCCCTCCGTGAAACTCAGGTTAGTGAACTTGGGCTTCTTCTCCCCATCCCCCTCCATTTTATCTTCACAGCAACTGCCTCATAGGTTAAGGGGAGAGAGAGAGAAAGAGACTGGCACATCCATCTTCACAGAACTTCATGGCTTAGTGGCAATTTGAAATCTGGTCTCTCCCAATTCAGTCTAGTTCTGGCTGAAGTGGTAAAACTTGTGCCTGTGCAATACTATTACAACCGCAGAGGGCGCTCACATGATTAGATGATCGTCCACACAAACAAAATCCCAGTGCAAAGAGAACTAGCCTGTGGGGGAGAAGGCAAGGCAAAAACCCTTTAGTGCAGCCCTAACACAGGTCTGTCACTTCCATGAGAATGAGACCACAACCCTAAGCACAGTTTCCTGGGAATAAGTCCCATTGAATTCAATGGGACTTCTGAGCAGACATATATAAGATGGTGCCGTCAGTGAGCAATTGTGTGGAAGGCTGCCTGCACAGTTTTCTGTACATCTCTGTAATGGAAAGGGCTACAGAAACTTATTTAAATGACAACTGAAAGTCTAAAGAGAGAACTTATAATATTCTTGCAATTGCTGGGCCTCCATGGTGCCCTTTTCTGTGACTATGACCTTGCTTCACCCCATTGCTCAAAACACCAATGTGTGTTAAATAAGAGTTGTTTTTAAGTACAGAAGCTTTAACAAAAAACAACATAAGTAAGACTTTCCTTAACCCCGTTGCACTTTGCAATGCCAACAGTTACAATAGTGTAAGGGTGTAGTTCCTCCCGCCATGACTTCAGCATGACACTGATAATGCCCAGTGGCATTGCTAGGAGTTGCAGAGGGGTTGGGCCGCAGCGGGTGATGCATGCAGTGGGGAGGGGGGTGACATCACTACTTAACACAATTTTTAAAATCTTGGCATTTCCAAATAATACCATCATGTTATATATCAATCAATGCGTAATTTCATGCAGAATGCAGTGAAACAAAGTGTGTTGAAATATCTCTATTCTATCAGCAATTATAGCCAAAAACCTCAGCAGGTGCAGGGTGATAGTACATCATCATGCCCACTGCGTCGCCCTGTCCACTGCATAGGTGGTCCATCATAGGAGTGACGACTGGCCTCCTGCATTGGGTGATGCAAACTCTAGTTTAGCCACTGATAATATCAGTCTTGGAGGGGGGGGATCTGCCCCGTGCCAGGGAAAATACTGGGTGGGTAGAGCTGGATGGGTGGAGTTTGGAGCACTACCACTGAAGGAAGGCCCCACTGATTGATGAAAAAGTAGAAATGTTTCTGCTCTGAAATCAAAATCTCATTCTTCAAACAGAAGCTGTCATGTCACAAATGAAAAATCCAGTTTGTAAAGAGCATCTTAGGTGGGGCAAATCATTGTTCTTAAGCAGATGCAGATCCCTCTGTGCAGGGCCTGATTAAGCTAATACTGGGGACTGTAGCATGTTATAAAAGGGCACCTGCACCTGGCAGAAGTGAGCCCCAGGCCCAGCATGTCGGCGAGGTGCGCTGTCTTGGGGTGTGACAGGCTCTGCTGCAGCACTGGCCTCAAGCACTGCTCACAGGCTGCCCACAGCAATTTGGCCCACTAGTGCAGCATTGGGCTGGGGGGACACTGATGGCAACATGGGGTCCCAGCCTCAGGAAGATGGTGGGGGAGAAAGGGGTGGTAACTGGGAGCAAGAAAGGGGTCCTGGAGGCAACAGTGGCTTCTTTCTGCCTGCCGTGGGGCAGATTTCACCAAACACCGCTAGCGAGCATTTATTGCTGGGTTCTTAAAATTCAGGACCAGTAGCATATGCTACTTTTACTACCAGGTTAATCAGGCACTGCCTCCATGACCACAGGCCTGTGACCATATCTGTTTTTGCTCTTCTTTTTTTAACACAGACATCCCCACGCAAAGAGCGCAAGGCACCTCCTCCAGACACTTTTTGCAACCATAATCCATCCACCTTGTGCTCTTTGTCCCCCCTTACAGTAGTGACTTTTAAGTGAACTATTTTCCAGTTTGACTCATTTTGAAACCACCAGTCTCTGAGTGCATTAGCTTGCTGCCCGGCTTGATTAGCAAAACTCTCTCTCTCCTTCTCTCTCTATCTCTCTCTCCCTGAGTAGTATATTTACTCGCATGGGAATGTTATCACTTATCATACTTATGCTCATTTCACCCTTATTCTAATCATGGCAGCTTTCATGTAAGACAAAAAGGAGATGGGGAGGGGAGGAATGCAAGATTAATACCTCGTTAGCACACCTTTATTACCGCAAATGTTTGCTGCTTTGGAAGGAAACACTGTGCCCTAGATTCCATTTTTATGGCCAGCTTCTTCAGCCTCCCTGTCAGCATTATCAAAATGTAAATATTAGACGGAGCTGTGGGAAAATAGAAAGCCACAGAAATGGAAATCTGCATATTCACCAGGAAAGCAAAACCAAAGAAGGAAAATTCAAGCCAACCATCTGGCTTTCAACAATGCCCCATTTCAAAGGTAACTATTTATAAAACAACATATACTGATGACTTTGGGATTAGCATTAGTGCGTGTTAAGAACACCATTGGTCTGGGTGCAGTTCATATACCCACAAGGCAGCAGCAACGGTTACCCTGCAGATGCCTGATCTTGTCTGATCTTGGAAGCTAAGCAGAATCAGGCCTGGTTAGTACTTGGATGGGACACCGCCTGGGAATACCGGGTGCTGTAGGCTTATACCATAGTCTTTCGAGACTGAAAGTTGCCAACCAACTACAATATGCTGGAGGGGGTGCAAACCACTAAAGTTTGCAGGGAGCTTCCCCGTGGTGTGCAAGCGGCCTCTCCCCCACCCCTTCAAAGCCATTCTGGGCAGGGGGCGCATAATGGAGGCAAACACAAGTTTATGGTCTGTCTGGGTATATGTTATCTCTTCAATTTGGTTTGTTTTTTGCTGCTGTTATTATTTCTAAGGATTGTGTTTTGGGATTTGAATCACCTTGACTGCCTTGAAAACAAAGCAGAAAAGCAGGATGAAAACATTCCAATAACTAAATAAATAGCCATGAATTAGGAGGGTTATACTGCATGTTGGCTTCATTTGTCTAGAAGCCTGAGGCTGCAATCCTATGCACACTTACCTGGGAGCAAGCGCCAGTGGATATACTAGGGTTTACTTGTTCCAAGTATACATGCAAATGTAGGATAGATCCATAATTGATTTACAGCACAATCCTGACTGCACATTGGGCACGTTGACCCTTGCACCAGCCCAGGAAGGTCATGGCATGTTTGCGCCTCCTCGGGAGTCGGCAAGGTTGGTATAAGCCTCCGCTCCGACAGAGACTCTGAGTCTTGCGTCAGCCAAGCTTGGAAGGAAGGAAGGAGGAGGAAGCTGGAAGGAGGTGTTCCAGAGTGGGGGAGGGCAGGCGGTGGGCGGCCCTGGGAGCAGGCAGGTGGGAAGCGGGAAGCGGGGCTAGGATCCAGTAGTTGTGCCAGATCCCAACCCCTGTTCCCAGGGAGTTCAAAGCGGCTTCAAGCCGTTCCGCTCTCCTCGGACTTGCGCCACCTCAGGAGGTGGCACAAATCTGAGGAGACCTATAGGGGCCAGGGTGCCTTACCCAGATGTAAGAGGAAAAGTTTCCCCTTACCTCTGGCTGAGCCACTTTGGGCCCCTATCCTACTCTACAAGGCAAGGCAAAATACAAGGCAAGCCCCTTAGCTTGCCTGTTCCAGCACAGGATAGGATTGTTTTCATAATTAACACTTCACTACATGAAGTACCTTATGCTAAGGATATTTGCACATTATCCAGTGGTTCCCAAAATGTGTGCCAGGCACTGCAGTAAACTCATAGGGGCACAGCAGCGTGTCCTCAGCAGCTTCTTCTTCTGACTCTTCTGGGTGCTGCAAGATCTCATCAGATTCAAGATGACTGGGAGAGTCAGAAGAAGAGGGTGCCATGAAAGAAGGGACCGTGACCCTGTTAAGTTGGGGAACTGCTGCATTCTGCATGCAGGTACAGTTGTGTGCCTGCACATGTTTTCACATGAAGAAGGATTCAGCTAAAATTCAACACCAAGACTGGACTTCTCAAAAATGTAGCATACAGATTGTGTACCGCTATATGCATAAATTGAATATATAGTACAACATAACAGGGCTACCGAATCAGCCTTGGGTGCACCTGGCCCAGTATTGTCAACTGTGATTGGGAACAGCTCTTCAGGTTCTGGGCCAGAAGTTTAACCTCCTGTCATCTGCCACCAAATCCTCTTAGCTGGGAGGTACTAGGGACTGATTCTGGGAAATTTTTAATGCAAGGCATGTTTTCCGCCATTGCACTATGGTTTTAAATTCTTCCCCCCAGAGTAAAAGGGATTAAGATAGCATGAATAGTTTCTTTGCTTCCAGGCCCCTATGTGGCACATTGTGGGTATGGTGGAGGGGGAGACACACACATGCTCCTCCACCATGCCAAAAGGGTCATCTGTCCAGTTAAGCCAGAGGCATCCAAACTTTTTGGCAGGAGGGCCACATCATCTCTCTGACACTATGTCGGGGGGCTGGGAAAAAGAATTAATCTACATTTAAAATTTGAATAAATTTACATAAATGAATATATTAGAGATGAAACATATGAATGAATGGTCTCGCGATAGCTCAAGGTCTATAAAAGGGCCTTCGCAAAGCAAGGCCGGCCTTTCTTTTGCTGCCACTGCTGCTTCACAGACATGAAACAGCAGGCAATGGAGGGAGCCCTCAGCCTGCAGCTTGTGCAAGAGGTCAAACAGTCGGCCCTTGCACTGAGATCAGTTGTGTTGGACCAGCATGGGCTCCAGCAAGTGTCCAGTAGGCCAGAGGCTCATTGGGGATTGGGGAATGGATTGGGGGTCCCCAAAGGCTGCAAATGGTCCCTGTGCCAGGGCATCCCTGATTTGTGAATGAACCGGTCTTGAATATTGCCCAGCGGCCTCCACACACATGTACTGGGAAACTCCACTGAACGAAACATATTGTCTACGCAGAACCTGCCATGCATTTGCTCCTAGGTTTTCTCCAAGCAGCTCATGCTTGTTTTCATGATTTGCAGTGGGCCCCAAAGGTTATGTAGATGTTTCTTCTCCATGATTTGATGAGTGGATGGAAATTTGAGAGTCAGGGTTGATGTTGTTGTTTTCCTCTATGCAGATCCTTACGTCGACAAATTCCTATTTGCTTCTTGAGAATATTCCTCCGCATTTGCTTGAACATTCAGTGCCAGTAAATACAATCACAGAGTCTTTGCTGAAAACAAACACAAAAGGAATGCAAGAGAAGGCGAAGGGGAAGATGAGGATTTTTCCCCGCTCTAAACAGAATGAATATGTGCCAAGATGGTGTTGCAATTTGTACTTCATTCATGTGACATAAAGCATGTTTCCAGACAGCAAAACCCCACTGAAGACAAGTTAGAAGAGTCTTGATTAAGGTATTCAAATGTAGAATAGACACACTGGGAACTAATCAGCCACCCTTTCTGAGTTTTCCCTCCTTTGACTCTCGCATCTGAGGGCATGGTCACTCCAAATGAAAGGGCAGCAACAACAGCACAAATCAGAGCTCCTTCTTCATGCAGCTTTGCTCAGCCAAGAAAATTCACGTGCACACGGAATGAGCCAGTTAGAGGAGGCTGACTTCACGGAAAGGAAAAGTCTGGCTGATTTTTCTGGTGTGGGGATAAAAGCAGCTGCGGGCCTCCAAAGCTCTGCGATGGCGCCCCCCCATGGCTATTGCTGCCCCCCCCGCACAGAAATCCACCCCTCTCTACTCACCAGAGGCTCACGGAGCCTCGCACGGCCTCCTCTCACACCTGTGCTATAAACTGTGCTTCCGGCAAACCAGAAGTACAGTTTCCGCCCCTGTTAGGAGCCGCGGGGTCCTGGCGGTCGGCGTCTGGGGCATTTGCCGCAGGGAGCTCTATGGCAGGCATGCAACTGGATAAAAGAAGGGCTGGAAATCTCCTTTCTGGTTGCTGGATCAGTATCACTTCCTGATGCCTTTGTTCAGCACTGAAGACAGTGCCTTGTGTATTGCCAGATGCCTAATCCAGGCTTTGCTTAGAGAATTATGCCCACTTTAAGCTAATTAGCTCTCCCAGCTTAACCATAGCTAGGTCAAGCAGACTGCAAAAACTACCACTGTACCCCAGCACCAGCAGGAAGGAGATTGGTAGGTGGCTGGCTGGCTTGTAAGTCTGCAGGGTTCCTCCTCGAAACAGCAGTCCTTTCGGGTACAGCAGCGCCACCTCAGCTCTCCAACACTCAGCAGTCTCTGTCAGTTTAGTCCATTCGTTAGTCTTTTAGTCGGTGTGCCAGTCCGTTGTTTGTTTGCCAGTCTGTGAATTGGTGTGCCAGAAAGTTAGCCAGAGAATCCGTCTGATAAGTAAAGCCGTGAGTCAGTCCATGCGTCAACGAGCCAGTAGGACATTTAGCCAGAAAGCCAATCTGTTTAGCCAGCAAATCTCCTCTCCCTCCTCCACTCCCACTCCACCTACAATCCACAAACCCTTCCTGCATGAGGTGCTCCTGATCTCCCTAGAGACCTCATTGCCTCTAGTGGCTACAGCTGTGCAACACATCCATTGCTGAAAGCCCAGGCCTTAACCCTTAAAGTGACCACTGCTGACACCACATCCTATCTCCTCGCCAGATCTTCTGCAATTCCAATACACCTTGCTTGTGAGTCCAGCAACAAGCTCTGTGGGAAAGAGCTCCTACGGAAATCCGTTTGACATGATTTTGTGGCACTCCCATACTAGAAAGACAACTCCCTTAACTGTGGTTAGGTTCACTTCGGATGCTGCAAGGTTCACCCACGTTCACCTGGTAAAGTCAACCTGCTGTGGAAGCCAACCCAAGGTTGTTGTGTGATTGTTCATTCAGCAACACAAACCTCACGGTTCCACCTTCTTCATTATGTTTCAGCACAAAGCCACAAACTCAAGACTTTCATTTCGGAGGCTTGTTGAAGCAGTCAGGAGCGGTGTGCCACAGAACCCTGCCTGAGCAGGCCGGGCCACAGGCAGGAGAGGGTGGGACAAGGGTAGATCTCAGCAGCACTAGTACAGACAGGATCCAATCCCCTCTTCTCAGCCTGGACCCACCCCCAGGAGTCACCTCAGACTTATGCCAGCAAAAGAGCTGATGTTAGGTCCAAGGAGAGCCATTGGAAATCAAGTGGCCTATGGAGAGGTAAATAAAAAGGATTTACTGATTTTATTTATTTATCAAATTTTTATACCACCCTTTCTCCAAAGAGCTCAGGGCGGTGTACATGGCTGCTCCCCCCTTGTTTTCCTCACAACAACCCTGTGAGATAGGTGAGGCTGAGAGAAAATGACGGGCCCAAGATCACCCAGGAAGCTTTATGGCTGAGGGGGGATTTGAACCTGGGTCTTCCAGGTCTGAGTCCACCTGCCAAAACACTACACCAAACCTGGCTCTCTCTACTTATCTCTCTTGTACCATCTGGTCACATGCTCCTCCCCCCAAAGCTTGCAGCATGTGCTCTGGCAGTAGCACTGTGTGCTATGGACTGGTGGGAGATAGGATTGGACCCTAAATCTGCATTCTCTTAAGGCCAGTTCACACGACCATTCACTGTGCAGCTAACCACCGTTTTTGGGTAGCAACCCAATCCAAGTTGCTACCTGAACTTTGCAAATCCAGCCATTTGAGCCCTTCAACAAAGTGCAGCACACACCTTCTCCAGCTTCAGCTGAGCTGCAGCAGATGTTGCTGTGATGTTTGTTCGGACTCCTGAGGAACAACTCCAGTATCTTGTTCAGAAGACACAATCCAGAGTCATTAACAATGGTTGTGTGAATCAGCCCTTACTCAGCCTTTTAGAAAGACTATGGATTGGAAACTGAGTTTGCCTCATCATTATTTCATCAGTCATTGACAGTCATCCAAAAGTAATCACAATCAAATTAAAGCAGAAGATGAAACTCAGTGGTGGGCCTGAAGAGGGGGCAAGGGGGCAAAATCCCCCAGCGCTGAGCACATGTGGTGTTGCAAACCACACTGGAAGCCTTTTGAGGTTTCTGATGCAGTCTTAAACAGTACTTCTGGTTTAAGACCGTGTGGTAAGCCTCAGAAGGCTTTCTGAGTCACCTCAAACACCGCACTGGGTAGATATGGGGGGGTGACATGGTGAAGGGGGTCAGTATCATGGACCTTTGCCCTTGGGCAAGTCAAGGAACAAGTCAGTTACTGATGAGACTTCATTAAGGACAATACAGACATCCTGTATAATGTTAAAACTGACATCCAGTAACAAATCAGGACAGTTTACTAGGGCTTGATTGGAGACAGACGTTCCTCTGTTTCTGTACAATAATTTCGTTTTTCCCCTGATCCCCTGAGGTCATTTGCTCCACTAGTCAGAAATTCTTCCTAGGGCATGGAGGCAATGGAAAGATTGAGCCATATGAAGAAAGTGACACTTTGTTTAATGTTTCTTTTGTAATGGTTTTGTTTTTAAGATGTCATAAGCCCCCTTGAGCACCTCCCTATTTGGAGGAGAAAGGCAGGGTATAAATATGCTAAATTAATTCATTAAAAACATACTCTCCACCTCCTGCAGGCCACATTCCTCATAGGTGTCTTGGAATAATTGCTTCATGAACCCACCAGATTTCACAAAGGCATCTTTTGGAAATGCCGTACAGTATATGGCCCATTCGTGAAAGTCTTGTGCAGCAGATGGGATCATGGAAAGAAGTTTCAAGTCCCTACATGCCTTTTTATGTGCCAGTTGCCAAGGGTGAATACTGAGGCTTGTTCATATTTGGGTATATCTGAGCCACTCAACAGCCCCATCTTACACTTTGACTCCGCTGCCAGAAGTAATGTTCCGGTAGCGGATCATGCTTTACAGCGTCGTAAACACTGTTACGGAAACACGTTTAGCTGTGCACTTCTGGGTCCTCGCAGAGGTCAAGGAGCACCCTGAGCATAGCGATGGCCAGGACAGGTCCCACCAATGTTGGTAGGTTGACAAGGTGGGCAGAATGGGAAGGAAAGTGGGCATACTGGAGGCAGGAGGTTATTCCAGCACAAATAATTTATGCCAGGTGCTGTCCCCTCCAGAGTCTCCCAACATGGCCCCTTTATCTCCTTGAACTTGCATCAGCTATATAACCTCCCAAATGTGCCCGCCTCATAGTATGCAGCACAGCCTGCTTGGACATAGCTGCCTTGACATAGATACATGGCCCACTGTGAGATGGACTAGATGGGCCTTTGACCTGATCCAGCAGGTCTGTTCTTATGGTAGGAGAAAGGATAGGATTGGGCTGTTGACAATCATAGATAGGTATGACATGAATGATTTTTAACGAAGTGGCTCATCAGATGATGCTGATGACTAGCACCGGGTGGGCATGGCACTTTGCTAAGTGAACAGGTCTCTGCCCCAAGATCTTACAGTCTCAAACTTGAAACAGGGGAGAGAACAGAGGAAGGGAGGGATAGTGGAGGCAGGAGTAAAGAGGAGAAGAACATGAAGTTAAACCTACTTAGACTTAGAAATCCTAACCCACTTTCCAGCGCTGGCATGGCTGTGCCACTGGGGCATGTGCTGCATCTTGCAGTTGGGGGGCAGTCGCGGAGGCCTCCTCAAGGTAAGGCATTTGTTCCCTTGCCTCGGAGTTGCATTGCCCTTATGTAAGTGCTGGAAAGTGGGTTAGGATTGCGCCCTTAGTGACAGGCAGGCATACTATATCTTTGTCTTAGGGCACAATTCTAACCAGGTCTACCCAGAAATAAATCCTATTTTGTTCAATGAGGCTTACTCTCAGGAAAGTGTGGTTAGGATTGCAGGCTTATACTTTAATGTTCTCCTGCAGATCACTTTGTTTGCTCCTGTCTGGGATTTGCAGTGTGCTGTGATCTGGGCAGCAATAGAGTGGAACAGGAAGATTTCATGCCTCAATTCAGCCTTGTGGTCCTGTGATTCCTTTCAGAGATCAAAATGGTGGTCACAGTTAAAGGGAGGAGGCCAGGAAACCACAGACAGCTGGTTTGTAGCATTATAAAAAGTAACAGTGTTCCTGTGGCGAAATGACAGCCGTTAGACAGAGTGTATCTTTTTTTAACGGTGCTCTTCTATTATAGCAATAAATGGCTATTTAAATACCTGCAAGTTTAAATTACTCCACTGGAAAATGCAGCAGGGAAAAGGATCAGAGACAGAGAACTTTAAAATAAATCCCCACCTGCTATATGAAGCAATTTTTGCACCAGATGGCAGATGTTTATGATGGTGCTTAAAACAAGTAAAAATTAAATGGATTTCAAAACTTAATTGTTTTTAGTGTAAAAGGGCTTCCAATAAAAGCTTTTTTGGGTGTGTGGTTGCCTTCTCCCCCACTCCATTTGGTTACTGTTCCATTTAGAAATGACCTGAAAACTTCACACTCTGGTTATAAAAGGAAGGAGAAGGAAATCTCAGGAGGAAAAAGAAATAGCTTTGTCTCCGTTCAGTACAGTATACACAGGGCTATGCATATGGAGGTCTGGCTTCAGGTTTGAGAGCCACCCTCAGCAAGGTGCTGTCCAGGAACCCCATTCCTACCCTTGATGGCAGGTTTCTGTTTTTCTCCTGTGTCTGCCACCATAGTAAGGAAAGGAGGGTGCTTACCAGCAGTTTGCATCAGGTGCTGGCTGGGCCCAGTACTCCCTGGTAAGTGAGGTAAGGCAGGCATCAGTGGTGGGCTTTCCTCCCCCCTGGGTGTCAGCCCCCTGGCACAGCCCAAGAGTTCCATGTGCGAATGCTGCCCACAACAGTCACATGTGTATATATTCCATAATTCTATGGGAATTCAGAAAAAGCATGAGGAACCCAATCCTATGTTCTGCCAGCTCTGGCTGCTATAAAGCAGTCAGAAAGCACATTCCAGCAGTGCACTGAGTAGCGCATTGCTGGAGCAATGGAAGGAAGGCCAGAGCCTTCCCACATGTACTGCCAGACTGCTGGCCACCCACTGGAGCAGGTAAGCCAGACAGAGAGGTGGGAGGGGGGGGGAAGACTGCACAGGGGCAGAGAGGCCATGGAAGTGAGTGGGTTCAGTGGCAATGATGTGTGCCGGATTCTATCCCCTCTTTTTTGTAGTCAACCCACCCCCTTTCTCTGGCAAAAAGAAATTGCTGGCACCAAAGAGATGCATTGTGGGGCAGGAGGCTTATGGAGGGGTAAGGAGATTTAAATATGAAGCTTCCCAATCTGCCTCCACCCCTGCCGGATACAGTGCACCTAGTTTTGGTTTAGTTGCACCAACAGGGGGTGGGGGGCGAGGAGGAGAAGGATAGGATTGGGCTCCAAGTGTAAGAGACACATAGGTTTTAAAACATCCTGTATACATTTTTTTGTAAACAACTTTCTGGGCTTCATGGGTGTGAAGACAGTTTTGAATGTATGTGGGCATTCTAATGTATATGCGAATGTATGTTGAAATCTAAGAAGCTGGGGGGGTGGAATACGACATTCAATGACTGACAGCAAGGGTTCAGTGCTTTTAATCGCTCCTTAGCTATACAGAATTGTGCAACAGAAAACAAATCATGCAAATTTGTGACATTTGCATAATTTATACTGGTTGCAGAATCCTTTTTTTTTTTTTCTTGAGGCAGATTTGGTTGCCCTGAACATGAAAGTTCTTATTTAAAAAAAGAAAATAGTATGGTATATGTAAAGCCCTAAATGACAGCAGGGCAACATTCATTTATTTCAATGGCATCTGCAGGGAGCTACAAAATTTGCTTCTGTTAAATGAAGGTTGGTTCCATAGCAGCTATACTTGGCAATTGGCTTCCACAAATCTCTCATGGGGCTCTCATGTCAAGGCAGCTCTTCACGTCTTTGCTAACTCTACTCTAGGGGGCACTATAGCACACATGCAGCATCCTCCTCCATGCTTTTGGGTGGCTGTGCTTTTAATCCTCTGAAGTAGGGAGCAACACAGCATAGATGATGCAGACAGAAATCAAGACTTAGCTTTATGCAGAGTCAAGCACACTCTTCCTCAGTGGCATAGCTAATGCACATGGTACCTGGAGTCACAAAAATTTTAACACCCTCGTACCCCGTAACACCCCCCCCCAAATTTTTAACACCTCTCATACGACATCTTAGAGGCTTCTATAAGGCACCTCATCTTGAGGAGGTATCTTGGAGGGCTCAGAAAGACACTTCCAGTTCTATCCACCTTCCCCCTGTTAGCTATGCCACTGTAGGCCCTTCTGCATCTGCCCCATGGATGTCACTAACTCCAGCTGGTGCCACAGGTTGACCACTCATTCTCAGAACTAACTAAGACAGGGGCTGCCAACCTTTCTAGAGCTCCTGGACCTTTAACGGAGCTCCTGTCTCACAGATGACAAGCTGCATCTATGGACATTCCTTCTTCGAGGCAATTGTTAAAGATCCAGGAGCCCTAAAGTTGAAAAGTTGGCCACCCCTGATCTAAGAAGTTTTGAATACAACCTACCAAAAAAGAATTGGAATTAGAAGCAAGTGGTCTTCATTCAGGGCTTTATCGTTTTAGAAGTTTGTCAGACGGTTTGGAGGAGGTGGGGGAGTAACTAGCAATCTCCATCACTAGTTAACGTGACTGGAGAATTTCATCCATCAAACTGAAAACTCTGTTTTTTGCCTTTCAGCCCCCAGGACTGTGTGTGGCAAATAACCACCTAATGTATAGCTATGATTCTCCTGCTGTGGAAGGACAGCACCTTCTTGGAATCCATGGCTGTGCAGAGGTAGCAGGCCCACAAAATGATATACGAGGGACCAGTCTACTATTGGCTTGTCGAAAATCACATAAATTGCAGTCCTGGTGAAATCAATGGTTCTGCAGAAGAGAAAGCTGAATTAGGGCAAACTTTAATAGTATAGTTTACACTGAAAGTTCTGAATTATTTCCAAATGCAATACAAGGGGGCAAACCACCATTTCCAAGGTGTGGGGGGCCATTCTTCAAGCAAAGGGTCTTGACAATATAAAGTTGGATTTGAAGATCATATTTAGCAAGGAGGAGGGTGATTACACAAATTCATTAGGCAAACAAAAGCAATACTTTTGCTCTCAACAACAGAGATTCATTGATAAAACAATGAAGTGAACGAAACACCCTTCCTAAATAAAGTTTCACCAATAGTGCTGTATGTTAATGGAGCTATTTCATTGTTAACGTGACTGACTGCTTATTGATTCCTGCAGTAATCCAGCAAGGGCTTCAGAGTACAATTTAGTTTGGAGAGCCATGGGCCCAACATCTATGCTCAATTACAACTTTCAGAAGGGTGGATCAATAAAATTTAAATTGCTTATGGTAATCACAACTTCAAATCATTGCGATCAGCATAAGCAATCTGCTGACCCCAGCCAAGCTCCTAAATTGAAACGTGTAATGAGTGGTCATTTAGTTTGGGTCCATTCATATTATTTGGGAGGCAGGTGATGAACAATTAAAGATCAGCAGGCACCTATTCTCCTATCCGGCATTTCCATTTGCGTCTCCAAAGTACTAATACGAATTTACCCGGAGGTACGAGCCTTTGCACTTCCTTAATGGGTATTCTGTATGAATAAGCAATTATATTTTCTATTAAACTATTTCAGTGTAATTGAATTAGCAACTATAATATTGCTAGGGCAAGCGGAAACCTTTCCTAGGGAAAAATTAAACAAGATTGGGTAATTAAAATGAAAGTAAAGGATAGAAAGAAAAAAAAGGAAACCATTAAACTGAATTGCACCCCCAAAAAGACAATTAGCCAGTGTATTGCTTTGCTGTATAAGTATCCTAATACTTTGGGGGTTGGGGGGGTCATAATAGCTATTTTCCATTTCATTATCAAATTCCACCTATATTAATTAAGATGTAATCATATGTTTTCTTTGATAAAGTAGGTTGCACATTTAAAGCAAGATAGCCTGTAGATTTCATTTTATGATACAGACTGACCTGCGGATTACATTTTAATAAATCATTGACAATAAATCTTTGGTGATGTTGCACAAGGCTTTTACATGGGAGGTGTGTGTGTGTGTGGGGGGGGTGAATACATTACAAAAATGATCAATGAAAATCTCCTTATGCCAATAGGAGAACAGACTGTCCATCCCGAATGCAAACTTTGTTGCAAAGAAAAAAAGCCCCAAACCCTTAATTTAAAGTAGATGCAGGCAAGACAAATATCAATAAAATCGTTAGACAGAAATGGGATTGAATCACAGTTATTCATATTCACGCCAGACCTTTGGCAAATAGAGGAGGGCCTTCTGCAATTTAAAACTGTTGGCTAAATCCTAAAGTCCTCTTATTCAAGATAAGACTTGGCTGCGAATTGTTGAAAAATTGATTTTCTGAATATTTTCATTAATAAAAGTGCCAAGTTGGTTTCCTCTCAGTTTCTGTAACTGGCTATTCATGAGTATTTGGATTCCTTATGAGTGTTATGTTAAAAATGTTGGAGAGTCACAAAACTCAATTTGAATTATAATATGAATGCAACTTTTTCATTTTTCAAAAGTGCCAGCCTGTTTGATTCATTTTACTCCCACCAAAACAGACTCCGGTGAGTAGCACTCAAACCCGTCTCCTCCCAGATATCAACTTCTCTGTGATTCTTCAGCTGCATTGAATGACGTTCTTGGGGCAGAACAAATTAAACAGCACTGGAAAACAACAAATGAACCATACCTCAAGCTCTGATTGGCTGATAATATCATGTGATTGTGATCTGTTTGTTTGTTGAGACATTTTACCTGAAGAACTGAAGCAAACTAAAGATAGCAGTTTTGATTCTGTCCCGTCCCCCCCACTTAAGTGAGCTTGTTTCTGTGACTTCTTAAAATAAAATATGAACAGCAGTAACAGCACAGAATTATGAATTACTTCCACTAATCTAGTGCCATGTCCTATAAGGACTAGAATCTATAAGGACTAGATTCTTTTGAGTTTGGGATAACAAGCATCACAGGCGGCTTTTGCTAAGGTGTTGAGATGTCTTTCTTGCAGTGCAGATTTACTGCTGGTGACTTCTAACACACAGTACCCTCTAGCTATGGTTTCAGATGGACACTGTCTAGCAGGGCCAACTCATCAATATGGCCAAGAAGACAGTCAGCTCAGGCAGCAGGTTGACTGGACAGCCACTCACATCCATTGCTCTGGCCAAAGACTCCCCTTGCCTGAAGCATTATACCGAAGGATAATCTAATCTAGGCTCTTCCCTTGAATTTTCAGCTTCCATTATCCTCTTATAGCAGTAAGAGGGGAAGCAGTGCAAGCCATATTGAGTCAGCTAAGCTGACCCAAGACCTCCAAGCACTGAAGGCGGCATGCCAAACGCCGCCACCCCACCTGGTGATGTGTTCATATCTGTATTTTTTCCTCCCTGACACTCTAACTCTCCTCACCTCCGCACTTCCTCTTCTGCTCCTTTTCCTTTTCCTGCCATACAGGCAGTGGTAGGAACAGAGTCTGATACATCAGCAAGGTAAAGGGGGCCAGTATTTGGCATGTCCCCTCAGGTGGCAGAATAGCCAGCCCAGCTGACTAGAACCTGCCTGTGTGGAACTTTGGATTGGAATCCATGTCTTGAGTACAATATGGCCTCAGGTGCTCTATCTATCTATCTGCACAGGTGCCCACTTTTTGATTGAATTATCTCCAAGACATCACAGAACAGACTTTGACTACACAAAGCAATTAACTTATCTCTTGATAGTTGGGCAGCCGAGAGAGATGTTGGGGAACCCCAGAGCTCTCATTTTCCTGCAGGGAACTGCGGGGGTGGGGGGGGAGTCCACCATGTTAGCATCTACTAGAAAGCAATGGATGCTATCACTAGAAGTGGGGTTTTTCCTTCTTCAGTCACCTGGAATGTGCTTCTGGGTTCCTTTTTCTGTGGTGGGGCAGCCAGGACCGATGCTGAAGAAACATTATGGTAGAACATCTCCTTAGGCCTCCAGAGCTGGTGTTGCCACAGCTATTGGGACCAGAAGAACCGCCAGTGGAGAAACAGTCCCCACTCCTGTCAAATATTCTATTGTCCCAGTAATCCAGAATCAACATAGTTTTAAAGTAGGGTTGTCAACTGGCCTTGAAGGGGGAGGGGAAAAAAAACCAAACCAGTGAGGCCAGGAGTCTTTTTTGTTTGGGTACTAACTGACAAAAACACAGTGAAAAAGACCACCACCCCCAAGTCTATCTATGTCTATCTATCTAAGAAATGGGCTATGTCAGAATGCCAGATGCAAGGGAGGGCACCAGGATGAGGTCTCTTGTTATCTGGTGTGCTCCCTGGGCCATTTGGTGGGCCGCTGTGAGATACAGGAAGCTGGACTAGATGGACCTATGGCCTGATCCAGTGGGGCGGTTCTTATGTTCTTATGTTCTTATAAGTCACATATTTAGTTGCACACTTCAGGCAAACTGACAGTTCTGGCACTGGGTTTCCCATTCTCCAACCTATGTCAACCTATATCTCTTAGAGTAGACCTGCTCTGGGTCCTAGCCACAGATCCAGATGGGCCCACACACATCCCCTAAGTCCTGCTCAGAATGATCTTATTTCAAGAGCCGACCATCCCAGGCACAAAAACAACTTCCTGCTCAAATGCACACAGGAAGTCAACCAAGAAAACAAGCAAGATACTCAGTTCCTTCCTCCTGCTGGCAGCCTCCATGGCTTGCTCCTGACCTCAGAAGGCTTGAGAAAACTAAATTCTTTTTTAACGTGATATGATAAAAGCAAGAGACAAGTGGTCAAATGGAAAGCTAACCGAGTTCTCGATTAAGCCCTGGACGACCACCAATTCCTATGCCTTCCTAACTAGTTTGTCCTCCTGCTGGGTTTGTCATTTCACTGGTAATATAAGACTGCTTAAGAGTATCAATCTTTTCTCTTTTTCCCCTCAAGTATGCTGATGTTTTACAGCTGCTCTTGCTTTGCAATACAAATGACATAATTACTTGTTTTTGTCTGGAGGCGGTCCAATCCTTTTAGTTCATTTTTTAAATGCAAATCTTTTAAGTATTTTATCCTAAAATGGCAAATGCAAAAAGGGTCGCCAGAGACTAAGATGGACAGCCTCTTACCTAGAATAAATATGGGGCAAGTAATGGGACCTGCCTTTCCGACAGCACATGGTGATCCAAATTGATTGCTTATTGAAATATGTTAACATTGTGTAATGGGAGGAACTGCCACAGTCAGATGGACAATAATCTCCCATGAATCACTAGAAGGGGGCTGCCCAGCTTTATAAATAACAAATAATGAAGCAATAAAACATCTTGTTTTCTCTGGAAATATACAGTAACTAATATGCGGCCACCTAGGAGTTGATGCTATGCTGCCTTTGTGACTCGGGCAAGCAGTTAAGTTGAAGACCCCAGAGGATCTCCACTCATGGATATTCTCAGATTTCATGAGAAACTTAGAAAGATGCAGCAGAATCACAAAGTATGACATATCACCCCTAAAACAAAAACAATACTTCTAGATATGGGTGGCCTCTGAAGTCAGCAAAGTTGGGAGAACAAGGACCCACCTGGTTGACTCCAGAGGTGTGTGTCGTCCGCCCGCCCCGCCCCCCGACTCATCAGCATCAGGGTAACACACTTGTCTGATTGAATCACCCATTGCTATTCTTTATTTCTTTACTCAGCATGTGGTTGGTCTGTGGAACTCCTTGCCACAGGATGTGGCGATGGCATCTGGCCTGGGTGCCTTTAAAAGGGGATTGGACAAGTTTCTGGAGGAAAAAATCCATTATGGGTTACAAGCCATGATGTGTATGTGCCACCTCCTGATTTTAGAAATGGGCTATGTCAGAATGCCAGATGCAAGGGAGAGCACCAGGATGAGGTCTCTTGTTATCTGGTGTGCTCCCTGGGGCATTTGGTGGGCCGCTGTGAGATACAGGAAGCTGGACTAGATGGGCCTAGGGCCTGATGCAGTGGGGCTGTTCTTAGGTTCTTATGTTCGTATGCTCTGCTGCTGTCCTCTCCTGCCCTTTCCATTCGCAAATGAGCATTCTCAGAGACCCGCATGATGACCCAGGAGCCTCTAGAGAGCCTATCCACATGAAGGGCCAAAGAAGGAAATGACAAGAGAGTGGACTGCTTGACTTTGCTCATTGTTCCCTTGCAGGCTCTGGATGACATATGGATGCTTTCTTCCCCCTGCAATGCTGAGGGCAGAGAGGGCCCAGTCACCTCCCTTTTACCATTCTTGATGGCCGAGTACATGCTGAGGGAACAGCCATCCCTCTCCCAGTGCTGCTTGTGTGCAGGTACCATTTTGGGAAGGAGAGTACGCTATAGGGATCCTGGGGCAGTGCCCCCACCCAAAAACAACAACTCAGTGCTGAAAGTGTTACAGCAAGGTTACATAAAATTTCTGAACTTGCACCTTTCATGTCCCCTGGAGGGGCAGAGAGCAATGGTTCCCCAACTGTGAGCCATGGCACCCTGAGGAGCCACGGAAACCAGCAAGGGGAGCTGTGGAATTCTCGTTAAAAGCCTGCTGCCCTATACAATGTATAGGGTTCTATACCAATGGCCCAGTCAGTCAAGGGAGCAGCCAGTTGAAAAAGTTTGGGAATCGTTGCCCTAGAGAAAAGAGGACGGGGAATCTGGAAGCTGAGTTGTACTCAAGAGGACAGTGTGCAGTCAAGTCACTAGTCCTGAACAGAACCCAGGGACTCTTTTTACATTCTTGTCTCTTACAAGACCATCACACAAAGGGTGAAATGCCAGAGCTGGGACACTTTGATTATCTGGCTCTGCCCAGGTCCAAGTGCAATCCAATCAACCTCACTGGCTGTCAAACGACAGCTGTCTCCTTTCGAATAACAAGTGGTTTTGAATATTTGAAATACTTAACCGATCAGGCACAGCTACAAATAACATGCTTCCTCTCCCTGAGATAAATATTTATGGCATTTTTGAGTTTAAAAGCAATATGACAATTTATAGATTTGTGATGTTCTTGAAAGAAATCTGCAAAATTGGCCTGACAAATCCCTAATCCATTTATCCATAAAGCACAAACATTACCTGACTGCTCTTAAGGAGGCTGTGCATCAGTTATCAGCCTCTTTGGCGTGATTGAATCACAGCTCTGAATCCCAGCAATACAGCTGAAAGTTCAGAGAATTTCCAGCATGTCCACAAGTTCAGATTTAACTTACTGCTGCATTTCAGGTCAGAAATCAAGTCTCAGTGCAGGTATTCACTCAGCTTCCCCTACTGAAGACAATGCTGTTTAAGTATGGGTGCAATGTCCTCCACATGCTGTTTAAAGTAGGGGTGCAAAAGCCTGACTTTGAGTTAAGCCATTTCTGCGCAACATTGCATATATGCAACAGGGATCAAATGTGTACACCTGTGGGCTGGGCAGAAATGCCTTAAGGGATGAGGAGCTCATTTTTTTGCTCCACAAAAGGGAGCTGGAAGGGAGCAGTCTGGCTCTGACGGTGGAGGAGACAAAGGGCAAGAGCCCTTCTCTCCAGGTATCACAGTCTCAATCCAGCTTTCCACTAGGCTGCACCTTCCTGTGAAAAGAAAATAAGCCCATCAGCCTTTATAACAGGCAGGAAGCCCAATCCTATCCAATCCTGGCACAGTGCACAGTGTGGCCCATGATGTATCCAGCAATGGTTAGGAGCAGGCTGGAATTTTCCTCAGGGAAAGGGAACAAATGCTCCCTATGTAGCTGTGCTACATCTGTGTAGAGCCCAGCCTGCCTAATGGGGCTATTTGGATCTGCACTAGTGAAATTGCTGGCACAAGTCCAAGTAGCCCTTTGTCAAGGAAAAAGACTCAGGAGGGGGAATAGGATATAATATAAGCCAGAGCTTTCAATCCCACTTCCTCCCAGGCCTGATCGGCCCTCTTCCCTCCCCCTGCCCCATAACACCCCCTCCCTGCCTCCGTTCCACTCTCCCCCACCCCAACACTGCTCAGAGCAGTTCCTAAATGCTCCATCAGGATCTGGCACCAGCAGGATGTCGCAGGCATTTCAGCCAGCACAGCTTACTCTCTTGGTGCTGCAAATGTGCTTTATGGCATGTTTGACGCACCCTAGGCTGGTGCAGCAGCCGCTGCACCAGTTTTAGGAAGGAATAGGATTGCGACATTAATCTAACAGGTAGTTTGGCCCCAATTAACACACCTATAGCCTATAGAAAAGAAAAGAAAAAGATAAGTACATTGTTACAGCCTTTTGGTCAGTTGTAAGACTCTGTGTGTGTGTGTGTGTGTGTGTGTGTGTGTGTGTGTGTGTGTCTGCTGGTATTTTGAGCTAATTGACCAAATTCTCTAGGTGAACATCAACACCTGCACACCTGTGAACCATGTAACTTATCCAGTGGTTATGCTCTTATAGGCAAATTCATGAAGGGCTGAAGTCTCTAAATTGCAATCAGCCACGATTGCTAAATAGAACCCATGTATGGACTTCTTAAAAGTACTTGGAAGACCACTGGATGAAACAGGATGATGGACCTGATTGAGCATTGGGTTTCTCCTTTGCTCTTATGGTCTTAACTCACACAGGGAGCAATGCTAACCAACTTTCCAGCAGTGACATACCTGTGCCAATGTGGTGTGCACTGCAGTGGGAAGGCAGTCAAGGGGGCCTCCCCAAGGTAAGGTTTGTTACCTTACCTTAGTGCTGCACTGAGGCTAGGTCAGTGCTGGGAAGTTGGTTAGGATTGTGCCTACAGTCACACTAAAGAGTCAGGCCATTGAGCTCATTTCAACTCAGTCTTTCACAAGCTGTGCACTTCCTCCACAAGTATCCCCCTCCTCTGCTAAGCCAAGACAGTCAGGACAGCTTGTGCTACGGCAACATTATTCGGGGATGTGATGGTTAGCTGGATGGTTGCAGGGCACAGCTTCTAGTGACCAGCACCCAGGGCCTCCAAGAAGAATTTTATCAGGGGATTCAAAGTTTCACCATTGAGGTGACACCAAAGGAAGGAACTCAGACGTTTTCTGGTGGGACCAGACCAGGCGGGTGGACCTGGACTCTGCATTGGGAAATCCACTAGACCTAGGCGCTGGAGATTTTCCAGCTGTTGCCACTCTTCCCCTGTCCCATTTTGCCCCTCCCCTCCCCTCTCTACCCATACCTGTCACCACCTTCCCCCCACCCCACACTGGGTGACACCAATCCTAATGATGCCAATACCGGAGTAGCAGATCAGTTACAGAAATGCTTGCTTGTATTTAACACGAAAAAAGATCACCAAGGAGAAAAATGGTCGCAAAATATCTGTACCTTCAGGACTGCTTGCTGTATCTCAGTGGGGCTGTCAGAGAGAGTGACCCAGCCCAGCAGTTGCCCCATCTAGTAGGAAGAAGGTGCATGAGGGTGGGCAGGGGTTTGGGGGAGAAGGGTAATAATAGTTACCCTTTATAATTAATTAGGGCAGGAGGTCTGGTCTAGAGGGTAGAGCCTCCATTTGCCTGAAGATAACATCTACAAGGTCACCAGTTTGAGGCCACCAGCACCGTGCGACCTCGAAGCAGCTGACAAGCTGAAGCCGAGCTATTCCATCTGCTCTGAGCGTGGGAGGATGGAGGCCAGAATGTGAAACCAGATCAGAGTGAAACACCTGGACTGTTGTGGTTCTTGAAAGATAGAACCTTCTTTCAATTGTAAAAATCCCTACGGGGATTTAATCAGCCTGCCTATGTAAACCGCCTTGAATAAAGTCTTGAATAAAGACCAAGAAAGGTGGTATATAAATACCTGTATTATTATTATTATTATTATTATTATTATTATTATTATTATTATTATTATTATTATTAATGCTCCTGAGTTCAGTGGGCCACTGAAAATGAGTTGATGAACCTGATGTGGCCTGTGAGCCATAGTTGGGGTACCGCTGACCTAGATTAACAATTTTATGATTTTCCTATCAGCTTACCATAGCAGCTAGCGAATAGCAATTAAAATCAAGATGTTACGCTAAACGATTTCTAGCAGAATGAAGAGAGTGTGTTAAGAATCTGTCTTGCAAACTGCTTCATCCCATACGAACCTGCTCAAGTACTCCATTGTACTGCCAAGAATATTCTTTGTGTTTCCTAGTAACTGGAAGTCTGTAGGTGAGTGTGAAGGGGAGTTGTACTGGTGTCCTGGCTATGGAACAACCTTCCCAGAGAATAAACCTGGTCCCTGTTATTCCAAGTTTTTAGGAGACTGCTTTCTCCCAGCAGGCTTCTAGAAATGTGTGTGTGTGTGTGTGTGTGTGAAATAGTTGCTTTATTGCTAAATATATTTTGAGATTGCTTTACGCTGTGTTTTATTATGCTTTTCTACGTGTAGTTCTAGCTGCCTCAGATGCACTATTTTGAAGCAAGTTGGGTTATAAATTAATCAATTAACCTAAATGAAACTTGGCAATGGCAGCTGCAGAGACTGCTTTCATATCAACATGGATACCCCAAGATCTTCCAGGTAAATGGCACCACATGTCTTACCCAGGGGCATGCCAACAGACGTGGAGAGCTACCACTCCTCTAGTAGTGGGCTAGAGGGTCTTCTTCTGTCTTGGTCTCCTCTTTCTTTTCATTCCAGCAAGTACAGGAGGGGGGGCAGAGATACACAGTGGCAGCACCCAGTACCCACTCTGCCTACCTGCTGTCGGAGGTGACCTTATGAATGCAGCTTATTGGTGCATCCTCTTTCCCCCCACTCTATAACAGGACTCAGCAACCTATGAACTGCGTCATCCAGCCCATGCCTCCAAAGCCATGCTCAACTCTGCACAGCTGCTTCTGGGAGCTCAGCAATCCGGAAATCTGGCAAAGATATAACATCATGCCTGAAAAGGTTGCCAACCTCTGCTCGAGTGACTATATCTGCCTGCAGCAGCCACAGGAACAAACAGAAAACATTTGCTCTTCTCTCTGAGCCTGCTGGAGTCCAACAGGTCCCAATCCCTGCCCCTGCCCTTCCCATGGGTTACTCAGGGCCCAATGCTAGCCTGCTTTCCAGCACTGATGCAGTTATGCCAACAGGGTGCACGCTGCATTCTGCAGTGGAGGGACAGTCACGGAGGCCTCCTGAGGGTAAGACAACATTTGTTCCTTTACTTTGGGGCTGCATTGTGGCTGCATTGGTGCTGGAAAGTTGGATAGGATTGGGCTCTCATATGCCAGAATGTTTGAAATAAGTTGTTGGAATCCCTGGTGATCCCTCATTTTGATGCAAAACGTCCAGAAACCATTCGGTCATCTCAACCGCAGTTTCTATATGCAAGGTGTTCAGAGGCATTGCAAGGAGAAGTAACTACTCTGGGAGAAATGGCCAGAGTGGCTGCATGCCACCTATAAACTCCACTGAGGAAAGCAGCATGCAGGAGATGCTTCTCATCTTCCCTTCTATGTAGAGCAGTGTTTCTCAAACTGTGGATCAAGACCCACTAGGTGGATCACGAGCCAATTTCAGGTGGGTCCCCATTCATTTCAATATTTCATTTTTAATATATTAGGCTTGATGCTACCATGCATTTGGGGAAATGTGACAGATCTGTTCTTTTTATGTATATTCTTTTAACACTGATAGTAAATGGGACTTACTCTTGGGTAAGTATGGGTAGGATTGCAGCCTAGGATTGTTAAAAATTTTCCTGCTTGATGATGTAACTTCTGGTCATGACATCGCTTCCCATGGGTCCTGACAGATTCTCATTCTAAAAAGTGGGTCCCGGTACTAAATGTGTGAGAAGCACTGATGTAGAGGTTTCCTGTGCTGTTAAACCCTCTTACGGCATTTGACAATCCATTTTGTGGCCACAGAGGCCCCATCAGAAAATACTCTGACAGGACGGATTGCAAAAGCAAACCTACTTAGAGGAGCTGGCGAAGAGATTTCAAACCTTTCTTCTCCTTTTGTGCCCGGAAAGTAATCAACAACCAGCATGTTAAGAGAAGCATCAAAGCTGCATCTGCTTCATGTGGACGAAGCGACCTCCCTTCTGAGCTTCCCATTTCCTGGTTCAGAGATAAGCCATTCAAAGGGCCTCTTTTTGCCCTTTGGCCCCCAAAGGAGCTGAAATACGAAATGTGAGATGCACCGAGAAAGGTGATAAATAGGCATTACAGAAAGCAACGCATCCAGGTTTAATAAACAGGCTGGAGGGGAAAACAAAACTTGGAATTTTTGAGGACAAAGACTGTAAAGAGTCACCTCTTTTGTGGCTATGCACAAGATTTGGATTTTGTTTTTTAAAGTGAGACAGGCAAATAAAATGAAGGAGAATCAGCGCTTGCCCAGTGACACTGCCTCAGTGTTTTCTTTGCTACCACATCATCCCTGCATTACATTCCAGCACAGTGGTTCTCACACATTTAGTACCGGGACCCACTTTTTAGAATGAGAATCTGCCACGACCCATTGGAAGTGATGTCATGACGGGAAGTGACATCATCAAACAGAAAAATTTTTCAATCCTACATGTGCAAAATGTGCAATCCTATGCACACATACCAGGAGTAAGTCCCATTTACTATCATTGTTAAAAGAATATACATAGTAGCTTGTTAAAAGTACAGGTCTGTCACATTTCCCCAAATGCAGTCATATTCCAGGGTAGCATCAAGTCTAATATACTAAAAATAAAATATTGAAATGAATGGTTGTCTCTTAGTTGCCTCTTCTCCAAACACCTAACTCCTTCAAGCTGTTTTGACAGGTCGTTGTTTTGAACTCCCGCTCCATCCTAGTCGCCCTCCTTTGAGCCCTCTCTAGTTTGGCAATATGTCTCTTAAACTACAGTGCCCCAAACGGGACACAATATTCCACGTGGGGTCTGACAAAAGTGGGGCACAGCAGTAGTATTACTTCTCATGATCTTGATAGTAAACATCTGTTGATGCAGCCTAGAAATGTGCTTGCGTTTTTTGCTGTGGTGCCACAACGCTGGCTCAAATTTAGCTTGTCATCTGCTAAAACACCCAGATCATTTTCACATGTATTACTTGCTCTGGCAAGTACCCCCAATCTTGTGTGTGCGTGCATGATTTATCCCTCTTAAAGTTTGTTTTGTTTGCATTTGCCCAGTTTTCCACCCTGTCCAGTTCACCTCAGATGCTTTTCCTGTCCTCTAGGGCTGTGGTTCCTAAACTGTCAAACTTAAACAACTTTCCAGCTCTGATGCAGCAACACTGCAGCCCCGAGATGAGGAAATGAATGTTCCCTCTCATGACAATGCCTCTGTGACTGCCGCACCACCACAGGATGCAGTATGCATGGCATGCAGTTGGCATGGGCCTATCAGCACTAGAAAGTTAGTTAGGATTGGGTTGTTAGTGAGCTTTTGTTCCTCATGGGTTTTGCATGTGAGTGTGTGTTCAGCTGTGTGATTATTCCTATTTTATCCCTATTTTCTTGCTTTTTCTGGTGAAATTGACCTATTTCTTAGCTGAGGGTGGGCAGCCCGATCCTAACCTGCCCTTGGAGCAGGCATGCCAGCAGGCCTGCCCCACATCCACAGCAGGGTTGGGAGCAGTTGCCACTCAGCCTGGGGCAAGGGGAATTCCTTCATCTTACCCTGGGTGAAGCCACAGCAGCCCCAATGGGCCTACTCAGAACTGCACCACCTCAAGAGGTGATGCAAAACCAAGTAGCCTGGAGCTGCTGGCCCCATCCCCCGCAATGGCCCCATCTGCTACCTGTCCTTCCCCACCCTGAAACATCTCCTTCCATCCCACCCCCTCAGACTCCCGCTGACTCAGCCAGCACAGCCTTACCAGTTCGCTAACCCAACAGGGCTTGGGCCAGCCTCCCTCCTCGAACGGCGATGGAAAAATGCTTTACGGCACTTTCACAACACTGCTGGGCTGGCGCAAGGGACTTGCGCCAGCCCAACATGAGGTTGGAATTGTGCCATCTAAGAAACATGAGGCTGGAATCCTATACCTATTTACCTGAAGGGCAGTCAAAGTCTTGGTCCCGGCTTCATTCTCTGGAATCTCTGGTTAGAAGGATTTCTGGCAGTAGGGCTGGGAAGGACCTTTGTCTGTGACTCTGGAGAGTTGCTACCAATCAGAGTCGGCATGACTGGGCTAGAGGGGCCACTGGGCTGACACAATATAATCTGTTTTAAAAACAGGTCCTGGAGCTCAGCTCTGGTGATCCTGGGCTCACGTGACACCCTGATACAGACATCTCCTGGGGGCGAGGTGCACACATTACAGAACATCCCACCACCCAGACCGCCCCATTTCAAAGACTTAAATGAAGCGGAGATTCTTCTGCAGAGGACAAATTCTCCCTGTCTGTTCTAATAAAATTATATGTTATCCACGAGAGTTGTCTGCTAATAATTCTTCATAATGCAATTCCTGTCCGCCCCTCCTAAGCCTCCGCCGACTACCCTGTAAGCCACTCAATTCATTTCTGAAGGCTTTCCCCCCCCTCTTTCCCCTCTCACTAGAAGTGCCTCCTTCAAACTGATAACCCCTTTTTGGAGAGATCATTCTGCAAGCTAATTCTTCCTTTTGATTGTGAATAATGAATAGCTGGAGAAGAAGGGGGAAACGAGAGCTTGTGTGTCATTTTCTTTTTTGTCGAAGATGTTCCTTCCAATTGCCATTCTCATTAAGAAAATTACCACAAGGGTGGGCTTGTAAAGGAGCATATGTGTCACCAATACTCAAAGCGCGTAATAAAAAAAAAAAGACGCCAAGGCATTCCAGCGACCATTCATCAAAGCGTTGAAGCACATTCCAAATTTCTAGCATGAGCTACAACTGCAAAGGTGGTGTGTGACAAGGGAGATGTAGCAGCCTACGAAGGAATCTGGGACACTGAATACCCCTGAAGCAAGGAAGGCCATCTTCTCTGGAAGCAGCAGACCCCTACGTGGAGATAAGCAGGCAGCAGGGGGAATGCTTCCAATCTCAACTCCATCGATGAACTGGCTTTCTTGCAAGGGAGACCCAACCAGGCTCCGGCCTTCAACCTGGTCCTGGTCCTGCTCAAATGGTTCCTTCCCATTTGTTGGTATGCAGGAGAGGCAGTGACCCTGTCCAGCTCCGCCATTTCTGGGGCGGCAGCAGGTGACCTCAACCCCTGAAACAGCCTCAGGGCATTATGGGCAGTGTCTCAAGGTAGAAATGGGGACTTTAATGAAAGAAAAGCATTGGTGGTGGCAAACCCTTTCCAAACTCCCTCGGGGTCAAGGCAGATTGTATTTCTGGGACTCACAGTAGGCTGAGGAAGCCATTACACCCTACTGAAACCTTGTATCCCTTTGTGAGTTTTTGCTGTCTCTCTTTTGACAACCTGGTAAATTCTTAGGGCCACATCCTACAGGATGTAGCCTGCAGCAGGCCTGACCCAAACTCCCACCCCCGTGTCCGAGGCAATGCATTAAATCACAGCCCTCCCTCTGTTCCCACATGTTCTTGCCTTCCTAAGCTTTGCCAGCATCACACTACTTCTGCCACCAATTTCCTCCTGTTTCTGCTATTTTTAAAAGGGAGTGAAACAGGAAGAAAGGAGATTGGTGATGGCTGAGAACATCTCCCAGGTAAGGGGCTTTGCTGGGTAAGAAGGGGCAAGAGGACAGGATGGAGGCGAGGGGCTGGCAGGCAGCAGGCAATCAGGTGGCATCCATGGAATCTTTTGCCAAGATACAGCCTGATAAAGCCACCTCACCCAGTGCCACTGGCAGTCTGGCTTTGCCCTGTAAGCTATCAGTTCTTCTGCAAGGAAGATAGCAGCCCAGACCTCTGCAGAGTTATCCACTTCTGGCATCCTGGGGAGGAAAGTCTGTCCCTGGTGAGCTGATAGTGCCTGATCAAAACAGATCCAATTGACCTTTCTTTTCAACCCAGCCCAGGTTGTGCAGCAGTGGCCCCCACACCACACGTATAATGGGGAAAGTAGGGGCATAGCTCAGTGGTGGAGCATGGGGGGGGGAGGGAGAAGAAAAACACAATGTAATCTGAAACAACCACCAACAATGTAGTGATAATGAGCAGGACCCAAAGTACAATGCCAGGTGGAGGGTAGAGCAAGGTGGAATCCATGTTTGCCACGGCATCTGCCTTAGCCTCACTGTTTGAGAACTGTAGTGAAAACGTTGTATTATTGGCACTACATCCCAATGCCTTACCTTCTCAGGGAGTATCACTCTATCCTGTATGAACCTGCCCAAGCACAGTTCTCTCTGCGGCCCTGCTCTAAGTTCCCCCCCTCCCAACCAACAGATGTATGGTGAGGGGGAACAAGGATCAGGGCCTTTTCTCTTGTGGGGCTGGAAACTGGAGCACACACCCAAGCGCATGGCAGGAGGCTGCAACTTCTTCCATTTTCAGCAGCGGTGGTGGCTTCACCCTCAAACGTGAAGGTGACCACATCCCTCCCCCACTATTGGGGCAGGTAGGAACAGAGTTCTTTGGCAGTAGCAGCTTCCCCCACACTCTCCATCAGACCTGGACCCTTCCAAAATCATTTATGCCCCTGTAGGGAGAAAGCTTTAGAAGGAAGTCCATGGCTGACGGGGAAGGCAAGTGGAAGCATCAGCCAAGCAATGACACAGGAGCCGCAGGATGCTCCCTTGCAGATGGGATGTTGGGAGAAGGCAGAAGCAGTACAAGTCTCGCTGCTGACTCATGCCACTGCTGACACCCCAAGATGGTGGTACTCGTCATTAATCTGTGAAATTCCTTGCTAAAGGATGTGGTGGTGGCACCTGGGCTAGAGACCTTTAAAAGGGGATTGGCCAGGAAAAGTCCATCACAGGGTACAAGCTGTGATGACTGTATGCAACTGCCAGGTTTTAGAGGTAGCTTATCTCTGACTGCCAAATGTGAGAGAGTGGCAACAGGATGCAGATATCTTGGTGCTTGTGTACTCTCTGAGGCATCTGCTGGGCCACTGTGAGATACAGGAAGCTGGGTCTTTGGCCTGATCCAGCAGGGCTCTTCTTATGTTCTTATGGTACCAGAAGTTCAGAGGTTGGCTGGTGATGGGTGTAGGCCTTTGGGCTGATCCCTAGCCTTACTAATTCTTAATGTCAGTCCTATTCCAAAGTGATGGCCACCTGCCCCCACTGCCGCTCACTTTTCAGCAGGACAAGACCTTGTTTCACTGGCCTTTCTGAGCACTTGCCCGTTGTACAACCAAAAAGGTCTTTTGACCTTTAACCTGCTGTTATTTTAAGGATTTCTGAGTTCTTTTTAGTTTGAGCCATGCTATTTTGGTTCGCTTATCTCTTATCATGATCAGCTACCATGATAAAAAAAAAAAGCAGGAAATAAACACTGGTAATAATGTAATAGAGTAGAATATAATACAATTTCTCCTCCCCAGAAGACACAGGTCTTTCACTAGTGTCCAAGACGGCCCTTGTAAAACAATGTCAAAAGATTTTTTTTAAAGGCCTCAATTAGCATATTGCCAAATTGCTCTACTGTAACCGTTCTTTGAAGTCTGGCTTGCTGAGTGATTCCCCAAAGGAAGTCAAGCACTTTGAAAACAATTAAGAACAAAGGGGGAGGGGGGAGTTGGGGGAGAAAGCAGGAGAATACTGTAGTTAAATTAAGCAGAGAGAGAAAGTGTGTTGAAATAGTCTAGGGATTAAACAAGCCATCGAATCATTTAACAGCATTTCCTCAGTACTGGAGAGAGCAAGCACCAACCAGATTTTTAAAAAGAAGGACATTAAAGATGGAGAAAAAAGAATAACCCCTTAAAATTAATAAATGAGCATTACTGTGGAACGTAATCAAAGGTAATAAGGCAGCAGACCTGACTCTTGAAGCAACTTATTCTGTGCTTCAAATGGATCTTCATTTTTTTTTCCAAGTTGCGCATTTTAAAAGTAATAAACATAACAACTACGGCTGCTTTTAAAAAAAAAAATTCTGCTTCTGTGTTAAAAGCATTTTCCCTCCCTCTTTGGTAAATATCAAAATGTTTAAGTCCCAGGGATATTATTTATTATGATACAGGAGAACATATTTTTAATGGATTGTTATAAAATATATATTTCAAGTGCATTATTCCATACGCAGCATTATGTAGGCATCAGCCAATAGCATCATAACTTTATAAGGTACAACTGAATCACTGCTGGCATTGATATTTTCAGCCAGAAAGCTGACATGGCTTCTTTTTCCTAGTGTGCTTTGGTGCAACCTGAGGTCTTTTGCATCAGACACAATCGTAGTTAGGGCGCAATCCTAACCAACATTCCTGCACTGACATAGCTGTGCCAATGCGGTGTGCACTGCATCCTGTAGTGGGGAGGCAGTCAAGGGGGCCTCCTCAAGGTAAGGGCATGTTTGTTACCTTACCTTGGGGCTGCATTGCAGCTAGGTCAGTGCTGAAAGGTTGGTTAGGACTGCGCCCTTAATTGACCTTCCTGAGTCATCATCTTAAAATGATCACATATAACATCTTTTTTCTCTTCTCCTTCCCTTCTTATCATTGACCATTCAGACTTAAGCCTTTCTTCAGATGGCACTGCATCAGTGGTGGGGGGGGGGGCTAGTATCTAACCCTCAGTGTGATT
This sequence comes from Tiliqua scincoides, assembly GCF_035046505.1. Lineage (NCBI taxonomy): Eukaryota > Metazoa > Chordata > Lepidosauria > Squamata > Scincidae > Tiliqua > Tiliqua scincoides. Next base: position 39,322,607 of record NC_089827.1, read on the forward strand.
GTGACTTCCTCCACCAAACCACGTACCACATTGTGTCTGGCTGCAAACTGAGGGTGTATACTGGCCATGGTCTGACTTTTTCTTTGACGGTAACTATGTCCTTGAATGGCTGCATGAACTGGACATTGACATTTGATCTAGTCTAACTGATATATAAGTCCATGTATTATATGCCATATGATAGATAGATAGATAGATAGATAGATAGATAGATAGATAGATAGATAGATAGATAGATAGATAGATAGATAGAGGTAAGGGGTAGTCACCCAAGGCAAGGTAGTCACCCAAGGCAAGGCATTTTCAATGATGGCTCCCCAACTGTGGAATGTTCTCTCCAGAAACATTTGACTAGCACCTCCTTTGCTGCCTTTTTAGTGCCAAGTGAAGGCAATTTTATTCTCCATGAATGTCCTGTGGCATTGTAGCAGATCAGGCAATGTAGCACTTGCAGAAAATCCAAGAACCTGTTCAATATGCTACACAATAGAATTCTGAATATTACTTAAAATACTGAAGAAAAAGAAGAAAAGTGAGTCACTTGGATTAGGGGAGAAACATGAATACCCTAATGCCAGATAAATGATCTGCAGACCTTGCGTATTGATTTATTTGATATATTTGTACCGCATCTAGTAAGCAAAGTTCTTGAGGTGGCTTACATTTGCAGTACAGCCCTGCAAAGGCTTGACAGCCCTAGTCTGATTTATAGTCTTCGACTAAGGAGAGCTTCGTCATTCAGGTTGCTGGTGTCTTTCACTGTTTCTGACTCCCCACAGAAGACAAAAGAGTTACTGGATGGAGCAGAAGAATATCCAAGCTGGCCCTGGCCCAGTTCTTGGATGCCCCCACCCCCAATCTGCAGCTGAGTCTCTGGGCCACCACAGATCTCCCTGCTCAGTAATGATAGCTAAAGCATGGGGTGCAGAGTTCTCCATGGTTTGGGACTTCCACACCTGAGCTGCTCCTGATGTCTCTTGCAGCTTCTGAATCATGGTGGCAGGTATAACAGGTATTTTACAAAATGTACCAGACAATCAAACAAGCTTTGTGGTTAGGCTGCTGACCGGAAAGCTGATGCCATAGGCAATGTGGCAAGAACACAACTCACCAAAATCTTATTTTGATGGCCCATTCACGCCCCATTCAAGAGATATTGTAGCAAGACTTCCTCTCTATTGAAGGTTTTTGCATCTATTACGTGAAACAGGCAGTCAGACAACATGTGCTGGAAAAAAGTTCAGAATATCCTGTGATTATTGCACCCACTGCTTGAAAAACATGGCAACATCAATCTATGCTTATAGAATTTCACTTCCTGTTGAACAGGAAAAAACCAACAGGCAGGCCTTAAGTAAAGAAATAATTTCCTTTGGGGAATCACTGTAAATAAAGTGTGAGAAATATTGTGCTTGGCCACTTCCTCACCAGAGATTTCAAGTCCAGAAAATTGTGATGTGTTATTATGTCTCTGAATGCCCACAGAGCACAGCTTTTCTCTCTCTCAATCCGAATAACTTCTAAGGGTGTTACTGAGCAATATAACCAGGGGTGTAATCAAGGAGAATGGTGGGGAGAGCTGAGTTCTGGTACTTCTACAGCAGGAATGGTGATGTCATCAACCAGGTGCGCTCAGGTGCTGACTTTGAAACATTTTTCAAAAGGACCTTAGCCAAGAAGTATCTGGCTCAGAAACAGGCAAACTGAGAAATTTGTTTAGGGGTACATTTTAAAGCCTAGACCACTTTCTTTCCCAAGGGCTGAGAGACAGTGCGTAATTTGTGTCATATGGGAAACCCCAAGTCCTGCATGGTGATGCAGTGGCTTTGGCGTATCCTCTGCTGCATCCCATGGGGGACGGCTTTTGGAGGGCTCCTCTGGGTAAGGGGACATTTGTCCCTTTGCCCCAGGGTAAACCCCAGCAGCTGCTATGGTTCAACTTCTACCTACGGCAGCAATATCACTGGCAACAATTCCGTGTTGACCCACACAGGCCAATCAGTGAAGTATTGTCCAAACCAACCCTGTCATTCAAACAGGAACAAAGTCTTACAGTCCCAATATATCTGAAACAGATGTACGGAAAACTGCAGGAGCTGCCCTCAAAGTCCTTGCTGATGTATCTGTTGCAAAGCCAATATGGTGCAGTGGTCTGAAGAGGGTCTGGGGAGACCTGGATTCAGTACCCTGCCATGAAGTTCACCAGGGCAGTTTTGGCCAGTCACTTGTTCTCAACCTAACCCAGTGTTTATCAAACTGTGGGTTAGGACCCACTAGGCGGGTCGTGAGCCAATTTCAGGTGGGTCCCCATCCATTTAAATATTTTATTTTTAATATATTAGACTTGATGCTGCCATGCTGTGTGACTGCATTTGGGGAAATGTTACAAAACCATACTTTTAACAAGCTACTTATTCTTTTAACAATGTTAGTAAATAGTACTGACTCCTGGGTAAGTGTGGGTAAGATTGTAACCTAGGATTGCTAAAATTTTCCTGCTTGATGATGTCACTTCCGGTCATGGCATCACTTCCAGTGAGTCCTGACAGATTCTCATACTTAAAAAGTGGGTCCCAGTGCTAAATGTGTGAGAACCACTGACCTAACCTATTCCACAAGACTGGTGTGAGCATAAAGAGAGAGCAGCATGTATGATGCTCTGAGCACCTTAGAGCAGGGGTCAGCAACCTCCAGCCAGCAGGCCTTATCTAGCTCAACACCTAAAGTCATTTGGCCCATGTAGATCTCAGCTTGGGAGGCAAAGCCTGCGGCCAATTTGCTGTTCACCAATAAACCCATTCTGCAAACCTGGGCAGGCAGTTCCGCCAAGCCCTGTCCAGGACATGGCAAATTGGGCAGGAGACTTTGCCTCCCCAGTCAAACTCTGCACAGCGGCTTCTTGGAGCTCAACAACCCAGAAGTTTAGTGATGACATGGTGATGTCCTCACTGAACATCTGACCCCTTTGCCTGCAAAGTTTACCAACCTCTGCCTTAGAGTAAGGATGGGATAATGTTTATACAGTCCTTCAACAGCAATTATCAGGCAGTTGCAGCATTTAAATGAATTAAGCAAAATAATATAGAAGGCTACTGGATACAGGTCACTCTTTTTCTGGTCAGGTGGGAACTGGCAGGGAGAAGGAGCAGTTCAGAAAATAAAAGTTTTAGAAAACCAAAACAAATAGTTCCATGGTTCTCTTTGGAAAACAGTTTCTCTTTCCATACCCTGAAAATATAGGTGATTTTGAATGTTTTCTCTCAAGCAGACGGGGATAAAATGTCTTTTAAGTAATCAAGCCTTGCTGTGAGAATTAAAAATACGGTTTCCATATGCACCTGTCTCAAAGCAAAGTAATACTAAATACATACAAGGAGGTTCAGGTAGGAGCAGTAAATGATTAAAACAAAGTCCCCAGGGCGGCAGCTCAGCCTCAGCAGACATAGATAAAGTAGCAAGGAAAGGAGATGAAATACAAATAGGAATGCATGGCGGTGTCCAAATGAGAAACATGACTTTAAAAGGGGTTGCATCATTAACAAGTCCATCATCTGAGTGTGCAATGGAGTCTCTATCACTTACTCCAGTGCTTCCTACGGCCCAGTCCTGTGCTAAGTAGGAAGTCGCCTTCCGCTGCCACAAATGTAGTGCCGCCACCACAAATGGTGCAATGCTACTGGCAGATCTCGAGCCACCAACAGAACCAGCTGGCTGCTTTGCACACTCGCTGCTGCAGAGCCTGGATCCCAGGTAAGTTGGCAGAGAGGATGTGTTGTGGGCAGGGAGGGGGAGGTTCAGGTCAGGTGGAGGACAGGGCAGTTTAGGGGAGGATCTTGGCAGCAGCGACTTGAACCAGGATCCTATCCCGGATTTCCCAGGCCACCCCACCCCCTTTATGTCCTTGGACTTACAACAGCTATATACTTCATTGGTCAGAAGAGACCATAAGCCACCAGAAGGCCTACTGAAGGATAAGGAAAACATTTTTATTCACTCCTTGTTAGCCTTCTAGTCCATTCCTCCCCAATGTAGCATACAGCACATCCACTGTTGATGCAGCTATATGCTATAGCATGGCGGGATAGGATTGGGCCCTTAAACTATAATCTGGTGACTGTTAGTTGGGGCTGGTGCACCTTCAGCTTGTCCCTGAAAACAACAGCAGAAAATGCTGTAGGGCCTAGTGCCTCTTTAGGTACATCTAACCTGCACATATCAGATTATATCAGTTTTATGTCATTTGAATTGTTATGGCTTCCACCAAAGACTCCTGAGAATGGAAGTTTGGCATGAGTTATGAGAATTCTCTGTTAGTGATCTCTACCAATGCTGAGTCAAAACTCTCTCACCCTAACACTTCCTACTATTTTTAAGTCAAAGGAAAAAATTTCAGGAAAGTGAAAATGGCAAACTTCTGTGGGGGGCACCAGAAAGATGATAAAAGTTTTGGAAGTTGGGGAGGGGGGGCTTAACAGATGGTGCTTCTCCTTCTTTCTTTTAGATTGATGAAGCCTTTGCTTCTGTGAACCACAGTGGCTTCAAGCTTGCTGGTCTTCACGGTGGCTGCCACCCACTGTTGCCTTTTCCAGAATGAACCAGAGACCCAGTGTATTTTGGGAAAGAAAACAGTGCATGAGGTGCCAACAGCAGGTGACATGAGGATGAGCGGAATCTCAAGCACTGCTTCAAGCAACAGAAAAAGGTGTGTTTGCAATTTAAAAGAAAGTGCCATCAGTAAGCTGTCCCCCGCCCCCCAAGCCCCAAAACTTTTTTTACCACTTTTTTGTGGTAAGCCAGCTCATATAAGCCAGCTAATTGGACAGGTCCAGGACACCTGGAGATGACATCACTTATGGACACCTCGATTGTGGTCAGGGGTGGCTGACCCAGGAGGCAGTCTGGGAGGGGTGAAGCAAAGAAGAGGACAGGTGTATTACAGGCAGCAGGGGAGCAGGGAAAGGGTTAGATGGAATCAGGACAAGAGGCTAGGAGCAAGGAGGACATCAGAAGAGGCACAAAGAGGGCAGTGAGGGGGAGAAGCCAGCTCTTGGAAACCAGGGGAGCTGGGGAAAGGGGTAGCCATGGAGGAGATGGGGAGAGAGCCATACATGTGAGAGAAGAGGCATGAAGATAGGGCGAAACCCAGGACAGAGGAAGCAGGAAGGTACTCCAAGTTTCCCCACATGCTCCAGACAGGAGACCCCACAAGTTGGAGAAGCATAGAAGATGAAGTGTTCAACCCCTGCCCCAGGGACCACCTCACCTCTACCTTGTGGGGGGTTCCCGGTGGGCATGCCAAATGAGAACAGGGTGCTTAGGAAAGCAATCATGCAAATTGATGTGGATAGAGTGACCTTGTCCAGAAATATAAAGGTGACTGCAGAGTGCAAAAAATCCACCCGGGAGCCAGTATCAAAGAGCCAGAAAGAGAGAGGTAGCTGTCAGACCCCAGCCTAAACCCAAAAGAGGTGAAGTGTCAAGGGAACTTTTGTAGCCTGGGCCACTGTAGGCCAAGAAGTCAAGGTATTGAGCAATGCCAAAAAGAGAGGGATGAAGTTGTACAAACTAGCCACTTATCTGGCTGCAGCTTTCTCTTCAGGCTGGATTTATACAGTGGTTTTCAAATTAGCTGAAGATAGTTTGAAGAAAGCCATAGTTACCTTTGGTCAGCACAAACATCTTTTGTCTGTCTCGTATTATCCCTGACAGACAAATCATACAAGTGTTTGAAGTGCTCAAAAAAAACTACAACATGTGCTTGAATGATAGTAGCAGGCAGTGTCATAGACAAAGATGGCACCATTGTACCACATCAAACTCACCGAAAAACTTCACCCTTATTACTTCTGGCCTTATGTTTATATTTCCAGTCTCATTTGACGGCATTCCTCCAAAGGATTTGTGGTGTGGTACCAGGGTACATGAGCCCCAATTTTCTTGATGGCCGTTTTGACTGTCTTCTCTTTTGCATGTAAAATGGTCAGATATGCCAGACCAAGGACTCAGCACCTATTTTGCTCTGTGTAGAAAGACTCCGGGGGAATGCCAGCATCCAAAGACAACAAAGCCAAAGAGGGACATCTAGTGGTGACTGAAAATCATCCATTTGAGCAGAAAGGTAGCCTTGTCACTTTGGGGGCTAGTATACTATCACGTCTGCCATGTCTATGAAGATAATGAACAACATTCAAACAATAGAATAACAGTGACTACAATAATGGGTTAACTAAATGGCTTACAAAAGGACAGATACGGTGGTGTGTGTGAGAGAGAATTTGTGTCTGCTGTAAGGCTCAGATAGCAGTTATTCATCTAGCCCTAATTGTGAACAAAAGTGCTTTGCATTGCATAATAATGTACTGTACTGAGTTTTCTTCGCTTTCCCTCTGTACTCAAGGACTCACACCTACCCACTTCAGTGACTACTTTATGCCTCTACCAAATTGCACTCTAACTACATGGCAAAGCTGGTCCAAGTCAGTGAAAACCTGGAGAACTGAGCAGTGGCATAGCTAGAAGGGGTGCAAAGCACTACGTCTTGCAGGGAGCCTCACCACAACATGCAAGGGGCCCCTCAACCTCCCTTCGGAGCCATTCCTGGCAGTGGGAGCAAAAGGGAGGCCTCTGTTTTGCTCCCCCTTCCTGGATTGGCTCCGAAGGGGAGGGGCCCCTTGCACACTGTGGTGAGGCTCCTTGCAAAACTTTGTGCTTCGCAACCCCTCTAGCCACACCACTGAAACTGACCTTTTTTGTTGTTTTCTTTACAGCGGATCTCCACCACCCTTCAAAAAGTGGCATCAGTCTTGACCATCAGTCTCAATGTATATTTCTAGAATAGTACAAGCTGCATGACTTGGGGACAATCAAAAGACAATTAAATCCCTGGGTTTCAAACTAGCATTATGGTTGTGGCCACTGGCACATCATGGGTCACAAAAAAATGGGTCGCAATTATAGCAGGATCAGGTTTTCTTAAAACTTGAAAAAAAAAATCATCTAATTTATAAGTTACTGCACATACACAAATGTTAATAAATGTAAGGTTAGTACACAAAATCACTGCCAAACCAAGTGTTGACTTTCAATTGTGTATTTAATATTCCATATGAAATTCTAAATAAAATTGAGCTGTTCAAATCTACCCAGAGACTTCTCTCTAATATCTCGTATTAAATGTATCATATGTTGCCAAATTTCATTCAGTCTTACAAAGGTTTCCTGGGACTTGCCCTAAGCTGATAACATCACCAGTTTAACCCATTTTTGCCTGGCCCACAGATGTACACATTTGGTCCCTGTTGCATAAATGCAACATTGGGCAGAAATGGCTTGAGCATTTCCAGTAACTTTGAGCCCAATCCTATGCCTATCTACTCAGAACATAGTTCCATTATAGTGAATGGATCTTACTCCCAGGAAAGTATGGCTAGGATCGCAGCCTTTGTTAACAGACCATTAAATAATAGCATCACTTTAGTTTTCCAGTTTCTAACAAAAACAATCCTTGCCATTACTGAAGTATACAATACCACTTAATAAAATCTAGATTATAGAATTCCTTATAAAGGGTCTTATAAGGACACTTACAGCCCAATCCTATCCTCACTTTCCTGGGAAAAAGTCCCATTGACTTGGGTCCCTTTAGGGAGAAGGGCGGGATAAAAATAAAGTTTATTATTATTATTATTATTATTATTATTATTATTATTAATGGGACTGACTTCTGAGTAGACATGCTTAGGATTGGGCTGTGAGGCCCCAATCCTATCCAATTTTTCAGCACTGGTGCAGCTGCAATGCAGCCCCAAGGTAAGGGAACAAATGCTCCCATACCTTAAGAAGGCCTCTCTGACTGCCCCCCCCCCACCACAGGGTGCAGTGCAAGCCCCATTGGCACAGTTGCACCGGCACTGAAAAATTGAATAGGATTGGGGCCTTACAATTCAATCCTGAGCTGCCCAGCGCTCAGAGAAAGAATGGTACCAAAATGGGTACCACTGTATTCTATGTGTGCCGGGCAGGTGCTGGTGTCTCCTCATCCCCTTGCCCCAGGTATGGGTGCAGGCCCCACAATAGGGCTGCTCAAGTCTGTGCCAGCTATTTTACTGGCAGAGTTGAGAGTCCTGTGTTGAGCCAAAAGACCCGACATGGGGTTCAGAATATGGAGCAGAGCTCTGCCAGTCCCATCCCAATCCAACCCCACTCCCTTCCCCCACCCTGGAACGCCTCCCCGTGCCCTGACACACTCTTAATTGCCTGGAGCTCTTCCCTCGTTCCAGGCTTCATGTGGCAGGCTTCTGGCTGGCACTGAGCTGGTGCAAGTGCTGACCTGGCATGAAGTGTTGTGGGCATGCCTTATAGCATGTTTGTGACACTCGACACCAGTATAGGACCAGCACTAGGAGCTCAGAATTGGGCTCTTACAGGGACAAGAGTAAAGAAAACAATGAATGGCAGAACTGGCAGAGAGATATATATACAGACATATATGACTTTTTAAAGGAGAAAGGTTGCAAGCTTATCCACCTGTATCTGGGAGTAAGGCCCATTGACCTCAGTGGAACTTGCTTCTGGGTAGAGATGCACAGGATTGTGCTAAAAATGATCCTGCATTGCTAATTAGTGTGAAAAGTGGGTCACTGAAAAGAAGAGGTTAAATACTACCAATCAAGATAACCAGACGTTCAGATAAACAGGAGTTCCACTCAGTGGCAGTCCTAGAGAGGGAGCGGGGGGGGGCAAAAGCCCCAGGTGCCATGCCCCCAATGCAGCCTCTGCCTCCCTACAGGAGTCATTCCGCGGGCAGGTGAAGCCCCGCGTAGTGCTCTGAACTGCTCCAAAAGCCTTCTGAAACCCCCAGAGCGTCCTTAAAGAGTACTTCAGCATTTCATCGAAAACCGGAAGTACTGTTTAAGATCGTGCCAGAAGCTTCACAAGGTTCTTGGAGCTTTTTGAAGCATCGCATGAGGATCCATGCGCACAGGTAAATATCCCCTGGGGGGCACAGTATGATGTGGGGGTGCAGCATGTTGCAGACCTGAACGCTGGGGCAGCAGAGGGGCCAGGTCCCTAACTGGTACCATTTACCAAGGCATAGTGCAGTGTAGTCAGATAGAGCTATGGCTCTTGCCCTCCTGCTCAGCCACAGATGAAGGCATAAGCTTCCTGAATGGGAGATCACCTGGGGACCATAAGCAAGTCATTATGAGCTCTTTGGAGAAAGAGCGTAATGTGTAAATGTCATGGCCAAGAAAGAATAACCATTGGACCCACGTTAAGTTTGGGCAACAAAATCCAAAAATAAAAGGTCTGCGATTGCCAGTTCTATGGCAAACAGTACTGCTGAAGCTGCGGTAATAAAAATTCAAAACATTTTTATTTTTTTTTTAAATATTGGACTAAGAGAAATTATGCTCCCTGAGGTTATTCCAACACTGGGTTACAAACATCTATTTGCATCAAAGTCGCCTTTGCATCCAGGCTTGGCATTGCTAGCTGTATCTTATTATTAAGGTAAATATTCTTCAAAGAACTCTCTGATTTGAATCTCTGATTCATTGTGACATTCTATTTGCTGACTGCTGTTCGAGGAGTCGAAGGGGAAAATACAGCCCCAAAATTCAAACACACTTTTTCTTTTTGCTGTTGTCTTTATTGATTTATGCTTCACAAAGATGCATCCCAAAATAGCATCTGTGGAAAATTACCATCCATACATGCCATCGATAGAAAGTTGTTATACATTACAAAATCTTAAAGCTCAAACAAGTCACTCCACTCATTCCGCGGTGAAATAAAACATGTAGGAGAAAGGAGGGGATTTGTTTTTTTTGCTCAACAAGAACAAGAAAGTTGTTCATAATGCTCAGAATTAGGTATACAAACATCACCCTAAAGAACAGAGTGACACTGAAGCGAACTTCTGCTGACAAAATCATTTGGAATGCTGAGTGATGTTCAGGGAACGTGGTACAGAGCATCCTTCTCATTACTCATGCTTTATGGATGTGTTCTGTTTCCTGAAATATAACCTTTTGGGGTCACCTTAGGGTACAGATCTGCACAAAGTAAGATATTAAAAAATGTGTTTGTCTCCTCCGGAATTGCATGCGTAGTAAACACGGGTTTCAAGCCTTGACAGAGGACTTCTGGCAAGAAGGTACAGTGGGCTGTGGATATGGAATTCAATCACTGGCATCACCTATGGGGGGGGGTGGCCCAGTTGCAGGTGCTGCAACATGCACTGAACGTGGTCCCTCCTACCCGCTGTCAGAGCCATTCTGGGCAGCCATTGCAAACAGCACATGAAAGCAACCGCTATCTCCTGCTGCCCACCCCCAGCATCCGCTATTCTGAATAATTTTTGCCTTTGTACATGAGGCCTCACTAAGCTATCCTGACCAACGATCCCCAACTTTTAAAAGTAAAAAAAAAAATAGCACAAAAAAAAGCCCAGGTTAGACAAAGTGACAATCATATAGGAGACCAGCACCAGCAGCTTCAATACACACTGGATAATCAGTCAGTTAGCAGAGTCCTGGATGTTCTGACCACATGAAGTAGGGCTGGCTCATGCACGAGGTAGACTGAGGCAGGTGCCTTAGGCAGCAGATTGGTGGGGACATTCACCACCATCCACTCACTCACCTCCATGGTTCCCACTCCCTGGATTGGAAATGGAAGAGGGGATTAGAGACACTCTTGCCCGCCACTCTCCTCTTCTCCACAATTCCTCTTCCGCTCCATACCCCTCTTCCTTTTCCACTCAAGGGAATGGGAAAAATGGAAGTTGGCACATCACAAGGGTAGGAGGGCAGCATTTGGCACACTGCCTAAAGCACTGGGGAGTCTTGGGCCAGCCCTGGAAAAGAGCAAGTCATTTGTTAAACAGAAAAAATTAATTAATGAAGCAACACCAGCAACACCAGTGGAGGAAAACAAGGGAGCTTCAATCATTGCAGCCCCAACAAGGGATGCCTGTTAGACAGATGGGCATTTGCTAAGTATGGGAAGACAATGGTTTAAAACCTTTGTTCTGAGGGACCCTCAGGAGCTTCTCAGGGGCTCCTTATTGAGAAGTCCAGCACTGGTGGGCTAGTCTCCCTAAAGACAGTTGCCTACCTCGCGCTGACCTTCTCTTGTCAGCTATAGGAAAGTATTGAGTGTGTTTTGGAAAGTGTGGTGTGGCAACTATAATCATTTTCTAGCTAATACTCAAAACGTGCACTAAAAGCTTGTATACCATTGAAAAGGTCACCAAGTAACCAGTAAACCAAGCCAGAGCTCTGCAGGGCTGGGGAAGAGGTACCAGGTAGGCAATAGTGTGGAAGATTCGTGATGCAAAAAAGATTCTGTAATGGAGAGTAGCAGTGGCAAGAGAAACACCACTGATGGAATAAAAGAATCCAATTAAGATGAATGGAAGGATGTTCTCAATATCATTGAGGTGGCATCTGGGGAAAGAAGTACAAATGATACATGGTGTTACGGCTCTGTTGTATCTGCTGCCCAATGAAAACACTACACCAGGGGTGCCCAAACCCCGGCCCGGGGGCCACTTGTGGCCCTCGGGGGCTCTCAATCAGGCCCTCAGGGAGCACCCAGTCTCCAATGAGCTTCTGGCCCTCCAGAGACTTGTTGGAGCCCGTGCTGGCCTGATGCAACTGCTCTCAGCATGAGGATGACTGTTCGACCTCTCACCTGAGCTGTGGGAGGAGAGCTCCCTCCACTACTTGCTGTTTCATGTCTGTGATGCAGCAGTGGCAGCGAAGGAAAGGCTGGCCTTGCTTTGTGCAAGGCCTTTTATAGGCCTTCAGCTACTGCAAGACCTTCATTCATTCATATAAGTTCCATATCTAATATATTCATTTATGTAAATTTATTCAATTTCCTGGTTCTCCACCCCCCCCCATGACAATTATAATTTTAGTTTCATATTTTCCACAAAGGCCATTTTCTTTCACCCACACTGCCCTATGATGCTTATGCTGACCCCTTCTAATCACAGCCCAGAAAAACTTTAGTCTGGTGAGAATCCCCCGATTACCTGCGCAAACGCTCCACATCTGGGTCAGTCCGCACGAACTTTTTTGCAGCGTCTCCTTTACCAAGAGATCCTGCGTCTTCGGGATTAGCAAATGCCTGTTCGAGACAAAGACACGCAGAACAAAAGTAATTAGAAGCAGCGAGGCTCAGATTAAAAACCAGGTCCGTAAACTCAACCCAAGAATGAGCCCGGGCTGGTATCCTGAACGACCGGGATGCGGCTCAGCAGCAGACCATGCGTTTTGCATGTAGTGTCCCAGGTTCAATCCCTGGCATATTCAGATAGGATTAAATTAGACCCCGTCTGAACCTCTGGAAAGGCGCAACCGGTCACCGTAGATGACATTGAGCTAGATGGATTGATGGTTTGACTCAGTAAAAGGGGTGTCTCTATATACTATGGGTGGCACACCACAACAGAAGAAATCACAACCCAATTCTATTGTGAATTTGGCTGCCGGGCACTTATGACAGTATAAGAAACAGCAGAAGAGGTGGCAGCACTACCCAGATGTTGCTCGACTTCGTCGTACCTGCCAGAGCAGGTAAAGCAGCGGTGGAGGTGAAATGGAGCAGAATGGGGGTGAGACGGTTGCAAGAAGGGGTGTATCCAGTGGCGATGGTGCACATCCTCCTTTTTTGCAGCCTCCCCATCCCGTCTCTCCTTGGACTTGTACATTCTAAAAAGCTGAGATTTAAATTTCCCTTCCCCTCTGACGCCTCTCGATTCGTAAACCCCCTCCCCCACTGGATATAGCACATCTGTTTTTGGCACCCTGCACTAGCAGTGGGGAAATAGACAGGATTGGATCTACAACAGGGACAGATTAGTACTGATCCACACAAACACTTCAAACACTTTGGATGTTACTGGGTAGGCTGAGATTCCATTTATTGTTGAACCAGCACACTTGATTCTCAAGCAGCAGCTCTCCAAGAACATCCTTTGATTCTCAAGCAGAGCTCCTCCTGCCTCTGGAGGAGGAGGCATGGGGGGGGCAACCTACAGATAAATAAAACCGCGGATATGGGATCCATGGATACGGGCTCCCCTGTAATATGCAAGCAATATGTATTGTGCACTAACTGTTGTTTCAGGAAAGAAAAAATAATTCCATCAAAGATCTTTTCAGATGCTCTACCAGAGACTTTTTTGTTTACTGGAAAAGCAAAGAATTGAACCTGGGATCCCACACATGCAAAGTATGCACTCTGCAAGAAAGCTACAGCCCTCCCCATGTACTTCTTCCAGTGCCAGAGCCACTGGCCCGCTTTCCCTTCTGTCACACTGGCAGGCAGAAGATAGCATATATCTTTAGAAGCACGGTACCCTTTCATGTCTAGCGGCTTCATTTCTATGCGTCTCCTAGTTTCTGGTGGCTTACCTTTTTCTTCATTCTGTAGAATGCTGTTATCAGACTCATTAGCATCATTTTCACAGTGAGCAAGACTGTGTATTTGGCAAAAACCAAGAGAATCTCCAGATCAAGGATTTCCCGAAGATCGATCATTTTGGCCCCTTTCTGCTGAAGACCTTTGAGAGAAACTGAAAGCAAGAATGTTACAATACATCAGCAACCCTGAGCACCATCCTAGGCATGTCTACTCAAAAGTATGTCTCAGTTCGTTCAATGGGGCTTACTCCATGTAAGTATATGTAGGATTGCAACTCCTGTTGCATAACATTTGTGAGAGCACTCAAATGCATTAGACATTAAACTTTACTCCTGTGTTAGCCATCAGTTTGCAGGTGGCTACTACTCATTATCAAGTGAAAGCTAACTATTTGGGGGCCTACAATCTCATTATATTTGCGGTCTGGCTCTTTTTCTGTGCTGTCTCACTGCAGGTTACATAGGAGGAGCCTATGCTGTAGTTCCTTCCCACTTCAGTACTGCCCCTCCCTTAAATGCCAGCAATGTCATAACTATAACACAAACCTAAACACATTTTGTTGTCATAAAAGTTAGGCCTATTCTTGGGTATATTTGGGGTGCTGAATCCAAAAATGGCATTGGTTTTGTCTAACTGGCTCTAGTTTCGGGGGTACGGCATAGCCACCTTATATACTGATTCAAGCAGCTTCCTCATGAGGAAGCCACAGTGTCGGTTTCCTCATGAGAAAGCTGTCTGAATCAGGATATAAGATGGCTATGCCATACCCCCCAAAACCAGAGCCAATTGGGCAAAACCAATGCCATTTTTGGATTCAGCACCCCCAAAATATCCTAAATTCATTCAAACATCCTTGACAACTTAAGAAAGGGGTATGGGGGGAGTAGGCCTGTGTATTCTGAGTGGTGTCCCATAGTAATTTTCGCAATGCCAAAGTGAGATGGTAGAATGCTGGACCAGATCACCACAGACAGATCACAGGTAGATGGTTGGCAACCTTCAGTCTCGAAAGACTATGGTATAAGCCTACAGCATCTGGTATTCCCAGGCGGTCTTCCATCCAAGTACTAACCAGGCCTGACCCTGCTTAGTTTCCAAGATCAGAAGAGATCGGGCATGTGCAGGGTAATAGTTGATGCTGGACAGATCACCACAGATGTTGGGGACATCATATTTCTGACTGCTCCTCCATGTAAAAAAACAAACCCTCACCGTATCATTACACAAAAAACACATTATTCATGTTAAAAAATACACTATAACTATACAAAGGTAATGTGTGAACATGTCCTAGGAATTTAATAACCACACTCACTCCCAAATCACAACAGATGCCAACAAGACTCCTGAAAGAATCAAGACAGTTTCCACTAAAATTACTAAAATGCAATTCTGTGCAAATTTGGAGGTTGTTCCTTGGTTGCAACATCTGAAGAGTTTTGAGGGAAGCCAAAGAGTAGTGCCAAAAAATATTTCTGAGGCAAGTTCTTCACATCCTGAGGCTGTCACAGGATTTCATCATCAGTCAAATCTGAAGTAAAAGTTTCTGTTCCTTCTCAGACAAAATATTTGAGAAATGTCAAGGAAAGTCAAAGTTTCAATGAGACAAGTGAATATTTGGGCATCCACACTTTTTCTCTCAGGGCAAGCAGCAGCTTGTGAGGGGAACTTTTGCCAGAAAAACTGCTGGGGGAAAGGATGAAATCCCCTATTCTCATGCCGTGCTCTTCATCCACTTTGCCTTTCCACAGCTTACTAACATGTCCAAAAAAATGAAAATGAAATGGTGCAGTTCTCATGTTGTGTGGCTTGGCCAGACTTTCACCCCTAGATAAAATATACTTTGCAGTTTTAGATCTCCCCTCCCCATAACGGGAAGGCAAAGAGTACAGTGCTCAAGAGTTCATGAGGAAAAGGGATGGGTGGAGGTTTTGTAATCAGGTTTTGTAAACAAATCCTGGCTTAAATCTGTCCATGAAATCAAAATGTGTACCCAAAAACAGGTTTTGCCACATTTTAAAGATTATATTAAAAAGGAAAACATTGACTTGTAAGGAAAAGAAAACTAAGCCCCTGGAGGGGATGGACGAAACCTTTGTTGTGTGAGTATTTGCAGAGAGATCACACCTCCCTGGCTAATACTGTGGAGCAATGAGCTGATGACTGAAAGGTAGGACTCAAGGTT
Organism: Tiliqua scincoides; assembly: GCF_035046505.1. Taxonomy (NCBI): domain Eukaryota; kingdom Metazoa; phylum Chordata; class Lepidosauria; order Squamata; family Scincidae; genus Tiliqua; species Tiliqua scincoides. The sequence continues at coordinate 39,338,232 of NC_089827.1, forward strand.
CACACTCAGGGTAGGAAAGAATGACAACAAAGACGGACAAATTTAAACAAATGCTGCACGGCAATAAGAAATAAGAACACATTTATACTGTGTGGCTGCTTCCCAGATCAAGCTAACCCAAACTGCATTCTCACATGCTCTCTACCCAGGATTAATCTGCCCAGGATTAATCTAATTTCTGATTAAGGGCACAATCCTAACCAACTTTCCAACACTGACATAACTGTGCCAATGTGGGGTGCACTGCATTCTGCAATGGGGAGGGAGTCAAGGGGGCCTCCTCAAAGTAAGGGCATGTTTGTTATGTTACCTTGGGGCTGCATTGCGGCTAGGTCAGTGCTGGAAAGTTGGTTAGAATTGCGCCCTAAGTAAAACACGTTCCTGCAACAAATCCAGTAAACTTGTACTGGTTCTTTCCAACAGCCACAAACCTAGGTCTGCAATGGTCTTTATATCTGCGGCTACAGTTTATCACACTGTTCCCATCCTTGGACACAAGCTTCCATGTGCAAACCACTGATTGAAGAATTGCACAAATGGATGCTTCACACTGCTGTTACTTGATACAGGTTGTGTGTGGCGCTGTGTTCATGTAGCCCCTATCAGATCAGTGGTGATATCACTTACGAGTGGTGATACTTGTACAATGCTCTTTAGGTAAGGTAGCTGGAAGCTGCATCCAGCCTATGGAAAGGACTATTTGTGTCCACAACCAAAGCTTTGGTTCGCTTTGACAAGTGGATAGCAGAGACATTTGGTTCAAGGAGGTTGAGGCAAGGGTTTTGTATGCATGGACCTGAAAATTATATATTGGCTTGCATCTCACAAAGAATGAGTAGAACTTTGCCCAGGGTTTCCCCACCCCCTTCTCTACACAGTACAAGATCTGGCATCAGAGTGTTGCAGGGGGCGGGGGAGCCATCAACCAAGTCTGGGTAATCCCCATTGCACAAGCAGAAGTGCAACTCTGCTCTTGCTAAAGTCCCTTTGGAGTTAACCCTCTGTAGTGACACCAAATTGTACTCATAACACTTTATCAGTAGAAAATTGAATGAAAAAGTAGCTTAGCCAGCTCAGAATGAAGAAATGCAATGCAAAAAACATCATTCACTGGCAGCAGAGGCAGTAAGACTGAAGTCCTCCCTACAGTGAACCCATGAGGTTCAGAGGCTCAACAGGTGGACAAAGTGCCCAGGGAGTTTAATAAACAGTGCAGTCAGAAAAGCTCAGGAACCAGCCAGTTTAATTGCCCTCATTTCACAACAACGTAGTTGCAGGCACCAAAGCTTCTGTCCCTACTTGCAACACCTCCATGCTGCTGTAACCTGCTAATCCTGTGCCCAGTTTCTAAGGAGTGTACCCAGAGGCAGGCCTAACCACAGCATATTCCGAGCTCTTCTTATCTGCAAGCACACACTCCTCCAGTTTCATATTTGCCCATTTTTTTTTATCTGCCAGTGTTCTCACACATATGCTAGGGAACACTGCGCCCAAAGGAACGAGGCATGGGGGTGGGTGGGCCGCACAATTTATGTTTCGTCAGGCTTGATTGAAGTGTGCTTATAAAAATAAATGCGGTGCAATTCTCTCAATCCTACTCATGCCAAAGTGGAAAGAGTTTGTCTTTCCCCTCCCTCTCTTGCAAATGCTTATTTAAAAAAATTTTTAAAAGCAGCCAAACTGGCTGCTTTGGCTGTTCAAAGCAATTCATTCTGAAAGGGAGTAATGAATCTTTAGCACTTAATAAGTCCATCCTGTGCTGCCCTGCAGAGAAGTGGATACTATTTTAATCATAGGAATCATATGCACCTTGGATCTATTTACATAAAAACACGGCTATCTGGTCTATGGATGTCTCATGGGACATCCCATGAGAACCAGTTCCATTTTATGCTGAATATTGTCTGCACCCAGCCTCTCTTCACAAAAACACACACAGTGCAGGTTTCAGCTGAAAGCATGGGAAAGCTAGCAGTTAGCAGAAGATGGAACATGCCTTGCAAAACAGGAACATCAATTTCTCCAACACACACACACACACACTAAACTATTCTTCTCCACCTTCTGGAATGTCACAGGCAAACAGAATCTTGAGAGGCCAAAGCCAAGAGCTTGCGTACACAGTTGAGGTGCAATCTGAACTGGGGGCTTTCAGGTTCAGGAAGAGCTACAGCCTAGTACTCACTGGGGTGCCTTGGCTGCAGCTTGGGTGATGGGGCACCACCTTCTTAATATGCTAGCTTTTGAGGTACAGGGCATCCTCTTGTACAAAGGAACATCTCATGTGAGACCCCACCTGCCTTCTGAAGTGTACATCCCAGACAAAGGCTCATTACCGATGTGAGAATGACGCCTATGTGACACAGGGCACTAAATAACCCCCACACGAACACCTCAATCCTAAATAGGGCTATGCAACCCTTTATGACAGAGGAGCACAGTTCTGCTGCCGTAAATGGTCATATGGTGGTACCAGCGCATAGTGCAGCAAAGATAAGCTGGCAATGGGGGTAGGCAGAACTGGGTGGGGAAGGCAGTAGCATTGCTAGAGGGGGTGCAAAGCACTAAGTTGTGCACAGCGCTTCACCACAGCATACAAGCGGCCATTCCAGGACACTAGAGAAAAATGGAGGAGTCACCTCCATTTTGCTCTAGAGTAGGGGTGGGCAAACTTTCAACTTTAGGGATCCTGAACCTTTAACAATTGTATAGGAGAGAGAATGTCAGCAGGTGCAGCTTGTCATCTGAGTTGATGATGATCCCTAAAGTTGAAAGTTTGCCCACCCCTGCTCTAGAGGCCCAGAATGGCTCTGAAGGGGAGGGTGAGGTGCCATGCAAGTGCTTTGCACCCCCTCTAGCTATGCTACTGGGGGGAGGGATGGGGAAAGGGGTGGACAGGAGCCAGAACATGGGGGGGAGGGGGGATCCTGGCAGCACCTTGATGCTTTTGAGACTATCTGGTGGCCATTTCTTGACAAGTATCCAAAGCCATGTGAAATATGTAAGCAATATTAATGGAAAACTTTAGATTGTTTATATATCCAGCTGTTTTCTTTTTCTTTCACGAAGTTTAGCTTGGTTTGAAAATAAAGAATGGGGGGGGGGGAAGGATCTGAACCTTGATCCTTGTCCCCTTCCCTGTCCCTTATTCTCCTGGGACTTGCAACAGCAAAATAGCTGGCACAGATCTGAGCAGACCCTTTGGGGCAGCCTGGCTTGCCCGGAAGTAAGGAAACAAATGTTCCTCCGTTACCAGGAGGTGGTCTCCAGACTGCCCCCTGGCCCTGCTGCATCAGCGGGGGAGGGGGCTTAGCTGGGAGGGGGCTGCTCATCTACTGAATGAGCACGTCCTACTCGACGCCCCTGCGTTCAACCGGGCAACGTGGGGGGCTGGGATGGGAGGGGTGGAGGGCCATCGGCGCCACCCCCCCCCATTCGCGGGGCAGGAGAAGCCTTTCTCTGCCACACTCGCACGCAGGGGGGACCCGCGAGTGGCTCCACCAGCAAAGCTCCGAGCAGCGTCGCCGCTGCCGGGGAAGCTCACCTGTTGCAAAGGGTCACCGCCGAGGCGCCGCCTGTTCTCCTGATCCACCACCAGCCGCGCCAGCGGGGCGAAGAGCCCTGCTCGCCCAGCCTGCTTTTACACACCCGCTCCCACGCTCAGCCAGCCAGCCAGCCAGCCCCTTGCTCTGGGATGTGCCTCACCCACTCCTCCCTCCCCCTTGGACCCGGGCCGGGCCGGCACACACCCCACAGATTGCAACAGGCTCTCGTTAGCCTTTGGCCCCGTTTCTCCTCCTCTTCTCTCCTCTTCTGGGCCTCTTGCTGCAGAGGTTGATCCATCCTGTCCACTCACTCACTTTTCTTCTCAAGCATTCTAGCTGGGTGTTCCTGCCCATGTGCAGAGGGCCAGCGTGGTGGGGTGGAAAGTGTCAGACATTGGTGGAGAATCTCACCAGGGAGGCTCCAGCCTGGGCTCATGGCCTGGCATTCTGCTGAGTAACCAACTGCGGAGTGGGTCAAACCGAAAGATACAATAAAACAGCAGGCTCAACCTCACCAACTACTCAGTGGAACCTCAATGAAGGCTGACTTAGGAACATTCAGTATGCGTAACAGAAACTGCCTGGCAGTCCCATCCTGTGATTGGCAGCACAGCCTGACGTACAGTGTCACAAAAAGCGATACACTGTCACCAGGGACATGCGGTGGGTGGGGAGGCAGGTAAGGCAGAGCCTCCCCACCAGAATCCTTCACAAAAAGCACCACAAGCTGTGAGGTGTGCAAGTTGTGCACATGGATTGGGTGTGCTTGCTCACCTCACACAGTGGTGGTACTTTTTGAAGGACTCACCTGCCTCCCCCCTACCACCACATGTGCCTGACTGTCACAAGCTACTCAGGTGTGTGCCATGTGGTAGTGGCTTGCCTAGGTCTCTCGGCACAGGTAATTTAGTTTGGGGGGGGGGTTGTGAGCAGGGAGGAAGAATGACAGGGTGGAGGAATGGGGTGGGGATCAAGGCCTCCAGGAGATGTGTTGGGGAGAGCAGGGGGTAGATCATGGCAATAATGGTGTCACCCAGCCTAGCCACACTCCTCTGGGCGCAGATCTGAGTAGACTCATAGAGCAACAGGGGACTTATGCCAAGTAGGCTTTCTGATCACCCCCTTGCCATAGGATGCTGCACATGCCTCCATGGCACCACTGCATCCATGCGTGTGGCAGGTGATGGGATTAGGGCACCAGGCTAGGACACCTGGGTTCCAATCCCAGTCACTGGATGTGAACCAGGCAATCATCCTCATTCAACCTCACCTACCTCATAGGGTTGTTGTGTGGATAAACAACCCTACTTCACAGGGTTGTTGTGGGGGGGTGGGGGTGTATGTGTTGCATGCACTGCCCTTAGCACCTCAGTGAGAGGGTGAGATAGAAATGAAATATAATAATAGATTGGGAAAACAAACTTTTTAAAAAGGATCTACTGGCAAACTATGAGCATGTGCAGAGTTTCCTTTGTAAAGCAAACCAGCTACCAGTTAAAGAAAAACAGACCAAAGGGGGGGGGGGGAAAGGCCTTGGAGACAATGATAAGAACCCCTGTAATGATAAGAATGCAATAACATGTGCAGAATGTCATCATTTGAAGGGATTTTTTCCTTTTAGTTTCAGCACTCCAACCTCAAAATTCAAAACATCCAAATGTGTTGTGCAAGAAAGATTTTCAGAACATCAGTTTCTGTGTCAAATATATTAATAATATTAATAACACCAAAAATACCAGATTCCACACATTTAGCTCTGTACACTTGTGGACATGAGAAATGCTCAAATATCCTTAGGCCTTTCCTACTAGTCTTTAAAGAACTTTCATCTATGGTCTTTTTTAGAAGTTAAGGAGCTATCCACACTGCCTGCACAGTAGTTAGAAGCTATTCCGGTATAAATGAAAATAGACAAGCAATTGGGGTGATAGTTGCTCTCAAGGGCCTCATTTCTGAGGTTTTGACTGTAGCAAATAGGCCTAATGATTTTAATGGGGAATTCAAAGTGCAGCTTCAGCTCCATCCAACCCCATAGTTAAATGAACTGATCTTTGAGGATTTGATACCCCCAAATTTATGCACAGTGAGGTGCCTTTGTTTATTGCTGAACCTTGTCCCATGGCCTCCCTTCAGAAGCTAGGTTCCTGTGCATTTGCAAATCAGTTGGTAACATGCATTTAAAGCCCGCAGATTTAAGTCTTGCAACTGAACGGGATTTACAAGAGGACTTCTTCAAGAATTATGTTTTGTGAACAAAGATCTGATGGGAATCTTTATTCCTATCTTTGATTTTGTATTTAAACTGTTGCATCTGATTAAGTGGCTCCAATAATCCAAGCAAGCTTATGCCAAAACGTGTTGTTATTTAAGGTGCCCCTGAACATGTCGTCTTTACAGACTTTTGAAATCTGTTAAGAAATAAATCATTAATGATTTCTGCCTGAAATATGTGTTATTGTATGTGTACATAAGAACATAAGAACAGCCCCACTGGATCAGGCCATAGGCCCATTTAGTCCAGCTTCCTGTATCTCACAGCGGCCCACCAAATGCCCCAGGGAGCACACCAGATAACAAGAGACCTCATCCTGGTGCCCTCCCCTGCATCTGGCATTCTGACATAACCCATTTCTAAAATCAGGAGGTTGCGCATACACATCATGGCTTGTACCCCATAATGGATTTTTCCTCCAGAAACTTGTCCAATCCCCTTTTAAAGGCTAGACGCCAGCACCACATCCTGTGGCAAGGAGTTCCATGTGTACCTGCAAGGAGGTGTGTTGATGGGATATATATTTTAAAACAGCTGTTTTAATGTGTAAAGAACGTCATAAGATGCAGCACTCAAAGAACTGTCATTACAATTTTATGGATACTGTCGGCGCTGCTGGGAGAAGGACACCTATCTCAGCATAACCAATACTGGAGTGTCACACAAGGTCACCACTGGGGCCAGAGGTTGTGGCTAGGCTCCCTCCAGTTTCCCTGTCTGTCAAGAGATCCAGTAGCCTCAGAGATAGGCAGGGAGAGGAGGTGCTGTCAACCACTGGTCCTCCTCCCTGCCAACAGTCTTGTTCACGATGACGGGCTGGCCAGTATCCTTCCTGCTAGCCAGTCTCCTCCAGACTGCCCTCATCACTGGCTAGTCTGAGGTTATATGGAGTACCTCCATCCCCTTGCTCCACCCCTTCCTCCTGACCTGGCTTCATAAGTCTGGCCTGACAGCTTCCCAGGCCACTGATTCTACAATCACTTGCTACCTCTGCTTCTCTGGAGCCTGCTGATGGCAGCTTTACTCCCCTTGACCCAGGTGTCAGTTTCCCAACTGGGCTTCTCCCTCATCTGCAGTGGGACTGACCTGACTGCAGTTGAGGAAGAAGGGGCAGGGCTCCTGTGCCTCTGCTTTCTTGGGGCCAGCCCCACTGGTGAGGCAGGGAGGCCCTGAGATGCTGCTACCACCTCCTTGGAAAAGCCCACTGGTCAGGAGCTCGGCTGTGTCAAGTGAACCAGCAAGTGGGGTCCAAGCTGAATCCCAGACAGATACATCACCAGTCACAAAGAGTTGCAGTTCTAATGGTCACAACTCTAGTTTTAGCAGCACTTTTCTACCTTGTCTCATGCAGAAAACAACTGGTGTGATAAGCTGAAGCTTCCCACATGGATCTGTGCAAGGGCTGGCTCAAGACCTTCTGCTTCCTGATGTAGTGTGCCAAAAGCTGCCCCCCTCACCTGGTGATGTGGCAGCCTCTGCTCCTCTTAACACACTAGCCCATGCTCTTCTCACTTTTGCTTCGTTTCCCTTCTCCTTTTCCAGTCCCAGCACTGCATATACAGGGACCAAATGTGTCCACCCATGGGCTGGGCAGAAATGTGTTAACTGAAGAATGTGATATGCAGGCATGCAGTCTGCATGCTAGAGGGAGACTAACCAAATGTTAACAGGAAGCAGGAACTGCCCAATTTCTGTTAACAGTTAGTATCCTCCCTGTAGCATGCAGGCTGGTAATGAGCACAGGAGTAATGTGTGCGGGATTTGCAGGGGGGCACTGTTATTTATATAGGATTCCCCCATATCCACAATTTCCATACCAGCAGTGGGGGCCTGGAACAAAGCACCTGTATATGGTTTCCCCCCTGCCTTTTACCCTTACAGCAAGGCTGAGAGAGGGCGACTACTAGCCCAAGGCCACCCAGTGACCTTCCTGCCTGACTGAGGACCAACAGCCTGAGTCTCCCAAAGCCTCACCTGGCACTCTCACCATTGCACCGCATCAGCAGGTCTCATTGCAAACTAAAATCCTGAGGGTTCCTCTTCTCGCTTGATCCTAACGAACCCCCCCCTTTAACCACACCCCACCAGCGAAACCCACTAATTAACTAATCAGCGTGACTAATCAACTGCATCTATCAAAGATTATGAATGGGGCTTCCTAATTGGATTTTAATAGGCTCTGTCCCCTGTGCAAGGGTGCTCTGTGCTGATAGCACTGTCAAGATCTGCATGCATCTGCTTACAGCAGCAATGGATTTGAGATGATTTGCCAGTGATTAAGTGGTTTCAATGATATGTAGTCATGAAGGAGTGCAATCTTAATTAGATGTTCTCATAAAGCCACCTGTCACTTATATTGTAAAAGCCTCAGATCATTGTTCTGGGGCCTTCCCATGATGCTGTGGCAATGGTGTCAGCCTCTGATGGATGTTGGCAATTGAGGGTCTGAGTGCCTTTGTCTCAGGTGACCTGCCATGCAACTCCACCTGCAAAGATAGGGGTTGGACAACTCCACCTGGCTAAAGTCAGTTGCTAGCAGAGAGAAAGAGGTTTTGGAATTGCCACTGCTACTGTATCCTGTGTGCTTGTGATGCACCTCCATCACTTGGGAATCTGTAAGTCAACACAGGTCCCCAAGCTTCTCTTCTTAAAACAAACTGACCTTGCAAAGACTTCCCTGAATTTTTTTTGTTGCGTGGGGGGAAAAACTTGAAAATATTTGCTAATCTTATCAGAATGCCTTCTTACTTCTCTTGACATTCCTACAAATGTCTTGCCAACTTGATATGCCTCTGAAAAGCCATACACAGCATTCACTATCCTCAGAGCCCTCAGCAAATCCTTCCTGTGAGACACCAGCTCCAGTATGCATGTGGGGAAGGAGGAAAGCATGGCAGATCATTGAACATAACTGCATGTGCAAAGGTTGCTTTGTTCCCTTCATGAAATTAGACATGCTCTATACATGCACCCTGCTGGTCCTACACGTAGTTCTCAGTGCAAAACAGAGAGGTCACACCCAAGCACCTTTTGTATATTACCCCAGTGCATTGTAGTACAGTATGTCTTTTTACCTTGTTCCTTTACATTTATCTCAGCAATCTTTGAAGACTAGAAACTTGCTTTAGAGGAAAATGAAAGCTGGGATTCTTTAAAATCCAGTGCACATACAGTCATCTCATCCCTTCAATTCACAGTGCAAGAAACAATCGTGTGTTTCTCCACCTCAACTTATCTGCTGCTGGGACACTATTTCTTCAAAAAGAGCACTATTTTAGCCTCATGATAACACTGCCAGATCGCAGCGCCGGCTTTACGCCAATTGGACCAATTGTTGTAATTTGGGCCCTGTGCCTAAGAGGCCCTGCTCTGGGCTAAAAATAAAAAATAAAGCAAATATTTTTATTAAATCATTTTACAGTCACTAAAACAAATGGTTTGTAACTACAGGCAGCCCATGTTACCCACCCATAGGTGGGTCCAACCTGTACCCTCTGGAGACTACGGGAGCTGTGCTTCCATGGCCTCCAGAGGACCTTCTGAGTCTTCCAGAAGGCCAAAAACCAGAAGTTGCAATTTTTGGCCTTCCAGAGGCCTAAGAAAGTCCTCTGGATGCAACTGGAGCACAACTCCTATTGGGTTCAGAGGATTTGGGGGTTCAAAATCTGCAGGTTCAGCCAGAACCTGCAGATTTTGTTATCTGCAGGGGTTCAGAGAACAGAACCCCCACAGATACTGAGGGCTGCCCTATATTTACTTTTTAAAGGTAATCTACACATTTTGTTTGTTTACTTGTAGACTTACATATATGCAATTTTATATTACAATGTGCTTAAATCAATGGTTCCCAAACTGTGAGTTGGGACCCACTGGGGGGGCCGCGACCTGATTTTTGGCGGGTCGCTAAAAGGTAATGGAAAGATCAGCTAACTAATTCCCCCAAGCCCTCAGGCTATTCAAAAATCTGTAGTAGCTAATTATCCTACAAAGAGCTCAGCAGCTGCAGTTTGCAAGCATGCATAAATATAGGGAGATAAATGTTTAAGAGTCTTTTTATGGTTATTATTACTTATAAATAAATAATTTTTTTCTTTTTAGACCTTCTTTTTGAAAAGTCTGGTAAACCTAGCTGGGTCCCGATAGAGTGTTGTTTTAAAAAGTGGGTTCTGATGTTTAAAAGCTTGAGAACCACTGGCTTAGATCCATTTGGTCCATTAACTCTCATGCATTTTTAAAGCACACACTTTCATTCTGCCATAGAGATATAAAGTATATAACAAATGTTATTTATTTCTCTAAGATTCTACAGACCTTGGCTGTGAACCTGGGGTCCCACCAGTGGCGGACTTATCCCTCCCTACACTTGGGGCAAAGGTCCACAGTGCCGCCTCCCCTGCGAGATGCTGCACCCCAGGTGCAGAGCGGCCCCCTACCTTTCCAGCACAGTGGAGCCTCGTGTGACCTTTAGACCAACTGGGGAAGCCTCCTGAGGTTTCCCTATGGTCTTATACTGTACTTCTGGAAAACTGGAAGTACAGTTTCCGACCCCATCAGGAGCTTCAGTAAAGCTTCCTGCACGGTCCTAGAAACGCGCGGACTCAGCACCCAGAGCATTTACCCCATTTGCCCAGTGCTAGGTCCACTGCTCGGTTTCACCAAAAAAATGTTTCCAATCCTGCAGCTCGAAAGGCCATCTTTGCCAGGTTGGATGAGCTAACATGACTTCCCCAAGGCCACATATATACTTGGGGAAGTCATGTTATATATATATATATATATAAGGCAGAGAATTGCGCCTCAGTTTCCAATATCCAAGCTGCCTCACTCTGGCTCACTTATCTCTTGTTACATATCAAAAACTACACACTGAAATGGCTCCCTTACAAATGCATGAATACAGCTTTAAAGAACTGGCAAAATTGACAAGAGGAAAGAAGGTGGAAGATTTATCCCAGACAGCTATTAACAAGTGGAATTCATTCATCCCTTGTGTCGTTCTAGCCTCATCCTCCTCAAAGGGCTAGGGATGCGCGTAACCAATTTAAAATTGTCGTAATAATCAGAATCTGCTTAGCCAGCAAAGGCAGCTTAAAAGTGCACGATCGAACCTCCCCCTTTTTGTGCATGTTCCTTGTCACCCTGAACTTTTTCTGCTGGCTTGCAGTCGCAGACGTCCTCTGCTGAAGGCAATAACGCTTGACTCTTTCAGTGAGGATTTTCTGCTGTGGTGCACGATTGTTCCTAATGATTTTATGGGGCTGTGCTAGACGTTAATAGCCACTTGGGACAATTATTTCAAAAGAAGCATTGCACGGCTAAGGGGCTTGCTTGTGAACAATGGCACAAATGCCAACCCTGAAACACGAGGAATCCTGTGGGGCCTGCTGTACCTCAGTCAAATTGTCACAGTGCTTCCTTTCAGATTGCTTTCATGGGGCTGTAGGTTCCAGTGCCGCACTCCCATGTGCTGGGAACCACCTGAGGCCTTCATCTGCTTCCCTCCCCTTTTGTAATTTAGATTGTAAGTACCTTGGGGCAGGGGCCTGCTGAGGTTAATAAGCACCTTGGGGGTCTTCAAAGCATTTCATCCTGCAGTAATCCTTTCTGCAGTCCTAAAAGGTACGTATTATTACTCCCAAATTGCAGATGGAGAGATGTGGGGCCTATAGCCTGTGCTACTAGGCAAATCAGACATGGCCCCCGGGCGGTAGCTTGGTATTGAAGGGATTGTGGAGTGACATCTTGGGCAGAAGGGAAGTAGTACGCAGGCTGACACATGAAAATGGCACTCTGCCATTATTAACTGATGTCCTCTGGTGGGGCCAGTTCAGATAATGGGAAAGAGGGTGGAGCCCTCCCCACCTTGGTAGGCTTCTTCAACTTCAGTCACTATCCAGACAATTCCCAATTGCTTCCAGGGAGTCCTGCTCTGACAGAGTGACAGAACCAGCCCCTACTGAGTTCATGGCAAAGGTGGTATTTGAAGCAGGGACTTCTTAAATGTGGAGCTCAGTTTCTTACCCACATTGCTACACCCAGCTCTCTACATTATCCTTTGGGCAGTGGTAGGGCCAAATCAGCAGTTTGTAATCTCAATAATAAACCCCGACAGCAAGTTTTACTAGTCAGGCTGAGCCTTGAGCTAAAGAACTTGGAGAACCAGGACCAGTTCATTCATGAACCTGGTTGAGCCTGGTTGATGCAGCAAACATCAAATTACAAACGGCGGGTGCCGCTATCCTCTCTATGAGCCAACAACAACAGTATTTATATACCGCTTTTCAACAAAGTTCACAAAGCGGTTTACAGAGAAAATCAAATATCTAATGGCTCCCTGTCCCAAAAGGGCTCACAATCTAAAAAGATGCAACACCAGCAGACAGCCACTAGAAAAGACACTGCTGGGGGGAGGTGGGCCAGTTACTCTCCCCCTGCTAAATAAAAGAGGAGCACCCACTTGAAAAGGAAGCACCACTTGAGGAGGAGCACCCACTGCTCCTGCTCCTTCTCCCGTGATCCCTGAATTTGAAAGGGACAAGGGAATGGAGTGGAAGAGGAGGAGGTGCAAAAGAATAGTGGGCGAGAACTTCTTGGGGCAGCTCTGCTGAGGAAATCCCCCTTAAAATGAGCCAAGATTTGAAAATGACTTAGAGCCTTGAGTTCCTTGGATGCTGGTGATTGTTTCATGGGCCAATGAATAATGCTGCCTTCCTGGCTGGTGGATCTGTGGCCTCTTGTCATCAGTCCTGCAAATAGTCAGGCAATTGGTCTGGCCCTTTGCTCTTTGGGCAGGTACCTTGCACCTGGTACCTGTGATTAAGTGTGTGTCTCTTGAACATCTTGCATTAAACAGAAATAAACGGGGGGGGGGGGAAATGACCATGTAACATCACCAACTTTACTAAGACACGGTGGTGATTGCCTTGGATAATTGGTCTTTTTTCCTTGTTCCTGTTTTGTTGCCAATTAAAATATACTTCCCTTACAACCCAAAAGATGATCCGCAAGCCTCTTATGTATGCTGTTTCTGTTTTACTAGCTGTGTGTGCTCTCTTTCTCTGTAATGTTGCCGCTAAACCAAATAATGCTATTTTCCCATAAAAACATGTGCAGTCATCACTATGTTAAAATATGTTTTTGAAGAGACTCATGCATTTGTTCCCCACTAACTCTGCATGAAGCGATAGGGGTTGCACACATACCTGGAAGGAACAGTGAATATAGGTGTGATAGGCAAGGAACAGAGGGCTAACGTTTTGAGGGGCAGAGACTCGGGACTCAAATCAGGACTTGGGGTTGTGACTCCAGCACATCCCTCACCCTCATACACACACACACAATATGAGTTGCCTCAAACTCTTCAACCAGCAGAGTACAAAGACTGGTTTTAGGTATCTTCCTTCTAATATTCCCACACAATCAACTGCAGGATGTTTTGTGGATAACTTTTAGCCTAGGGTCAACAGAGCTATTGGCTCCCTGAAGTTACAGAGAGAAAAATTGTTCCTTGATGATGGTACAATTGTATCACTTTCTGGGCACATCCTTTTCTATCAGGCCTGTAGGAGAAAGGAGGACTGGCCCACTGACACAATGTCCATGAGGACGGGCATGTCCACCATGCAGAGGGTTGCCAGATATTGGTGCCATTAAATGAGAAGATAAGGAAAACTGGAAACAACAGGTGTGTGTGTGTGTGTGTGTGTGTGTGTGTGTGTGTGTGTGTGTGTGTGTGGCGGGGGAGGGTGTCTGCAGTCAAAAGCAGGAACAGATAGATACCTGTATTGTGAAGCTATTTGCTAATGGCCTCATCTCACCAAAAGTTCTTATTTTCTCCTTCTGCTTTAGATCCAACATCCTGATGACAATTATCAAATGCTTCTCCAAAGTCCGTCATATGAATGCCTCTTACACATTTTCATCCTGCAATTTAACAGCCTATTAGGAGCTCAGAGTTTAAGAGAAAGTGCTTGGCAAATCACTCCTGCTTAAAAGACCATACTTTAAAAGCTTGCTTTAACTCTGGATTGGGATTTTAATATAATATGAAATAAAGCCCCAAATGTTCATTATCAGAATCCATGGGAGTGGAGAGCAGTAAATTCCCCAACTAGAAATGTAGAGAAAGTAATGAGAATTTTTTTCTTTCACCGAAAACATGAGAGGTTGAAAGTCTGGAGCAAGGGGTTACTCAGTTGCCACTATATTGGGACTGTAACCACAGGGTGAGCTGGAGGCAGCTTGACTTTTTCAGGATACTTTTAAGGGAAAATGATCTTTCCTTGAATGTTCAAGTTTCTTCAGGTATGAGGTGCTGCCTCATGTTCTAGAAGGTCCTGGGGTGGCATCAGATCTTTGGAGACAGGTTATAAAACTTCAGGGTGCCTTCACCCTATTCATTTTTTCTTGTTCTCCCTCTGCTTCAGTCTCCTAAGACCACCACATTATTTCTGCAGTATTTCCACTGCATCCCTTAGCACAGAATGTCACTGTTTCCAGACTTTGATGGGTCTCTCATTCAAAAACCCACAGAGATCTCCAACTATCAGGAGACCATCTTCAAATTTATTAGCTCTTATTGGAAGATTAACCAGCAATAAATCTAAGAATGGAGTGTTCAACTAGCAGCCATAACACTTTTCTTCATATAGTTACAGAACAGTGAAATCCCTTGATTGGCCCAGTGAATTTTGAAAATGCTAGAGTTATAGACAGACAATGACAGGGGGTTTGCAAAGCCTAGTAATCTTGTAATTTAGCAATCTTTGCCCACTGTGGGAGATAAAGGAGTTTATCATGATAAGTAGGAAGAGGTCAAAGTCTCTGGTTGGCAAACGCAAGCAGACAAATTGCTGAGTCACCTGGGTGTACTTTTTCAGCACAACAAGCTTATTTTTTAAGACTTGCACCTTGGGGAAAAGTTCTTACTGCACTGCAGTGCTGAAGGCAGGCTTCAGGGTTTCCAAAACCAATGCTGCATTGCACAAGGTGTGGCACTGTATCTGATTGCCTTTGTGGCATAATTAACAGTTGGGAAATGTTTAATATGGGTTAAGAAAATCAAGCAGACTTCAAGACTATCCAACAAGTGTACGAAAATCAGATAGCCACATCGGCTCATTAGAACAGACCTCACAGAGTCAGGAAAATAATACCTTTATTAGAACTAACCAATTTCTGCGGTGCAGTATGAGAGTTCCAGAGAACTCAAGCTAGATGTTCAAGGAAAACATAAAAATAAAAACATGATTTTGTACCCAGAGTCTTTTCTCAGTGTACTCCCCTAGTTAGTCTCTGCACGTGTTTGTGGGAAAGTTGACTGCCAGGGAGAAAGATTGTAGTGTAATCTCCTGGAGGTGATTCATTTTATGTGGAGGAAGTATGTGTGTGTCTGTGTGTGAACATGACGAATATGATATCTTGAGACTCCCCATCTGCATTTTGAAGTGACGTAGTCCATGAGTGTTGTGTTGTGTTCTTTTTCTGAGCATATAGACTAGCTTTACTACCCAGAACTCTGAGTCAATCTGCAGAAAAGTTATGTGGATCTGTCCTCAAGGAATCACTTTGCATTGCAGCTGATAGTTTGCACGTTTGAGTGCTGCCCTATGTGAAAAAGTCCTTACATTAAGGGCACAATCCTAACCTTCGCTGAAACAGGAAAGCCAGGAGGCTTGCGCTGTATCCAGCACAGGATTGTGGCCAGAAGCGGCTCAGCCAGAGGCAAGAGGAAACTTTTCCCCTTACCCTTGGGTAAGGGCTGCTAGCCACAGTGGGTTTCCTTGGATTTGCGGCACCTTTGGAGGTGGTACAAGTCCGAGGAGAACGGAGCAGCTTGAAGCCGCTCTGTTCTCCCTGGGAACGGGAGTTGGGATCCAGCATAACTGCTGGATCCCAGCCCCGCCTCCCACTCCTCACCCGTATGCCCCCAGGGCCACCCATCGCCCTCCCTCCCCCCATCCAGGAATGCCTCCCTCCCTCCTCCTTCCCAACCCCCCCCCCCACACACAGGCGGGCCAACACAAGTGGCTGAGAGGAAGCCGGCGCGGAGGCTTATGTCAGCCTCCACAGGCTGGCGCTTCTCAGAGTGCTGGCCTGGCTTCCCCTCGAGGAGGCGCGTTTGTGACCCTCCTAGGCCAGCCCAAGGGCCGGCATAGGGCGCAGTTTGGATTGTGCCCTTAGACAATTACAATATCTAGGACCAACAGGGACTGGAATCTTTCCTTTTGACATGCTAGCTTTCAAAAACTAGCTTTCAAAAACCACATTTTTTTTGTAGAGAAAAGTTATAATTGTGCAAGGCTTGAAGGATTGTGAGGAGTCACTAGTGAATTCCAAGAAGCCAGCATGGGATGAGAGGCAAGCAGGGTTAACCTAGCAGAAGCAGGTTAAATTTGGGTTAGACACTTGACCAGCTGGAGAAAATGTGCTCAATTGACAAGTCATATGTTGGTCAAACATTGACCAGAGAATTGACAAATTTTAAAGCCTTAAGGCCCAAATCCTAACTAACTTTCCAGCAGTCACACAGCTGTGCCAATGGGGCATGTGCTGCATCCTGCAGTTGGAAGGCAGTCATGGAGGCCTCCTAAAGGTAAGGGAACGTTGGTTCCCATACCTTGGAGCTGCATTGCGCTTACCTTTGGACTGGAAAGTTGGTTAGGATTGTGTCCTAATTGTACTAGAATGAGAAACAAGATTTTAACTTGAATGCCTGGCAGGGAGAGAAAATGGGCTAGAAATCTGTAAATAAAATAAATAAAATAAAAACTTTCTCCAACTCACCACAGTCTAAATTACTGGCAGCAGTATCTCAACCAACCTTCAGCTCTTTCAACAGCTACTGATCTCCTAGATCCAAGTCCAGTCTCTCACAAGAACTTCACAACGCAGCAGCAAGATCACATGGAGGACACACTGCCTGGCTCCTACAGCAAGCAAGGTGGTGTTATGGATGGTCCTATATAGTGACCTTTGTCACTGATGATTGCTTGTGTTCCTGTTGCTGTGCCTGCAGTTACAGCAGGTGACCAGCAGGAGTAGCTTGGCCTGGAGCTGCTGTAAAGCAATGGGGCAAGCTACACTCCTTTCCTCTCCTTTCCACAAAGCTGTCCATAATGAATTATATAGGACAGGGGTGCCCAAACCCCGGCCCTGGGGCCACATGCGGCCCTTGAGGCCTCTCAATGTGGCCCTCAGGGAGCCCCCAGTCTCCAATGAGCCTCTGGCCCTCTGGGGATTTGTTGGAACCAGCACTGGTCCAACGCAACTGCTCTCAGTATGAGGGCGACTGTTTGACCTCTGGCGTGAGCTGTGGGATGAGGGTTTCCTCCACTGCTTGCTGTTTCACGTCTGTGATGCAGTAGCTGCAGCAAAGGAAAGGCCAGCCTTGCTTTGTGCAAGGCCTTTGATAGGCCTTGAGGTATTGTAAGACCTTCATTCATTCATATAAGTTCACCTTTAATGTATTCATTTATGTAAACTTATGTAAATTTATTCAAATTTTAAATGTAAATTAATTCTTTTTTTCCCCGGCCCCCCGACACAGTGTCAGAGAGATGATGTGGCCCTCCTGCCAAAAACTTTGGACACCCCTGATATAGGAAGTAAGCTGCCACCTACAGGGGGCATTCTTGGAATCAGTGAACTGGAGCATTGAATGACTGGAGCATTGATTGGAGCAGTGATTGGAGCATTGAGCCACAAACCAACCTTAAACAAAGTATTAAAGTCTCTTTAGTTTTCGATCTGTGCAAACATATTTTGAATAATATAAAAATTGTAAAATTCAGCTTCTCATGGCTCTCTCTCTCTCTCTCTCTCTCAGTATTACTTTGCTTTAGGTATTACTCAGGAGTAACCGTTAGGTGTTCTGCCTGGGATACATTTGGCCCAAGGTCAATATAAAATTCAGTGGGGAGGAGGGGGATGATGGATTACTAATTATGCTGAATGAGACCTTCCTCCATGCTCACTGCTTTGCTGGGTCAATGTTCCACTTATTACTGTATTTACAGGGGAGGAGGCGAAGAGGCGGCAGATTAATTATTTGAGAGCTCTCTGTGTTTCTAACAAGTGAGTTGACTGACAGTTCTACGTGCTGCGTCTTTCAAAACAAACATGACTCACAGCCCGTGGGGAGTGAGCATGTGCAGGTTGGGAACCGCACTGAACTGTCCGCCTTTGAAAAGTGCCAAAATGCAATCCTCTTCTTAATACAAAGTGCATCTTGCACCATTAAGCTCAGGCTGAGGTAATGGGGAATGTATAGGATAAGCTCTATGATGCTGAGAGCCGTTGGGCCCTTCCCTCAGATGCAAAATGATGAAAAAGAACTTCACAGGAAGAATGTTAAAAGAATGATTTGAGGCATGCACATAAACGTGCATAAGCAGGGTGGGATCCTTTTCACTAGATTTACTCACTGTTTTTACATACCTTCCAACATTTCACGGGAGTAAATAGGGATACATGACAGCCCTTTTCTTACACTGAGCAATGCCTAAGAAACCCTGTCCAAGGCTGGCTCATCCATGAGGCCAACTGGAGTGGTTGCCTCCGATTGTGAAGTGTGCTGATCTCTGTCCGCCTCCACTGCTCCTTCTTTCCATTCCCTTGGTTGGAAAAGGAAGGGAGGGGACAGATTGGAAGAGAAAATGTGGAGGGAAAGAGAGTGCTGAGCTAGAACATTGGAGCATGGCAGGAACAGAGAGTGGTGGCACTGGTGATGGTGTTACCAAAAGGGCTGTTTTGTTTAGGGGAATTATTATACTGCCCTTATTGGAACCTCAGGATCGCAGGCTGGATAACAAGATGGCGTAATGCAGAGAAAATCCCTTTTGCTTAAAGAGGAGACTGAGAGAAAGATAACTTTTAATAAAAGATTATAATTTTATTACAGAAGCACAAAGGTAAACATAATGCACATGAAAAAATGATATGTATAAGTTTCTTGGTCCTAGTACTTGAATCCAATGTACCTAGCTTTCATGGTGGGTGCGTGTGAAAAGTATTTGGTGCATCTGAGGAAATTAGAAAAAGGAAAGGTTGTAGGGAAGGATTTTAGGGGTCCCTGGTCTGCCAAACCCAGTTGCTGATTAAAGATGGGGAGAGAAGGGGAGAAAAAGGGGGGGGGGAGAAGAGAAAGAGTTTCAGGCACAAGATAGTTACTTGTCCTGTAGAGCAGTTGATGGGGGGGGAGTCCTGTGTAGAGGACCCTCTGACACAACACGGATGTGTCCTTGGAGGGAGAACCAAACAGAGTATGAGGGGAAGCCCTCACTTAAAAGGGGTTTTCAGACAGACTGAGCTGGATTGTAACTTGCTTACTACCAGCTGGGTGCTTGGGAGTGTGTAAAACATTGAAAGGATTATCAACAAAATTCAATGGGGTCTGTGGCTGGCTTAAACAATACCATGAATCATCAACACAAGAAGGCAGTTCCAGTTTGCATACAGTACTTAAGCAGTGATTGAGTTAAAACAATACAATGAACAGGAGACACTTAAACAATGATTGACTATGCCAGACTTTTTCCTATAATGTGTGATCCTATAATGTGTGATCATAAGATGCCTATAATGTGTAACCACAGGGAGGTGGAGGTTGTGTAATGATATTTTAGTCCATAGTACATAACCAGATAGAGAGAAAATCACAACTAAAAGGAAAAAGGGGATTTTCACGTAACAATGGGGGGGGGGGCAACTGGGCAGGTGCTGAGATTTTGCTACCCCTCCTGTGTGCAGCACCCTGGGGCTCTTGCCACCCTGCTCTCCCCAAGACCACCATTGTTCATGTATCGCAGTTCCTTGCAAAATGTATTCATCTGAATTTTCTCCTGCTTCTCTCCATAACCCACAGTACCACTGAACACTGCTCATGTCATTATGGGGGTGGATGGATGAGCACAGGAACCTGGATTGAGATGCTCCAAACTTGCTTATACAAGAAAAGCGTTTATGGGAAGGGCACAAATAGCAGCAGGAAGCTGTCAGCTCTTCTGCTGATATGATGTACGAAAAGGGATTCAAGAGCACATCTCAAGGAGAAAACAAGAAACTTTGTAATGGAAATAGCAAATGATTTTTATTGAAATGAACATCGTGCTGTCAAGTGGAAAGTTCAAGCCTAAGGTATAGACGTTTAAAAATAAAATTAAGAATCCACAATGACAAATCTTTACAATGTGAATGTGACAGTGTTGTGCATTCATTGCCTGCATGGAAAAGGAGAAGTAGACAAATTTAGTTTTACTAATGAGGCCTAATTTTTTCCCCCTGTTCCAGAGAGGAACTGTTTCATATGTTACACAAAATATTGTTTCTGTGTTTCTTGTATGCTGTGACAGGTATTGTTTTCCACTACTAACCACTTCATGCATCTTCAGCCTCTTTGGACCTGCAGTTTCCCAAATAGGGATGGAGGAGGTGCTGGTATTTTGCAGAAGATTGTTGGGCCTAAGGTACAGAGCAAGCAGCTGTTTGGCAATCACCTGCCTAAAGGTACATGAAAAGACAGTGGTAAGTTAACTGACCGGGTTATGCGCTTAGGGGCCTGTCCTGTATCTGTGAGGTGAACGGCTGTGGTTCCAACTCATCTCTGCCTGGAACTAAAATTTTCCATAACCTCTGTGTGCAGTTGTCAGCATCTGGGACATGAAGAGTCTTAACAAGACCAACTCCATAGGCATGATAGCAAAGGTCCTTTGATGACCACTCTGGGTGGGGGGGGGGGGTTGACTAGCCTTCCCACATGTCTCTAGTGGCTGTGTGCTCTCCATACTACCAATGGAGATGGTTTTAGGGAAATTCCATTGGAACTGGGATCTAAGAATGGATAACAAACCAGCGTAAAATCCCCCTCCCTTAAGAAAGAGACTGACAGACCAATCCTATTCAGCAAGAAGTGCAGCAGGGCCACATGGCCCACACCGTATCCCGCACTGAAACTGGGCAAGCTGAAGGTCTCCTTGGGTAAGGGAACAAATGTTCCTTTACCCAGTGTCAAGCCCCAAACTGCCTAATGGAGCTGCACATATCTGTGCCAGCTAAATTGCTGGCACAAAATCCTAACAGCACAAATCCAGTGTAGGACTCAGAACAGGGATTAGGATACCTGTGGAGACTTGCACCTTCCCCACCTCCTCCTGGGCCTAAACCACCCCCCTCCTTACCCTCCTCCCACCCCAAAACACTCCCCACTTCCCACCCTGAATCATTCCCCATTCTCCCCCCCACACACACATCTCTGCCACCCAGTGCAACACCTGCTCCAGTGACCACTGGGCTAGATTCAGTGCTGGCAGGATGGTGGAGGCAAGCACTGCCTACTCACAAGTCATGCTTTATGGCACATTTGTGACAGCTAGTGGTGGTAAGTACACACAGTCTTGGTAGATGATGAGTTTTAAGCCATCAAAGAAAGCACCCACTTCTAGTCTGCAATCCAAATGAACTCTTAAAATTATAAAGCTAACTCATGGCCCAACCCTATCCAATGTCCCTCACAGTGATACAATGACACACCACTGCCAAAGATGCATGTTTGCACCACTGTCAGGGGACATACCAAGATGAGGTAAGTGCCTATAAACAAATGCCAAGTGTTTCCATATAATCAAAATAGAAATGGTTCAACTGTGCACCACTGGCTGTAAAGATATAGCTTTTTTGCTGTACTGTCCAAGGTCCTGATGTATAGCTCCTAATGTACCGTATTTTTCACTCCATAAGACGCACTTTTTCCACCCCAAAAAGTGGGGGGAAAGTGTGTGCGTCTTATGGAGCGAATACTGCAAAAAAAAAAACAACAAAAAACTCCGCCCCCTGCCCGCTCGCTCTGCTCTGCTCTGCTTCCCCGGGCAGTCAGAGGCTGAGCTGGCTGGGGGGGCTCCTGCGTTCCCTCAGCGCCCGCGCGGACTATGGCAGCGCTGGAGGGAGCCCAAGCCCGCGTGTCTACTCAGAAGTAAGTCTCAGAGTCACTGGGGCTCACTCCCAGGAAAGCGTGGGTGGGGTGGCAGTCTCGCTGCCCAATCCTGTGCATGCCTACTCTGAAGTAAGTCCCATTAGAGTCAGGGGGGCTTACTCCCAGGAAAGCCTCTCCTCCCCCCCCCAAGCCTGGAGCATCACAGCCTCTCTTTCCCCCCACCCCAAGCCTGGAGCATCACAACACAAACACTTTCCCCCCTCTCTCACACACACAGGCTGCCCCCTTCTCTTACACACACAGATGCTCTGCCCTCCCCCCACACACACTCACACAGCAGGGGAGGGGCGCTTTCACTCACCTCATCCAGCATCTGAATGTAAGGCCCCCCCTCCATCACAAAGAAAAAACTGTCTCCTTGGTCAGAATGCCAGTGTTTGCTTATTGCACAAGCCCCAGGTAAATCACCATAAATCCAGAGGTTTGTTGTGTCTTGAGAATTCAAGTTGTGGTTGGACTTTCCACTTGTTCATTTGTATTGGAATCACGGAAGAACTGGCGAGGAGGTAGATGTGGTGTCAGCAGTGGCCCCTTTAAGGGTAAGGCCTGGGCATCCAGCAGAGTATGCTGCACAGCTGCAGCCACTGGAAGGCAATAGGGCCCTCAGGGATATAAGGAGTACCTGAGGCAGAAAGGGTTTGTGGGTTTTGAAGGAGCGCAGGTTGGAGGTAGGAGAGGAGACTGACTGGGTTTATTGAATTTGGAATCTGACTGTGGATTGTGACTGGACTTGGATACCCTGACGGATTTGACTAACCGACCTGGAACCTGACCTTGGACTGTAATTTGGCTTATTGACTCTGGACTCTGATTTGGCAACTCTGATTGATGGGACTGATTTACTTGGCATCTGTGGGCTGGAACTGGACTCACTTTTGCTTGCTGCACTGGTGAGTTGCACAAGGGGGACTGATCAGCCTTAAGCGAGCACAAGGCTCAGTGGATTGGAATTTGGCAGAACATCATTGTAGCAGAAAGATAATGTGATTGCCTATTTGTGTGCACCTGCTTTTGTGAGCTTCATAAATTCTGACTCTAGCGATGATGAGTTCTTGGGATTTCCAGAAAGCTAGAGTACTCAAACCTTTAAGTCTCTCCATTTGTTAATGACAGTGATAATGGTTCTTAATGCCACTGTTGACTGCTGTTCACTTTACATGGTTCAAATGTTATTCTGTTATTAGTTGTTGGCAACCTTCAGTCTTGAAAGACTATGGTATCGCGCTCTGAAAGGTGGTTCTGGCACAGCGTCTAGTGTGGCTGAAAAGGCCGATTTGGGAGTGACAATCCCTTCCACACTGGGAGCAAGTGCAGTCTGTCCCTGGCCTGTCTCCCTGGCTATGGGCCTTCCTTCTTTGCCTCTTAGCCTCAGACTGTTGGCCAAGTGTCTCTTCAAACTGGGAAAGGCCATGTTGCACAGCCTGCCTCCAAGCGGGCCGCTCAGAGGCCAGGGTTTCCCACTTGTTGAGGTCCACTCCTAAGGCCTTCAGATCCCTCTTGCAGATGTCCTTGTATCGCAGCTGTGGTCTACCTGTAGGGCGCTTTCCTTGCACGAGTTCTCCATAGAGGAGATCCTTTGGGATCCGGCCATCATCCATTCTCACGACATGACCGAGCCAACGCAGGCGTCTCTGTTTCAGTAGTGCATACATGCTAGGGATTCCAGCATGTTCCAGGACTGTGTTGTTTGAAACTTTGTCCTGCCAGGTGATGCCGAGAATACGTCGGAGGCAGCGCATGTGGAAAGCATTCAGTTTCCTCTCCTGTTGTGAGTGAAGAGTCCATGACTCACTGCAGTACAGAAGTGTACTCAGGACGCAAGCTCTGTAGACCTGGATCTTGGTATGTTCCGTCAGCTTCTTGTTGAACCAGACTCTCTTTGTGAGTCTGGAAAACGTGGTAACTGCTTTACCGATGCATTTGTTTAGCTCGGTAATGAGAGAAAGAGTGTCGGAGATCGTTGAGCCAAGGTACACAAAGTCATGGACAACCTCCAGTTCATGCTCAGAGATTGTAATGCAGGGAGGTAAGTCCACATCCTGAACCATGACCTGTGTTTTCTTCAGGCTGATTGTCAGTCCAAAATCTTGGCAGGCCTTGCTAAAACGATCCATGAGCTGCTGGAGATCTTTGGCAGAGTGGGTAGTGATAGCTGCATCGTCGGCAAAGAGGAAGTCACGCAGACATTTCAGCTGGACTTTGGACTTTGCTCTCAGTCTGGAGAGGTTGAAGAGCTTTCCATCTGATCTGGTCCGGAGATAGATGCCTTCTGTTGTATTTCCAAAGGCCTGCTTCAGCAGGACAGCGAAGAAAATCCCAAACAAGGTTGGTGCAAGAACACAGCCCTGCTTCATGCCGCTTCGGATGTCAAAGGGGTGTGATGTGGAGCCATCAAAGACAACAGTTCCCTTCATGTCCTTGTGGAAGGATCTGATGATGCTGAGGAGCCTGGGTGAACATCCAATCTTGGGGAGAATCTTGAAGAGGCCATCCCTGCTGACCAGGTCGAAAGCCTTCGTGAGATCTATGAAGGCTATAAAGAGTGGCTGTCGTCGTTCCCTGCATTTCTCTTGTTATTCTGTTATAGTTTATTAAATATTTTATTATACTATTTGGTTCAGAATATTTTTTTCCTGTTTTCCTCCTCTAAAAACTAGGTGCGTCTTATGGTCAGGTGCATCTTATGGAGCGAAAAATACAGTAAGTTAGAGATCTGGCTTCACCCAAGAAAATAGGAATATTCTCATTCACACTGATTCTGTATTTGTATTTTGAATTTGTCACATTTTTAAACCCATGCTTCCTCCGAAGTGCTTCAGGCATCATACATGGCTCCCCTATGTTGTCTTCACAACAACCATGTGCGGTAGGCTAGCCTGAGAGATTGTAATTAGTCCATGATCTGTTTGTGGCTGGATCTCATAGGTCTAAGTGCAGAATCCTAATTACTATACAGTACCCCACGGAGAGACACAATATGGAAGCTTGCGTGCTGTACATTTACTAGTAAATATTGGTCCACATTAAAAGGTGTTGCTTCCATGTATTCAGGGGTGTTCCATGTATACAGAGGTGTCATTCATAAAAATAGTCAAGTTTAGCAGCATCTATCCCCTTGAAAACGAGTGAAAGCAAAAGACAATCAGCACACCTTAAGAGTGTGAAACACTTTGCAAAATCACATCCAAGCAGCCAGCTCTGCAAAAACTCCCAGGCAGCCCTTGTGCAAGCACAACTATCTCTCCCGAGAAACTGTATCATGTATCGTGTTACAGCTGCAACCTTGAAATTGTGCAAAACTAGCGGGAAGGAAACTATGGAAAGCAACAGCTTTGAAATTCGGGTTGCAAAGATCACATCAGAGAGAGGTGAATGGAATGTCTTGGAAGGCCTCTACTGTAAATGAACACTGACTGTTCCAGCATGAGGCAAGAAAGATTTGTAATCCATAGATAAACAAGTAGGTAACCACTCATGAAAGGAACCGGTTATTTTCTCCCAAATGTTTGGCTAAGTTTGAGGCCAGGGGAAATGCACTTTGTACTCCCAGAGTACTTGTTGCAAAATATTGTGTAGATACTTCATCACAGACTAGCTCCCATACTTTCATAGGACACAGGACAGGTCTATCCTGATGGATTTTCTGCATACATAATCGTGGATTTCTTTCAAATGAACTTGAACCCTCCTACTATCAAAAGTATCTGAACATTCCATTCTCTGAAAATGAGCACTGGGTGCTTTCACCATCTTGGGGTGTATCTTGTATCTCTCTGCGCATGCAGGAGTTTTGCAAGGTGCAGGCACAAGGTCACAGATGCAAGGCCAGTGGCAGCCAAGCCACAAGTTCAAATGCCAGACTCTCATTGTTGCCATCTGACACATTCAGGGGCAGGAGGATGACTCCTTCTTGACCCAGGGGTGGAAGAAGTTAGCAGACACAGGCTTGCCTTGCACATAGGTGCCAAACCATAGATAGAAAAAGCATGAATTTTGATACTAGATGTGGAATTCATCATTGTGTATAAGATAAAGGAGGGGTCCCTGCTGCATATTGGCCCAGAGGAAGGTATTGAGAGAGAACTGCTGCATTTTCTAAAACACACACACACACACACACACACACACAACGGCAAGTGTGCAGCCTGACAGGATGTTCGTTGGGCAGGCTCTTGGGCTTGTTGGCTTGAGCCTGGGGCCCCGCTCACGTGCTCCAAGCAGCTGAATATGGACAGCTCCTGAGCCAAGAGAGAAGCAGCATTGGGCATTGGAAGGCAGAAAAGTGAGGCAGCAAGTAGCGAGTGCAGTACTTTTTTCTCCTTGCAAAAAAGCATCTTGCTGCTTCTCCTTCTTGCTGCCCAATGATGTAGAGCTGCCCAATGGTTTAAAAGAGTTTAAAGAGCTGCTGCAAACCTCTGAGCACAGTGTTCTGCTTGAGATCTGCAGGGAACATAAGAACAGCCCCACTGGATCAGGCCATAGGCCCATCTAGTCCAGCTTCCTGTATCTCACAGCGACCCACCAAATGCCCCAGGGAGCACACCAGATAACAAGAGACCTCATCCTGGTGCCCTCCCTTGCATCTGGCATTCTGACATAACCCATTTCTAAAATCAGGAGGTGGCGCATACACATCATGGCTTGTAACCCATAATGGATTTTTTCTTCCAGAAACTGGTCCAATCCCCTTTTAAAGGCGTCCAGGCCAGATGCCATCACCACATCCTGCTTCAAGGAGTTCCACAGACCGACCACACGCTGAGTAAAGAAATATTTTCTTTTGTCTGTCCTAACCCTCCCAACACTCAATTTTAGTGGATGTCCCCTGGTTCTGGTGTTATGTGTCTGGAAGCTACTTTCTGAGTGATGACTTCAAGTTGCGCCCCTCATGTGAAACTCCAGGGTGCTACCCCTTAGCCACTGACTGCGATGCTCCATCCTTAGCCACTGACTGCGACACTCCATCCTTGCAACATCAGTGCTACTAACTCTAACTTTGAGATTATTAAAATACATACAACAAAAAATCTAGATCTAGACCAGTAGTTCCCAAAGTCCTCCTTAGGATGAGGAACCACCTAAGCGCTTGTGGGGACAGGGGATTGTAGCAACGCAATCCCTAGGATTGCACTGCTGCTGGGGAAAGAGAGTGGGTTCCTGAAGCCAGCAACGGGGCCTGGGTAGGTGCAGAGAGCCCCGCAGAAACTCCCATAGGGCTCCCCAAGCCTTCATTTTTTTTTTTTTTTAAGATCAGAAGTCACTTCCAGTTTTGCGATCGGAAACCGGCAGTGGCTTCCAATCGGTTTTGTTTTGTTTTTGTTTTTTAATTTTTAAGGTTTGGGGAGCCCTGCAGAGGTGTCAACAGGGCTCTCTACCTACCCCAGACTCCATCACTAGCTTCAGGTAATTCAAGGCCACTTCACAGCTGGGCCAGTCCTGGAGCCAATGCCTCTTTGAAATAATCTCAGAGAAGGAGGAGCTGTGACACTCTGTACTTGACCCACCAGGACTGGGTGGGTCAAGTAGCCATGCAACAGGAGCCCATGGAAGTGTCCTCTGAAACAAGGATGCCTAAGCTTGATGAGATCTATGCCCTAAGAGGCATGATTAGGATTGTAACCTTATCTGAATATGCTAGAAACTGAACCAAAATTTCTCACTATTTTTCACAAAAACTTATCCTTACCCCCTCCAAAATGTTTTCAAATTTGTTCAAATTGCCCTCACTTGATTGATTCAATCAATCAATTCAATCAGTGATTCACTTGATTCAAATCTGATTGGCTGCGTAGTCCTGTGAATTCCTGCGTTTACTACAAGATTCCCTGACTGGGGAGTCAAAAGTGCTGAACAAAATAAGTTGCATATTTTGTACAATCTAAGGCAGGGGTGTCAAACTCATTTCATATAGTGGTCCGAATAGCTTTCATGGAGCTCGTTGAGGGCTGGAAGTGACATCATTAAGCAGAAAGTGATGTCATTAAGCAGATGATGACCAGAAACAAACACTTTGTTCTCACATTGAAACTCATTAGCTGCAAATGACAGAAGAGCAAACATGCAAGTGTTGATCATATTTTCAAGAAATGGGAGAGCCCAATTATCACATGTACAGCGACTCCTTGGCTGCTGAAAGGGCAGTCCATGTTGGAGGAAATTAAGAATAGTTTCCTCTTTGGGGGGAAGCAGAGTAGCTTAAGCAGCGGACCCCCCCCCCCTTTGGATATCACCCTAGGGAACCTCCCTCACCCGGCTGACTGCTATTCAATAAAAAAGACAAAAAGAGGCAATGGCTTGTTAAAGTTGCAAAAAAAAGAAGTTATTTATTTACAGTTCCCTTGAGTGTATATTTACAGCATCTGATTAGAATCAGAGGTTCAGCTATTACTTAGAGATAGCAAGGCCCTGGAGCTGCCTCGCCCTGCATGCCTTGTGCTCAAGATGGCCTGGGCATCAGAGCCTTGGTGTGCACTATCTTAACAGGTCAGTGGTCAGAGGTCAAGAAGAAGTGCTCAGAGGAGAAGGGATGGATAAAGGGTTAGGGCCACACCCCACAAGGATCACAGAGAGAACAGGTAAAAAGGTCAGATTCACTGGGCCATAGCTTGACCCCTTCTGGACAGCATCCTGCGCCCTCTGGACAGCAGATGGAGTTGCACCAACTCCAACAGTACATGGGATAATTGGGCTCTCCTAGTGCCTTGCCAGCATCTCCTTCTGTCACCCGTCTTGGTCTGACCTTATCCCATTTATTCATTGCTTTCTGAGGCCTCCTTCCATCTCTCCCTCTAAGAGCTTTGGCAGAAGTGGCACTGTTGAAAGGGCGGCACTGGAAGAGCCCAATTATCATGGGGGCCAGATAAAGAGCTTCCAAGGGCCACATCCAGCCCGCAGGCCTTATGTTTGACACCCCTGATTTAAGGAGTTTGGTGGAGAAATTTTCATCCACCAAAATGAATTGATTGAACTTTTAAATGGGTTACTATTTTGTGCAAACCTACTGGAAACAATATACTGTAGTTGGCACCACTGTTGTTACAATGGGAGACCTCCCTCTTCCAGTTTTACATGTGAGTCCAGCTTAGGAACAGACCCTAGAGAACAGCTGGAATCAGATCTACAGAGGGTAATACTTCAGTTGCAGGCACTATTTGAACATCTAATTACAAATTTCTTTTTTTTTTCCCCTTCCTTTCCTTTTTTTGACAGATAAGGGGAAAAAAGGATCTTGTGTGCTTTCTCCAATCTATAGTTTGTCACTGGGTTTTTAAAAAGCCATCTTTCTATATGATAGAACTAGGTCTAATTTACCCATTAGAGAAAACAATGTCGTAAAGAATATCTGCCAAGGACACATAAAACTTCACCATGCATCATGAAAAATAATTGCAATGCAATTACCTCTGAATTATAAAACCGTCAAATAGGTGCAATAAGACAAGAGTCTGCGAACATATGAAAAAGTGCCGAGCACAGATATAATTATATATGTTTGGGCTGAGGCTAAAAAAGGAGAAAAGGAATAAAACACAACAGCAGGTGCCAGATAAAGGGAAAGTACAATGGTGCCAAAGTCACTCCCCATAGCTGAATAAGGATTTACACCAACATATTAAGGGTGCAGTCCTAACCCCTTATGTCAGTGCTTTCCAGCACTGGTATAGTGGTGCCAATGGGGCATGTGCTGCATCCTGCATTTGGGTGTCACTCATGGAGGCCTCCTCAAAGTAAGGGAATGTTTGTTCCCTTACCTCAGAGCTGCATTGCCCTTATGTCAGTACTGGAAATCACTGACATAAGGGGTTAGGAGTGTGCCCTAAGTGCCTAATTTTTTATAGTCTTAGAGCAGCTCCCTCCAAACTCCAACCCACAGGCCGGATCTGCGGTTTGGGGAGAATCCTTCCCCCAATGAGTGGTGCTTACCGTTCTGGCATTCCGCAGTTGTTCTTTGCCCCAGATCAGGACAAAGCAATGCCCTGGGCACTCGCCAAAAATCTGGGCACAATGCCCACTGGGGCATTGCACCATAGACGCGACTGCTCCGAGCATTGCATCATCCCGATCTGGGGCAAAGAAGAGCTGTGGTGCACCAGAACGAACAGAAAGCACCAGTTGCACTGGGGAAGGCATTCCCAGTGTGCCACAGTCTCCAGTTTGGAGACCGCGGCCTTAGACAGTGAACGTCTGGACGTTCAAAACTGCAAGGACAGGAAGAGTCTTGTATTTTCTCTTTGGGGCTTCCTTGCTTCCGTTGAAGGTTTAGTTTCTGGGAGACGAGTAAGTGTTGCAGATATAGAAGTAGCACATGCATCTGTCCATGGGAGAGTTTCACAAACCTAATGCTGCCGTATTCCAGTTCCTCAAACCCAGGCAGTCCCATTTTCATCTAATACGAACCATTTGGCAATTATGCACATTTAAGTAGCGGGTGGGAGGGGAGGGTAAGCATGTTATGAACAGCATCCAGACGCAGCCTTAGTACCGTGGCTGTGATATGCAGCACTAGATCAGGGCTGGCTCCAGATTGAACAGGGCCCTGGGCTAAGTGCCCTCTGGTGGCTGTTGTGGCTGGGCCTTGCTGGGCTTACAGAGTAGAAAGGAGCAGCGAGTGCAATTGAGCCACCAGGTTAATTCCCTCTACAGTGTTTATAGTATGTGCTATAGTATAATGTGGTATGAAAAGATAATCGCAGCCCAGCTTATCTCATTTGTTTCATTTGTTTCCTGCCTTTCCTCCACATTGTTCAGTGTGCCTAAGTTGGACCATAGTCTTTGCCTCACAACAACCCTGCTAGATAGGTTGGGCCGAGAGATTGTAACTACACCAAGGACTCTCAGGCTACATAGGCGAGTGTCCTACAGGGACGTGCGGTGGGTGGAGTGGCTTACTTCTGTCAACTCAGAAGTAAGTCCCACTGTATTCAATTGAGCCTACTTCCAAGAAAGTGTGCACAGGACACCGGGGACATGTGGTGGGGTGGCAGGTGAAGCAGATTCTCCCCACCGGAGTCCTTCGAAAAGCGCAGCTACCATGTGAGGCACCCAAGCACCCACAACCCAAGCATGGGTTATGGGTACTTGGGTGCCTCGTGCGGCAGCGCTTTTCAGAGGACTCTGGTGGGGAGAATCTGCTTCACCTGCCACCCCACCACATGTCCCCGGTGTCCTATGCACACTTTCCTGGAAGTAGGCTCAATTGAATACAGTAGGACTTCTGAGTAGAAATACCTAGGTTTGTGCTATTGGTGAGACTGAGATTTCCTCACATCCAGTTTCAGCACGCTGACCACTGCGCCATACTGCCTAAGAAATCTCGTTTGAAGTTCTTATAAGCTCATAATTCATAGGCATCTCCCCTAATGCAAAAGTCTTGCAGCAATCCAAAATCCAGTTTCATATCTTTGAGGTCTCATGTCCAGATATTTATTAATTTTTATTAAAATATTTATCTCCTGCTTTTCCCCATTCTGCTGGAGACATTCAAGGTGTTCAAAATAAAGTTGCTTGTTTTTATTCTGCTAGGTTCTCCCTGGCTTCTGAGCTACTTGTCTTACAAGTACTTGAATCTAGGAGACAAATGTATCTACTGAATCCATAATAAAAGATGGAGAAATCTTTCACTTGCTACATTTCTGCATGGCAGGTAGCTGTAAAAGGCGAAGGAGCCAGGCTTTCCCTGGCTTCTGCCTCCTGCAGCCTCCTGGAGGTGCGGGGAGCCCTGTGCGGCTGTCTGCAGGGCTCCCTGAAGCTTCACAAGCTAAAGTGGAGCAATAGCGCTCTGCTTCCGCTAAACCAGAAGTGGAAAGCGATCATTCCACTTTCACTTGTGAAGCATCGGGGAGCCCTACGGACAGCCGCGCAGGACTCCCCACACCCCCTGGAGGCTGCAGGAGGCTCAGGTAAGTGTACCCAAGCCCCTGCAGCCCCCCTGAGCAGTGAGATCCTGGGGATTGCGCCACTGCCTCCCCCCTCACCCCCGCAAGAACTTACTGCGGCTTTCAAACTCCCTGGGAGTTTGAAAACCGCAGCCCTACGCAATAGGCTTACTTCTTAGTAAAACAAATAACACTTTTGTCAAACTGTGTTATTTATTTTATTCAGAAGTAAGCCCATCGTGTTCCTTAAGACTTAGGGCTCAATCCTAACCCCTTATGCCAGTGATTTCCAGTACTGACATAAGGGCAATGCAGCTCTGAGGTAAGGGAACAAACATTCCCTTACTTTGAGGAGGCCTCCGTAAGTGACACCCAACTGCAGGATGCAGCACACGTCCCATTGGCACCACTATGCCAGTGCTGGAAAGCACTGACATAAGGGGTGAGGACTGCACCCTTAAGCTGTAATCCTAAGGATGTATGTTACTGGAAACAAACACCTCTAACTATATGATGTAATTGTGGCTACTAATCAAGTTCCTGGGCTAAGCAGCCGTTAACAGAAAATTTAATTTGCTTGCAGCAAATCATATTTGTCATATTTGTAGGACACTGATGTAGGACACTGTGTAGGACAATCATGTTGTCATATTTGTAGGACACTGTGATGGCTATTGTATGCACTTAGGAATAAGCACTATTGAACTCTGGAGGATTGACATTTGAGTAAGCATGCCTACAATCAAGGAGAGTTTATTGTGCCAATCAGCTCTAGACTCCTCACTCTTGTAAGATTCCTCACTACAGCTTCTGTGTACAAGGCAGCAGTGAGGAGGGGGGGGGGACTTCTCTGTGTGACTGTAGGGAGAGGCATTTTGAGGCTTCAGCTCTAAGCACACTGATTAGGAACAGCATGATTCACTTTACTGGGGTTTGCTTCTGGGTGGATCTGTTTAATGGCTCTCAGAAAGAGTTTTTGCAACTATTCAGCAATGGGGGAGAGGCTTGCAATGCCTCACCCCAAGGCAATGTGAGACCAAACCCCCTCCAGCCTTGGACCTTGTCTCATGCTGCATATGACTCTTACATTGTAAGCCACTTATGATAAAGAATAAATCATCTTGAAGCTTTGTTATAAAAGCAGGGTGACCAGATACAGTGGAGGACATATACCTTTAACCATTGTATAGCAGAGGGAATGTTGGCAGGTGCAGCTTTTGAAACCCTTCCATGTTGAGCTGTATCTGCCAACATTCCCTCTGCTATACAATGGGACCAGGCTCATTGCCAACCTGGTCCCATGGCTATCAGCTTTTGTCCCTACAGCCCACCTATCCTTCCCATCCTTTCCCCTGCCTTTCAGTTTGCATGGACCACATGAAGAGCATTGCAAAATACTTGAAATCTGTCTTCTGGGAAGCAAGAGTGAGTCATGCAGATCTGCTCACAGTCCAATTGTCTGTGTTTTTACTTTATAGCAGAAGTCATTTCCCCTGTGTTCAGTAGCTTTAACTTCCACATAAACATACATGGCATTGCTTCTCTAGGCTGCAGTCCCATGCAGGCTCTTTGGGCATCCCTCTCATTTAATTCAATGGGACTTGTAAATTTGCATAGATACTGGGTTGTAAATGTAGAATGTAAATTCTGGCCATCCGGTCTCATGCTGTGTGTTTGGTCAGCAGGCTCTGACCTTTGCCTGGCTCTATCTGTGTTGACTGGGAAGTCCCATTGTATTCAGTGGGGTTCACTTCCAGGACAAGGTACGTAGGAGGGCTCCTTAAATCTTCCCCCACAGGAGTATAAGTCATTGCAGAGCTGGGCCTCTCTTGGGCTGCAGTGAAAAACTGCCGCCTCCATTTGACAGAAGCTGGCAACAAGCAGTTCAAGACAGGTAACCTTGTCACTGTGGTCTGTTCTTCTTTTCCAGTATTAGGTACTTGAAGTGCATCCAAGCAGGAATGCTGGCTTAGCCCTTCTGTCCAAAAATGCTGAAGGAATCACAGTGCCTTTTTTCCTCTCTTCTTTCAAAGCCAGGTCAATAACAGTGTTTCACAGGGTTGGACAGTCTTCAGAGGAGTTAAACTTGTAGTAACTTTAGTGGCAAATAGTGAATTCAGGGGCTGATTTCTTTGGGGAACTACAGGGGGAAAATGTTCAACCCTCCCTCTGTGTGCTGTAGTCCCACTCAATATCCACCTCCCTCCATGGCTGCTTCTAGATCAGCAAGAGCTGTGACCAATCTGAAGCCCTTGATAAAAGTACTTTTAATGTATTATGTCATTTGGCCCCAAGGCCAGCATTATCAGGCAGGCTGCCTATCTCAAAGGTCCCTCACTGTGTGGGTCACTTGCGTTGCTTTACACTGTGGGACAGATGGCCCTGCCTTAGCTCTAAGTTCCTTGCCTCTGGTGTCACTGTATATTCCCAGTTTATTGACTCTTGGAGAGGAGATGTGACAATGTTTGCTAAATGGAAAGAGGTTCCTGGGAGTGAGAGGATCTTCTTGAGAGTTGCAGTTTTCTGAACTTCATAGGAAGTAGAGGGACCATTGCACACATTTTACTAGCCTTGCTCTTGTACCTTTAACAGCAGTCTGATACAGAGAACTGTATGATGGGAAACTTTTTTACCTTGGCAATCACTTGGTCTGCATTTCCAAATTCCTACAAGACAGGCTGCTACGTAGGAGCAAGGCCAGTACAAAAATCTACTAACCATCCTAGAGGGGGTATGTGGTTTATCTTAAGTTGAATAACAACATCCTGTGGCACTTTAAAGGCTAACGTATTAATGGTAGTGGAAAGTTTGTGAACTACAATCTGCTCTACCAGATGTGTTATCCTAAGTTTGCAGGTGTGTGTACACACACACACAGAGGTATGGAGAAAAAGGCAACAACATTGCAAAGTGTGGGGCTAAAGAACAGTG
Source organism: Tiliqua scincoides (assembly GCF_035046505.1). Lineage (NCBI taxonomy): Eukaryota > Metazoa > Chordata > Lepidosauria > Squamata > Scincidae > Tiliqua > Tiliqua scincoides. The sequence continues at coordinate 39,372,843 of NC_089827.1, forward strand.
AAATGCAGAAAGCTTTGTGACAGGGTTTGAGACAGTTTAATGTAACACTTTAAGTACAACTGTAAGAAGATAGGTCCATGGACAATTGACAACAGCAAACAAGATCTTCCTAGTTATGCTAAGTTAATAAACCCTGTAAAAAGACAAGAAACTGTTGTCTAGATTCAAGCCTGAGTGAATATCATCAAACCCCTTTGGAAATTCTCAAGCTGAAGTCTCCCTTTGATGTTTCCATGTCAAAGAGAGGTGACTTTCAAATCAACACCAGTTAATCCTGGAAGACTGGCATGTTGTCCCAACTGGTTTCCTAATGTTGCCGCTTTTGTTGTTGGATCTATATTTATTATTTTGCATTTGCAATATATAGCCATAATAAGGGTGCTGTTGGCAGGTGATTATGTATGTCCTGGAGGTTGAGCCCTCATGGTATACCTGATATTATTAGCAAAGAAAATACTGAGCTGGGTGGTGGAGTATCTGGGCCAACCTTACCTACCAGGGGTTGTTCTTTCCTCCTGGTTACACGGGCCATTGTTAGCAATTGTGTGCACGAAAAAAGTAGTTACTCTCTTCTGATTCTCAGCAAACAGTTGAGACTAGAATGTAGCCCCTATAGATGAATATTTTTTGCTTAGAGATTTCCATGATGGTTCCCTCTCCCCCCACTTTTCATTAGCACATGCAATTATCTGGCGGGAGGGGTGGTAATGGAGATACTACTTATTACACTTAAATCTAGAGGCATATACTTTTTTCCTAATTAAGTTTCTTATCTGAATTTAACTTAAAAAATAACAAGAAATGTAATAATGATAAGCTATTGTTCATCTGCTGTCATGAATCCTTCCTGTCTTTATCTCTTTGCTTCCAGTTTCATTTGAGGTTGCTTAATTAAAGCATTGGAATATTAGCTCCACATTATTTTTTCTAGATCCTAATACTTGGATTTTGCTGTGGTGCTTTCGCCTTCCTCAATGTTTACACCTTTATCTGTAATGGACAGATAAAGTTTGCTGCACATTGTATTGGATTCATATAATTTAATAGTCAATTGTTGCTTAAGGGTGGGGGGGGAGGATGGGGGAAGATTGTGTTTGCCACAAAACAACCTAATTAAACAGATTGGTTTCTGCCCAAGTTCTGGGCTCAGATAAGTTAATATCAATGTCTTGGATCCTGAAACAGGAACATACAGGAGAAAGGTTGTGAGAATTGTTGTGCTGAGGTGTGGAATTTAACACAAAGTTCTCACCTCTGTGTTCATTGCAGAAGAAGGTAACTGAGGGGCACGTACCAAGAGTGTGCACTGTTCCCAGCTAGTCTTACCCAGCGACACCAAGCAATGCCTCCCATAGGCGTCAAAGTCCTGCAGGACAAGCAACTCCGAAACCACATCTCTGAGAAGCAGGGGAGAAGAAAACTCTTCCTCACATACAATGGAGGTGACGGCATGTCTGGTTCCACATCTCCAAACGGACTGCAGGTGACAATTTGCTTGTTGCTGGTGGAACTGTGTGAGAAGTTTACCTTCTTTGGCATTGTCTGCAACATGATCCTTTTCTGCACTATCAAGCTTGGCTACTGCAACTACCAGGCGGTCATTATCAACCTGGGCTTTGTGGGGGCCTGCATGGTGGCACCCGTTCTGATGGGCTGGCTTGCTGAGTGCCTGTTGGGGCGGATCAGATTGGTTTACATGTGTGCACTACTTCATTTTATAGGTGGGTATCTGGCCTTCTTGTTTGTGGTGAATAGTTTCTTTGATGATTATTAAAATGTAGAGTGTTGTTAGACAGTAGCTGTCTGAGCTGTGTGCCTAAATGTACCAAAACATTGGCTTTCTTGCCATAGCAAGAGGTGCCATTGAATGTAACCCCTACTATGAAGGTGAAATGGTCTATAGCTGATCCTGGTGGGACAGGCAGAAGATCAACAGATGGGCAATGCTGATGTGTGAAATGTGAGTATTGAAAGTGTGTGGAATGTAAGGATTGGAGGTGTTTTGGATGCACATCTGTCAAAAGTTCCCCAGGGAATGGTAATCTTATTTATTGCATTCTTATCACATCCTTCCTCAGAGAAGCTCAGCAATCATGGCATAGTCTCATTTTAGACTCACAAGAACCTGTGAGGTAGCATCTTCTAGAGTGGAAGTGGTGTTAGTCTCAGTGTCAGTAGTTCTCACACTTTTAGCACTGGGACCCACTTTTTAGAATGAGAATCTGTCATGACTCACCAGAAGCGATGTCATGACTGGAAGTGACATCATCAAGCAGGAATAGTTTTAACAATCCTAGGCTGCAATCCTACCCACACTTACCCAGGAGTAAGCCCCATTGACTATCATATACACACATCCTTCATTCTCGGAAGACTATGGTGTCACACTCTGAATGGTGGTTCTGGAACAGTGTCCTCTCCAGTGCGCGAAGCCTGGGTAAAGTAGGTATGGAGGATAGGCTGTTACCCATGCAGCAAATCCCCCCTCTCCACGTCGCTGAAATGGTCCAATGGAAAGGCAGAGGCCAATACAGTTGGTTCCAGCGGCGTCGCAGGAGTTGCCAGAATGTAACTGTGTTCAGCCATGAACTGCCTCAAGGATTCCGGCTCCAGATTTTGCCTTGAGGTTGACTCCTGAAGCCTTTTCCATAACTGGATGTAGCCACAAGGCAGTGGAGGTTTGGGATCAGAGTTTTCCTTCTCTCAGATGAGCTGCCTTCCCAGGCTGACGAGTCCCATCTACCCGGTGGTAAATGTAGATATACACACAATAGCCTGTTAAAAGAACAGATCTGTAACATTTCCCCCAATGCAGTCACTCACCATGGTAGCATCAAGTCTAATATATTAAAAATAAAACATTGAAATGAATGGGGGCCCACCTGAAATTGGTTTGTGACCCAGCTAGTGGGTTCCAGTCCACAGTTTGAGAAACACTGCTCTGTGTAGAAACAACAAAGCATCCTGTAGCACCTTAAAGGCAAACTCATTTATTTCAGCATATGCTTTCCTTGGACTACCATCTACTTTGTTGGATGCATAGTGTGAAATGGACTGTAGTGCATGAAAGTGTACACTGAAATAAATTGGTTAGTATTTAAGATGCTCCAAGGTGCTTTGTTCTTGCGAGGTTTTATTGTATTGGGCTATTTGTATCCTGCATGTTTCAGTCAAAGACTCCACAAGACTATGATGATGGCACCTGGCCTAGATATCTTTAGAAGGGGATTGGACAGATTTCTGGAGGAAAAGTCCATCACAGGTTACAAACCATGATGGGTACATGCAGCCTCCTGGTTTTAGAAGTAGGCAGCCTCAGAATGCCAGGTGCAAGGGAATGGCAACAGGAAGCAGGTATCTTGTTGTCTTATGTGCTCCCTGAAGCATCTGGTGGGCCACTGTGAGATACAGGAAGCTGGACTAGATGGATCTTTAGCCTGATTCAGCAGGGCTTCTCTTCTGTTCCTATGTAAGGCAGCTAACAATACTGTAACAAATACATAATAGAACAACTAAAACATAATACCCACAATCAAAATCCATTAATCAGCTGAACAAAAACCAGAAGAAAGAATGATCCCAGCAGAGCAGCCAGGGAAGGAGATGAGAGGGTCCCAAATACCCTCTAGCCAATGTGCTTTGCTATTGTCTAAAACCAACAGAAAGGGGGGTGGAACAAGCGTGAGGGGGGAGGAGATTCTAAAGTAACACTCAAGAGCGTCACTATTGAGATGGCCTTATCCCAGCTCCAAAAGTAACAGCTCTTCTGGTGAGGAGACATGAAATGCAGGTGCGTCCCTCTGGGGAAGGTGATATCAGTCTGGTTGGAGCTTTAAAAGTCAGAGTGAGTGAGAGAGAGAGAAAGCAAGCAAGCAAGCAAGCAACTGACCTCAACTTACTCAGTAAGTCTCAGTGCTAAGTAAGGATTTGGATATGTGTTTCACACTCTAATTACTTCACCCCAAGTACTCTCAAAATGGCAATCTCACTAGCACAGGGCAGAACTACCCTAAGTGCTACTACATATACTCACTGCTGTTTGTTTTTTTTTTTAATCCCTGAAGTGACTAAAAAACAATTTCAAAGGGTAATTTTGAGCAGGAAAATGGTGCAAGGGGAAAGTGCTGTGAGGATCCATAACTATGTTATATAAAAAAGAGATGCTATTGGTTGGAGGCATGGCTGTCTTAATCATGTTTGCTTATACGTCTTGCTTGACCATTGGCTAGGATACCCCTGATTACCAGGTGCAGGAACCAAACAGGGCATGGTTGTCGTCATCTCGGATGACAATGAGCTTCCATGAAGCAGGTGACCTACCACTGTCATATACAATGTTCTGGAGGACCTGACCCTGCATGGCAATTCTGAAATAGACTCACTCTCTCATATTCTTCAGTCTGGTATGCTTCTGTTTCCTGTTGCAGGTACAGCCTTGCTACCCATTGTTGCCTTCCCCTTTGAAGATGTTTACATAGATAAGCTCTATGTCCTTCACAGCCTGGCTACAAGAGAGCAGAAGGTCATCTTTTGCATTGGATTGTCTGCTGCCTGCCTTGGCTCAGGAGGAATTAGAGCCGCAGTGTGCCCCTTAAGTACATACAATCTTGATGAACATGGACAAAAGGAGCTTCTGTCATTTTTCACCTGGTTAGTGCTTCACACTGTTGCAATGGAAGAATAGCCAGGGAAAGAGATGGCATTGCAGAAATCTTTTTAGGATTTTTTGGGGAGAACCTATATTTTGCCTAAGAATTGTTTTTCTAATTGTTGATATGCTTGGTTTCTCAAAGAGTGTCCAGTTGTGTGCTAACAGATTTTTTTTCTTCTGTAGACAGCACTATCAAGATGCTCACAGAGTTAAGGGGATAGTCCCTTCTGGGAGGACTTCATTTTACAAAGGAAAGTGAGAAGGGTGATTGTAACAATGTGATGGAGACAGGGTTCTTTCAGTTGCTATTGGCCATAACACTTAAGTAGAATATGTTCAGAGGCAACAGACTATTTAAATGACGTGCTGTTCAAAGCAAACAGGGTATGGCTGTCATCTTCATATCCTGCTGGTAGGTTCCCAGAGATTTCCGGTTGTCCAGATCAGGGGTGCACAAACCCCAGCCCTGGGGCCACTTGCAGCCCTTGAGGACTCCCAATCCGGCCCTGAGGGAACTTCTAGTCTCCAATGAACCTCTGGCCCTCCAGAGACTTGCTGGAGCCTGTGCTGGCCTGATGCAACTACTCTCAGCGTGACGGACAACTGTTCGACTTCTCATGGGAGCTGTGGGACGAGGGCTCTTTCCACTGTTTGCTGTTTCACATCTGTGATGCAGCAGTGGCAGCAAAGGAAAGGCTGGTTTTGCTTTGTGCAAGGCCTTTTATAGGGCATGAGCTATTGTAAGACCATTCATTCATATAAGTTCCATCTCTAATGTATTTATTTATGTAAATTTTTTCACATTTGAAATGTAAATTAATTTTTTTCCCCGGCCCTCCAACACAGTGTCAGAGAGATGATATGGCCCTCCTGTCAAAAAGTTTGGACACCCCTGGTCCGGATAATTGAGGAGATGATACTGATCAAGATTTGTGCATTTCCTGCTACAAATAGAGAAATCCTGGTTTGATCCAGCAAGGCAATTCTTGCATTCTTATAAAGAACATGTGTAGTTTAACATTCGTGTTCCTAGCTGTCAAAACTTATCATGGAAGAAGACATCAGCAGGAGAATTAAGAATATGACTAGGGCAATGAATTCCATAGACCTCCCATTCAGATCTGTTCGTAACATCTCTTTTGTTAAAATATATCCTAACAGGAAGTACATTAGAAAATAAACACCATTTACCTTATCACTAGACTGTTTCTCTTTATACTACTGGGTGGTATGGAGAATCTAGCCACAGTGGCTTATAAGATCTGAATAGCTCCATGCAAGACTCCCTAGGGAAGTCTCCACTCAAATTTCAGTCGTGTTGCCATAAGGTTTTCATGTTCCCAAGGACTGGACTGAGTAAAATGGAGGTTCCCTTATAAGCATCTGTGGACTACCACAAGTCCAATGGGATCTTTTTAGACAGGTTTTTGCACCAGCCTTTATCTAAATGGGTACGTGGTGACAGGAATTCAGGTATGCAGTGATTTTTTTTTTTTTTTTTTTGGGGGGGGGGTGTCTCTGCATCCCACCTTGTCCCAGTCCCATCACACTTACAACATTTTATATTGATAATGGAAGTACAAATTAAAAATGTATTAGTTCTCTTCCTGTGGGAATGTGTTTTTTTTCTGAGCATAATGTCTTTTTTTTCTTCCCCCTCCTATTATGTTAATATCTCTGTTTTTGGATTAAATCCAAATGCTCCTGAATAGGGCAGCTTTACTAAAGGTGAAAAATTGTTCGATTCCTTCAAGCAAATTTTTCCTCCTTGACCTGCCCAAAGGAGAGAATGAGAGAGAGAGAGAGAGACCTTCCTTTTTTCATTCAGTTCTGAGTTTTAATCCTTAATTAGCAACATCATCTTGATTAAATAAGACTCCAGAGAATTGCGGCTGAAGACCAATCTAAATGATGGCTCTAGAGAATTTATTGTACTATGGTCCTAGTAATTCCGAGTTTTTGTTTAATCAAAGCGACACTTTTTGGTGTAGATTACAAAGGACTTGTAATGCCTGTAAAATGTATCCTTGGGGTAATCTGAGTGGGGCACCGCTTGGGGCTTTCGCCATAGTATACTGAGGGAAGATGGATGAAAAAAATGAATTTCTATAGCTATGTAAGGCCAGGAAAAAAACACCTGATTGTGATTTTATATCTAGCAAAATGAAGCTTCCAGCCCAATTCTATTCAGCACTAGCACAGTGGGGGCTGCACAGCCCATGCCATATCCAGTGCTGAAATTGGGCAGGCCGGGGACTCTTACGCCATGTCGAGCCCCAGCCTTCCCAATGGGGCTAGTTGGATCTGTGCCAGCTAAATCATTGGCACAAGTCCAAGTAGCCCCATATAGGGCTTTCAGGCCCACAAAGAGGGCTAAGATATAGCAGAGGCCTCCTCTGCCATCCCTGCCCCCTTCCGGGCCTGAGCCTAGTAACTACCTCATAGTAGCTTCAAGCAGAGTAGTTTTTCTCCAATTGCAACACTAGAATTGGGGGACATCCAATGAAACCAATTGGCAGGAGGTTTAGGAAAGACAAAGAGAGATACTTCTTCATACAGTGCATGATTAGTCTGTGGAATGTGGTGACAGCCACTGGCTTTGATGGCTTTAAAAGGAGATTAGACAAATTCCTGGAGAACAGGGTCAGAGGCAATATGTCCTTGAACAGGGGCAGCATGACTGGAAAGCCACCTGATGCTATCTTGGGTCTGCTGCCTCCCTGCTACATAAACAAAACACTTACTATACTTCTTGTGCACTGCTATGAAACCCAGAAGTGCCGACTTCTGGGTTTCAAGGCAGAGTGTGAGGCACTCAGCAAGGAGGGGAATTATCTGCTTCTTGAGTTAGTGGGAAGCAGTTCATTGCAGTTTGCTTTTGTAGCAGGTTGGAGGTTGGTGGTGAAATGCACCCCTGATCTGCTCCCCCCCCCACACCTCTCACAATCTGCTGCTGATGCAACCCACATAAGGTGGCCTCGTGAATGGGCCAGCAGTGCTCTTGAATACCACTTTCCAGAACATCAGCAGTGGGAGAAGGGTATTTCCTTCTGCTTATGGGCTTCCTGTACCTGTCTGGCTGGCCACTGTGGGAACAGGATGCTGGGTAAGGTGAGCTGTTGGTCTGACTCAGCAGACTGCTGCCTACAAATATATATGTCTTTCTCCGTATCTCTGCTGTTTATAAATTGAGCATGGTGCGTTCTCCTTGTGGAGCCAAGGGAGAACGGATTTTTGTCTTCCCCTCATGACAAACTTAATAATCTTTTAAGCCCAAACTTCATAGATAACTCCCATGACTTCTTGTGATACAAATGTTTTCAAAGGAACAGAAATGGGCTACCAAAGAAACAAAATGTTGACATTCTCAGGAATTTGTGTGTGTGTGTGTGTGGGGGGTGACCTTGGTGGATGGGAATCTCAGCTTCCTGGCACTCAGATGCTTCACTAGCACCCTTGACAGCTGCCAAAGGACTCTCAGCAGCACTAAATTCACTCAAATTGGATCTGTCATTGTTCCTTCCTTTGGCTGCTGTCTGTATTCCATGAGGCACACTGCGCAGATGTACTGCTTCAACTCGGGTAGTGTCATTCTCTGTTCTGACAAGTAGAGATATTATTTTGCTCAGAGTTAAAACCAACTTGGGGGTTCTTACACTCTCTGGACCTCCAACATGTAAAGGTTAGGCCCCAACTTTAGGGAGTCCTTCAATGCTCTTGGTCTTAAATGACTGAGACTTGAAAAACACTTTAGCCGTAGAGCTGTCCCTCATTTAAAGAAATTGTAATCAATTGATTGTATGAGTTTTAATCTATCTAACAGCGCTTTAGCACTGATGGAATAAGTGTTCTACCATCACTAACTGTGGCAAAAGTGCCGTAAAGCACTCTCCGGTAGTGCGCTCAGTAGCATGTTGCTGGGACGCCAGCACCGTCCAGCCCACATCACTGGCTTGCCTGCCAGAGCAGATTCAGTGGGAGAGGCAGGAGGGGGTGGAATGGGGACAGAAAGATTGTAGGAGGAGATGGACCCAGCAGTGATGGCACATGCTGGTTCCTTATCCCCTTCTCCTGCAGCCTCCATGCCCCCTTTCTCGCCTTGAACTTGCCCTAGCAAAATTGCTAGCACAAGTCTGAGGAGAGATACTGTGGAGCAGGAGGCTTACTGAACTGTAAGGGGATTGAAACCGGCTTTCGTCTGTGAAGCTTCCCAATCCTGCCCGCCACCTTGCTGGATTCAGCACACCTGTTTTTGGTATGGCTGCATCAGCGTGCGGGGAGGGGGGGAAGAGAGGATTGAGCTTTTTGTTAATAGATAGCAACTGCATAACTTCCTTGTGAATAAAGCGATAGTTCTGAAGGGAGAGGCATATTCTTCAAATGACGCCCATGGGGGCCACAGCAGAGTAGCACTTTCATTTATGGATTTTGCTGCTAGAAATTGTGGTGATAGCCAATAGTTTGGATGGCTTTAAAAAGGAATTAGACAAGTTTTTGGAGTAGGTAGATACTGCTAGTCATGTTGATTAAATAGAACCTCTGTGTTAAGAGATAATACATTTTAGAATGCTGTGTGCTGGGGGAAGAAAGGATACTGCTTTTTGTCTTTATGTTTCTTGGAGGCAGGCATCTGGTTGGCAAAATGAGAGAAGCAGGATGCTGGGCTAGATAACATGTGGTCTGATCCAGCAGGGCTGCTCTTGTTTTCTTAGAGGCATTCCCATTAGAGTGTGTGAGAGAAGGGGTGGTGGCGCCTGTTCTAAAGGCAGCATCTGCCATGTGCTATTTGAATAAGTACTTGTATTTAAAAAAAAAAAATTTAAATCTGGGGCACCTTCTTAGCTGCACAAAAGGACTTCCAACAGATTACTTACTAATAAATTGACTAAATGTTGTCATTTAGAATACCAACCGCAAGCATGTAACTCTTTACTACGATGATGAATTTTATATTTCTGGTGTATTCAAATCAATTTGCATGGGTTGTGGGAATAGAACCTCCCACAATATGTAATGAGGATGTGATCCCTTGTGTGAGGCCAGGGGTGATACAGGCATGACCTGTTTTTGTTGGAGAAATGTGGGAAGGAATGCTTTAGAACAGAGTGACAAATCTGCTGGTCTTTGACTTCAACAGGGGCTATAGCACTCCCTGCCTGCTGCTTCTGACTTCTCTTGTGGAGAAGTAAAACCAGTTTCCCAAGTGCCACGGTACTTGAGCAAACAGGTAGGACAGATATCTGTACTTCAGCAGAACTGGGAGTGGGGCATTCACATTTTTACCACTACTTATAGTTTCTGCATGCAGATCAGGTGTGCCAAACACACACAAGGCAGCTCCAGAGAGGGGCGAAACGGACTGCATCCATCAGCTTAGCAATACGTGTCTAACTGTGTTCGAGATCTCGCATGCATCCCCAGGTGTGCATACAGACTGCAAAGGCTTCCTGCACGACCTCCCTCTTTGGACATGAAACAAAAGCGCTACCAGCCAAGCTCAGACTGCACATTTGGCTGGCTGCCCAGGATTGTCACGTCCAAACCTGCCCTACAAATTCTGTTTTAAAATGAACTGAAGTTTTTCTAATGACTTCCTTGTATCCCTCCAGAAATGACTTTTTCTGCATTTCTTTCTGTAGGTTTTATTGGCTGGTAAATTTAAGTTCAGCCATTGTCTTTGTCAGCATTTCATACATTCAGCAATCGGTGGCCAAAAACCTTGGCTTTCTCATTCCCTTTGTGTCTGTCCTGATGTCTCTGATCACAGTTCATATGGCACGCAGTGAAATGATTTACCAGCCCCCTAAAGGTAAGCAGTTAAATTATCTGATAGAAATATTTTTAAAACAAGGTGGGTGGAAGCTCTTTCTTTGAAATGTTGTAAGCATGAATCTTTCATTTGCACTCAGTAGAAACCAAGAAGCAGTTCTATACATATTTATGCATACAGCTTTCTTTTATTACTGGTGGGTGTACTGATGCCTGCCATATAATGGCTAGATGGAAGAATTCAGCAGGTTCATGGCTAAGCCCCTAGAATAGTGGTTCTCAAACTTTTTAACCCTGGGAGCCACTATTTAGAATGACAATCTATCAAGACCCACCAGAAGTGATGTCATTAACCTGGAAGTGATGTCATGGAAGGAAGTGACACCATCAATTTAGACTTCCAACCCAAGCCGCAATCAGCCAAAGGTCACATTACACAGCACACTCATGCTGTTATTTTGCATATTTTGCATATTCAAACATTCCAGCTTGGAAGTCAAAGCAGAACATGGATCCTTTTCCAGCCCCACAGCCCTCCCCCCTTTCCAGTGTCCCATCTTCCCACCTATTCAGGGCAAAGCACCATGCCTCTCTTCAACCAGGAGCCCGCCCTGCCCAGAAGATCTGTACCCTGTATTTTCAGCTCTGTATTTTCAATACAAGACTCACCTGAAATTGGCTCACAACCCACTAGTGGGTCCCAGCCCAGAGTCTGAGATATGCTACCCTAAAATGAACTTTTAATAGAACAGGTGGTCCAAAAGCAGAGGATGTGACAAACATTCTGTGCTTTCATCTCTGTGAACCTGAGCCCAGAGGTGCAAGGAAGAGTGCACAAGTAACTAAAAGAAGACTGGATAGGCAGGCAGGACACTTGGAGCCTATTACATGAAGGGCTAGATGCTCCCATATGAGCCTGCCTGGGTATTAACATGGTTGGGAACCTTCAGTCTCAAACGACTATGGTATCAGCCTACAGCACCCGGTATTCCCAGGCGGTCTCCCATCCAAGTACTAACCAGGCCTGACCCTGCTTAGCTTCCAAGATCAGATGAGATCCAGCATGTGCAGGGTAACAGTTGCTAGTGGGTATTAACATATTTTTGTCTGATCCCCCCTTTGCTGCATGCTCCCACCTGGGAGAGATGAGATGGGTGGTAACTGGGGATAGGACCTTTTTGGTTTTAGCTCCTTACAGTTACCAACTCTGGCCAACGGTAGCACTGGAAAAAAAATTTCCCAACATTATTAGAACAGAGAGTTCCTATTTAAAATCTGCAGGATTGTTTCAGCAGTCACTTGAAGATTGATACTGATTCCAGGCCAGTCCTGAAGACATCGCAGCCCTATAGGCCCTGTTCATGCAATATCATCACCAGAGAGTCTGCCCGGCTCCTTCAGTGCTAAGCTTTAGATGCCAGGTGAAGTCAGTACATTCTAACCTTAGTAATTATGATTTTATTCTTGTGACTGATTTTTGTCTGCTGTTTTTCTGCTGTTGAGCTTGATTTTTTTTTATGTGTCTGTTTTATTTTTATTCTGCTGCTTTCAAATTGGTTACTTAGTGCCTTCCCACAGTGTGTTAAAATATTTTGTACACCATTTTGAAAATATGAAGATTGAAGAGCATGCTGTAGCAGACTGAAATAAATAAAATAAATAGGTAGGCAAACAGGAGTCTGGCAGACACATAGGACCAACTGAGGGATTTCCCTGCAGAATCCATTTCTTGGACTGAAGAGTAGCTACAAACACTGAGGTTTGTATAGGAGAAAATAGGCATGGCATTTTAATACTGTATCAGTTTGTAACATGCAAAGCAGGTGCTCTGAGCTACAGCCCCTGCTCCTGCCTTTGAGTGCTAGCAAGCTAACTAATAATTTGAGTGGCCATCTTGGAATTAAATTGTGTTAATTTATATGATATTTACTGCAGTTAGTAGAGAAATAAACTCTAGAGAAAGAAGCTGTTTTAATACTGTTGAGCCACCTTGATTGCCCTCATCAGGAGAAGGCGGAATAGAAACTCTATAAATAAATAAATAAATAAATAAATAAATAAATCTGGGGCACTAACAGGATGTTGAAATCCTTCCCAGCCAACCTTCGGTTAGCCTGAATCTGATGTTTTGGCAAGCTTTTAAAACACCTGCAGTGAACAACTGCAATTCAATTGCTAAGAAAGACTGTGTGTTCTTCTTGCTCAGAATGGTGTGTAGAGAAGAGAAATGCAATCAGCTTATTAGGACAAAAATGTGAATTATAAAACAGAAATACCCTTGGGCTAGTATCAAATGAGTTACTTTACCTCTGAACTTGGAGGGTTCACATACAGTAGTTATCTTGGCTGGAATAGACTTGTCTGCATGAACTTGTCTGATCGTGGAGGATGAGTCTGTCAATGGCTGTGATACGCTTGTCCCCTGAGGTCAGCTGGAGGGGGTTCTCATACTTTCCATCACCAGCAGAGGTCCAGCTGGCAGTGGCACAAGGTAGGGCCTTCTCTGTGGGTGGCACCCTGCGTATGGACTTCCCTGCCTTTGGAAATCAAGATAACCATTTTCCACCAGTATATAGATAACAGCTGTAAACCTATTTATTCTCTTTGTTTGTGGGGCTTCATTTTATTCATTTGTTGGTGTTGCTATCTTGTCCTCCTGTGTGTGCGCGCGCGCGTGTGCGCGTGTGTGTGTGTGCGCGCGCACGTGTGTGTGTGGTTTTCTTTCCCCTGTACTGGCTCTATTTTGTTTCGTTTAAAGTTTCTGTTTTATTGTTTGGTTGTTGTAAACTGCCTTTCACACCTCCCTTTGGGAGAAGAAAGACAGGGTAAAAAATTAATAAATAAAATATGAAACACCAGATTCAGAAGCAATATACAATGTGTCACTAGGCTGGTTAAATGCAGTATTAATGCATAATGCAGGATCGTTTGAATGAACCTACGAAAATTAAAAAAAAAAACCTGGGCAATCCTTTTCAGGTTTCAGCCAATGTTACATTGCATTGTAATATTACACAGTATTAACTTTGTGCTTCAGCAGAGAGTGCGAGTCTCTCCCTCCATTACCATAAACAAGGAGGCATATGTCTTTAGACAAGATTAAATTTATGTTGTAAAATACTCCAGGAATAATTCCTTCTGTTTTTCACTCCCCACGTATATTAATCATATGGATTTTTAGCTTATTTTGGTGTGGTTATTAGCATCTGTTCTCTTAATCATACACAATTGATTGTGTTTAGTCTTTAACAATGTGTATTGAATATGCTCTCTGCAACATCCTTGTGAGTTGAGATGCTTTTGTTCCCGTTTTACACAAGATGAATTGAGGCTCAAGGAGCTATATTTATTTGTTCATTTTAAAATTTATGTTCTGCCCTTCTCAGCAAGGATTCAGGATGGCTTACAAAAAAATGTTAAAAAATAAAAAAGTGCAGTTAACATCCAAACATAACTAAAGAACAGCAATGCACCAAAAAAAAAAAAAAAACTACTATGTAACCTGGAGACAACTTCTTAGGCAGACAAAATTATAAAAACTCTATGAAGACCTGATGAAAAAGTCAGGCCTTCAACTTGTGATGAAAAACAAACAGTGAGGGGGCCAGACACAAAGGACCACAGCGTTCCACAATGCAGGGGCTATCACTGAAAAGGGCCTGTCATGGGTCGACAATCATTGAGCCTCCAATGGCAGCAGACTCTCCCTGCAAGAGAGTCTCCCTAAACGATTTTACAGGATGGGCAGCTTCATGTAGGTAGTCCTTCAGATTATAAGAAGAAGAATTTTCAACAAGAAAGTTTCTTAACAAGGAAGTTTATACATAGGGGAAAAAAATGGTTCCCTGTCCCTCAAATGATTCACAGTCTAAAAAGATGCAGAAGAAATACCAGCAAATAGCAGCTAGCAAAGTATGCTACACTGTGGTGGAGAGGGACAGTTGCCCCTTAACATAGTGTCCCTTACCCCAACCTGGATAGGCCATCCAGAAGGATACCATCATCAATGGTACTGAATGCCTCCAAGAGGTCCAGCAGAATCAACAGGGACGCAGGGACCCTCCTGTACTGTTCCCAGCATAGGTCATCCACCAAAGAGACCAAAGCCACTTCAGTCCCAGACCTGGACAAGAAGCCAAACTGAAAAAGTTCAGACAACCAGTTTCCTCCAGGAATCCCTGAAGCCAGTCCACCACTGCATGCTTGAGGACCTTGCCCAAAGAACTGTAGACTGGTGTTGTTCAAGAAGCTTTCTCCAACAGAATGCAAACAGCAGCTACTCTTAAGCAGAATGGAACTACTCCCTCTGTGAGTGATATGTTGTTGCCCTTGGGCATGTCTTCTATCAGTAATGTGTTAGAGAATGAGGGCCCAATCCCGATCTCCATTAGCACTGGTGCTGACATCTAGTGCCGGTTCTGGATGTTGCAAATGTGATATAAAGCACATCTGCGGCACCCAGAGAAAAGGGTCGGTCAATACTGAGCCTCAGCACTGTGTGGAGGGCAGGCTGGAGCTCTTGCAGAGCCAGCCAGCACTGAGTACTTTTGGGGCGGGGGAGAAGCAGGGTAGGGTGGGGTGGGGGAGGAAACATGTCAGGAGCCCTGCTCCGCTGGATCCTATGCTCCATGTCGGGCTGAAAAGCCTGTCATGGAGCTTCCCCAGTCTGCACTGGCAAAATAGCCAGTGCAGAGTGGAGGAGATCCATTGCAGGGCCTGTGCCTTTACCCAGGGGAGGGGGACAAATGTCCCATTCCCCCAAGAAGACTCCGGCAGCTGGTGTGGTGCCCAAAGGATGCAGCTGTAGCCCACCTTGGTGCTGCTGCTCCTCTGGGCACCAGGCAGTATAGGATTGGGCTGCCTGAATCCTAAAACCACCCGGTCAGCTTGTGTGAAAGAGAAAATGAAGGCAAAAGTATCCCAAGTCATGTCATAGCAGATTTGGGACATGCTGTTCTTTTTGTTCACTAAGCCTTTTGTCTTTAATTTCCATTCTTGGCTAGGATTGCCCAACTTGAGTACAATTCTATCAGGGCTTTTCTTTCTCCCCTTAACAGCCAAGTTTATAACCTTGTTTTGGCTCTTTCCAATCAGATGAGTTGTCTAGAAATTCTCCCTCCAGTCAATAATTCAAGTCCATAGGTGACCTTAAAGAAATGATTGTATTTTATTTTAAGGTAGCTTTTTCCAAATGCAGTCCATGCATATGTCAAGCAGGGATTTCATTTGCATTTCTTTACCCAGCTATAATTTTGACAATTGGCAGTTGACCAAAGATGGGAAGGGGGGGGGAAATCATCTGGAGAGCCATGGAGACTTTTTAAGAACCATAATTAAGTAGCATAGATTAGTTCAAGGTCAGAGGTGCAGAAGACTGAAGCCAAGATTTTCAGGAGAGAGGGTGAAGGAGAAGAATATTGCTTGTAAAACATTTCTTAATCTGTTCTTTAGTTTGGCACTAAATCCCGGCAGGCATATCTCTAATATCCTGATGGTAGAGCCCTGTGCCGACTCCAGTGTAGATGTGGAGCTTCTATGCAAGCAGATTTCCCTATCCATTTCAGTGTATGGGGTGCATATGTTTGCAGTCACTTGCCTGTTCAGAGCTGCACCCTCAGTTGAAGTGAATGAAGAAGGAGTTGTGAGCTGAAGACCTCTCGGGTGTACATGTCCTCCACTTGCAAGGAATTTCTGCAGTAAAATCTGTATTCTTGGTGTTGCAACCTTTGCTGAGATGGGAGGGAGGGAGGGATGGATCTAGAAACATGTCCCAAAAATAATTCTGTAAATAGGATTTTGGAAACCAAAAACTTGTAATCCAAACTATGTCACATGGAAGTATATATTTCTTTAGGATTCTGCCCATCAGTAAGTTGCAGGCGATTGACATACAATGCACTTCACATGTACCTGCTGTTATGTCTTAGCTTTGACTAAGCAAACGTACAGCTTGTGAGCTGCAATCTATACCTGGGGTTGTAATGAATTCACATAACCCCCTTGTTTTGGATGCGTTGCATTTTTTTTCCTGACCAGTTCCAAATCTGCTTGGTGTGAACTGGTTGTTGAGGCTGATTCCCACTTTAGACTTTATACCTGAGTATGGGTCCCTTCAGTAATGACAAAACACCAGATGAGACTTGGAGACCTACAGGTGACTGTGAACTCCATGCTCAATCTGGGAACGCTTTAGGTTGGGGCAAGAACATGGGTGCTAATGCCATCATGGCAGCTGTATAGCCAGGCAGTTTAGGAGATAAGGATGGCGCATCTGTGCAGCCATCTGATGCGGGTTGCATCAGCGGCAGATTGCAAGGGGTTCAATGGGGCAGCAGATTGAGGGTGCCTTTCACCCTAAGACTGCTGTTGTCACCGCCCTTTAAACTTCCACCAATGCAAGCCACAGGGATGAGCTTCCTGGTTGCTAGAGTGAGAAGCATTTTATTCCCCTCCTTGCTTTACTCCTTGAGCACTGCCCTGAAATCTGGCAGTGCATGAGGAGCATGGTAAATAGCACAGAGGCAGTGGACCTGAGATGTTCCTGACTGCTCCACCTAAGGACACCATAGACTGGAATTTTCCTGATCCCTGAAGCTATATGACCCAGAAGAACAAATTCCATCCCACTCTCTGCTGTGTAGCTCTAAGACTTTCTGTATTTCCCCAGTCAGGACAGTGCCACTGAAGGAAGCCAGTACCTGCCCTTTGTGCTTGCGGACTTTCTCCTACTGCCCTTGTTTCCTATGCCTACTACTTGCTTGGTGCCTTGGTTTGTCCTATTCTGCTACCATGATCTTTCACTTAGAAACCTTGGCGCTGATGTCATGTGTAGGCCCCACACTTCATTCTTCTTTGCTTGCAGTTACTGCAGCCTCTCCAGCTCTTGGAACGTAACTCTCTAGCTCTATAGAACATGTATTATTGAGTGGTCCAGCATGCCAGTAGTGGTCTAGTACTCAGAGGTCCAGCATGCCAATCTGTCTGAGTGACTGCAGCAAGAATCAGCACATCAGAGATGTCTCGGATGTTACACGCTGACTACTTTGACTTTTCCACAGGTAGTTCCTTGCTGACAGCCTGCAGAGTATTTGCAAATGCACTAAAAGAGCATTGTGTGAAATGTCGCTATTTCATTGGCAATGTCACAAACTGGCTGGACCACGCCAAGGAAAACTACGGTGGCCGGTACAGTGAAACGGAAGTGGAAAGCACAAAATTGCTTGTTCGTCTCTTCCCTTTCTTTGTCTTTCAAGTCCTCTATAGAACGTGTATTATGCAGGTGAGTAAATAACCCTTTTGGTCCTAACTAGGAACTGAAAATACATTTATATTCTGGAGCAGGCAAACTTGGGGTTTGGGTCTATTGTTGGCCATTCTACTATGAAATATTACCATATCTCAAGGTGATGTCAAGATTCATCACCAACAATTCCTGTACCATTCATGCATTTGTAATCTTGAGTCCTGACCATGGTAATGCGCTCCCCATTGGGTTAGCTCTTGGAAGCCCTCTGGAACAGGCTCATAAGAGAGAGCTAGGACACCATATGGAGTCATAAACACCATATGTTTATGGAGACGCCATAAACCCTGCAGTTTTAATTGGTCAGCAAGTGACCACTCCAACCAATTATTCAACATTCTCTCCAAGAGTTCTCATTGGCTTTTAACTATGGACCAATAGCCAGTCATTTGAGAGAGTGCAACTTATGATTGGTTACAGAGGCTGAGGGAGCAAAATAAAAGGAGCACCAGAGATTGTGAATGCGGTTGTTGGGTAGGTTGTGGATTCAAAAGGCAGTACATTACTTCCTGTTACCAGGAAGAACAGGCAGACTTCAGAAAGGAATGTAGTCCTAAATCTACCTGAAGTGTAGAACCAGCCTCTTTCCAGGGAAGCTGTCCAGTGTGTGAGTGTGACTGGGATGGAGATAGAAAGGGAAAGTACTTCACTATCTAAAACAGGGAATTGAAGGATTAAGGACCCAAGCTGTGCAGGGCTAAACCAGCACCTTGAATTGGATCTGGAATCCAATGGACAGCCAGATAATCGCATTATGGGCATAACATTCTCCCCTTGCGCAGCCTTCATTAGTAGTCTATTGCACCATTTTGCACTTTCTGGATACTTTTCAAGGGCAGCCCCACATAGATCTGCATTGTTCAGGTCATTTCCGGTACACCAGATAAACATGGACCGAGGTCTTCCTGATTACTGCTGCCACTTGTCCCCCTAGGAGCAGGTTCAAGAGCACCCACAATCTGTGCACAAGCTCTTGGAGTAGGAGTAATACCTCATCAAGGACCGACTGACTATCCATAATAAGATATCCTGCAGACCAACTCCATCTTGTTTGGATTAAGCTTCAACCTATTAATCCACATCCATGTAACTGCCTCCAGATCTAGTTCAGGACTTCCAATGACTCGCTGAGATCAGATGACACAGAGTAAGAGAACTAGGTGTCATCAGCATTCTGGTGACTTCTGAGACTAAGGGCATAATCCTAACCAGGTCTACTCAGAAGTAAGTCCTATTTTGTTCACTGGGGCTTACTTTCAGGAAAGTATGGTTAGGATTGCAGCCTAACTCTTCAGGTTACCTCCCACAGTGGTTTCATGGAGATATTAAACAGCATAGGAGACAACATCAAATCATGTGGGACCCCAAAGGCCATGAACTGAGGGGCCAGTCAGTAGTTCCTTAGTAAGAAGATAGGACCTTTAAGATAGGACTGAAACCAGCACAAAACCGTACCACCCAGTTCCAATCCCATGCGTCAATCCAGAAGGATGCCATGGTTGATTGTATCCAAAGGGATGCACACAATCCACAGCAAGGGCAACCAAGTTGGTTATGGTCCCAAACTCAGGTTGGAAATTGGAATGAAATGGGTCTAAAGAATCTCCTTGCCCAAAAAGGGAAGATTAGGAGCCAATCAATGTTGTGTATGGAGGACTCTAGGGAGGGTTTCCTGAGTAGTGGCCTCATCAACACTTCTTTCAATCTAGCAGCCATTCTACCCACTTGTAAGGAAGCATTAATGACCACCTCCATCTCCCAAACCATCCCACCTCTGGCAGCTTTAATTAGCCATGATGGGCATGGGTCAAGACTACTGGTAAATTCATTCATACTTCCTAGGAGTTTGTTCACATTCTCAAGAGTCTACAGGCTGAAAAGTATCCAAAACAATAGAACAAGTGGGTGTCTGACATCTCGCTGCCATAATCCAGCGTCCAAGAAGGAACAGAGACAAGCAACTTTCATTCAGTATGTTGTGAAGATTAGTCATAGGGGGCTCCTTCCAAGGACTCCTCCCTAGTTTCCTTAACTAGGAACACAGTAACAAAGATCTGGTCACTCTGAATAGTTCCACCAATCTACAGTGGAACTACAGTGGAATCTGGCAGAAAACAATGTACACTTCACCACTATACTGCCACTGAATAGATCCTAAAACAGTCGCTAGTCCATGTTTGGTTGAATTTGTTGCAAGTCTTTGTTAAGTAATATTTAAGTGTTATATTGTAGGCAGTGAGACAGCTGTACAAGTATTCGGAGAGGTTGATTTTCATGCTTCCAATGCAAAAGCTGGAAGGGGCACCATCAGGGTTGAATTGACCAGTGCTGTGCTCACTTTGGGCATCATGTGCCTACTTCATCATGTGCGTTGATCATTTTTTTCCAGTATATGTCAGGTTTGCATCTGTTGGATACAAATGTGGTAAAAATCTGATACATACTGACAAAGGTGTCTCGGGGCTAAACATCAAGCAGGAGTGGTACAATAGCTTGACTGTATGGCCAACATCTGAACAAAGATTGCTGCCCTTGATCTGTATTGATACTTACTTAACTCTCTGAGTTCTGCAATTCTAGCCCAAAATAAAGCATGTGCCTTTTCGAAAAAGAACATTTGCCCTAGAAACTGAAGCACATAAAGTCAACACATAGAATAATGTGTTTCCCCTTGCAATGCAGATACCTTCAGGATTCTATCTCCAGACCATGAATTCAAATTTGAATCTGAATGGGTTTTTCTTGCCAATTGCATCCATGAATGTGATAAGCATCCTGCCATTCTTGATTCTGGCTCCCATTTTAGACTGTTTCAACACTTGTCTCTTTAATGCCAAAAGGAATGGATGGTCCCCTACAGTCTACATCGGTGAGTATCATTTCTTTTTAGGACCATGCTGGTTTCTGCAGATGAGAGCAATTGCTTTTGATTCAGTTGGCACTCAGTAGCATTTGTAAATTAAATAATTGTTTGAGGTTATGCAGAGGAGCTTTTAACTAAAATATTTAGGCATAATTGGATGTGGCTTCCCAGATATTTACATACCTCTTACTATGAGGTAAGGAGAAGAACCTTCATTTTTAACTAACCTTAGTGCCCTTAGTGTACGTTTTAGGCTTTAGAAAACATCACAATTACCGTAGATACTCACTGTATAGTATGTGAAATTTTTGCCAAGTAATCAAGCTCTAATTCTCACTTCGCCTTATCTCCAGGTCAATCAGAGGCAGAGCCTTTCAACTCTGAACAGTTTCCTTTCTCAAGCAGGCAGGCACCAGGGCAGAGATCATTTCTAGGGGGAAGGGGCAAGGGGGAAATTCCAGCCAGAGTTAACCTTTTAACCTCCTTCCTTCTGCTGCAGCCTGGTTCCCTTTTGCAAATGCTTGCAAAGCAGTTCTGTTTTTTGAAACACCAGGATGGGACCCTCCTTTCCAGGCTACAATTCAGTGCACCATTACTTCAGAATAGCACCCATGGAAAGCAGTGGGTCTACTTCTAAGTAAAAAGGGCTGCAAATATATGCAGCTGCATCTCTCTGCTGTGAATTGAATTGCACACTCCCAGTTTTGTGTTATGGGTTGTATGTTGTACGTAGAGCTTCTGGCTTAACACACCAGACACCTTAAAGGTGGATTTGATTCATGGTTCAAACATTTTCACTGGCATATCCCTTGGCAGCCCATTTCCATAAATTGTACCCTTCCTATTAGCAAAATGTTTGTAATTAGTAAGACAAGCCCTCATCTCCTCCATATGAAAGCCCAGACTTCATGTATTTATCACAGTGTTCCTCTTTTTATCTGTTTGAGGAACAGAAGACTCTGCCTTTGCACTGTTTTGCACCAGAAGTGTGCTGAGAAATTCTGGGTGATTGATCACTTTCCATATTATGTTTCAGCTTTTTTACTGTGCTGGTTTTCAATCACTGGTTCATACATGAATTGATGATCAAAAACTAGCTATTGGTGGGGCTTTCACAGCCATCTAGCTTACCTCCCTTCCAGGCTATGCATTCTGGAGCACG
Source organism: Tiliqua scincoides (assembly GCF_035046505.1). Classification (NCBI taxonomy): domain Eukaryota; kingdom Metazoa; phylum Chordata; class Lepidosauria; order Squamata; family Scincidae; genus Tiliqua; species Tiliqua scincoides. Next base: position 39,394,591 of record NC_089827.1, read on the forward strand.
GCCTGCCTTTATCTGCCATTATTCCATTCTTTTTCAAGTACCCCTAAAGGTCCTGTTGAGTGTCCCTGGGAGTACATGAATACCAGGTTGGGAACCACTGGTATGTTTTTTACCATGCACTTACTCTGATAGTGTTTACAAAAAGGTGGTGAAGACCAGAATTTAAAAAGAATAAAAATGTATCTTATGATCTTTTACTGTGTTTTTAATAAATTAGAGATTACAGTTCTTATGTAACAATTAGTGGTAGGTTATTTTTCAGGCCTCTGGTAAAATCAGACAAAACTATAGTCAGACACCCCCCTAAGTTTAACCCCCGACTTATCCAAGGGTCATAGAAAATTCCATGATTGTTGGCTCAAAACTTGCCCTTGACTTATCTGTGGGGTCAACTTATAGACGAGTATCTACGGTAGTTTGCTTATTGCATTTATAATTTGCCCTTTCCTCTAGGGCAGTGGTTCTCACACTTTTAGCACCAGGACCCACTTTTTAGAATGAGAATCTGTCAGGACTAACTGGAAGTGATGTCATGACTGGAAGTGACATCATCATGCAGGAAAACTTTTAACAATCCTAGGCTGCAATCCTACCCACACTTACCCAGGAGTAAGTCCCATTGACTATCATTGTTAAAGGCATAGCCATTGTAACCTGGTATAAGTACTGTCACATTTCTGTCACATTTGTCACATTTCTGTCACATTTCCCCAAATGAAGTTACATACCATGGGAGCATCAAGTCTAATATATTAAAAATAAAATATTGAAAGGAATGGACACGCAACCCACCTAGTGGGTCCTGACCCACAGTTTGAGAAACACTGCTCTAAGGCGCTCAGAGATGCCTTTCAGCTTCATAACAGACTTGTGAGGTTGAATGAAAGCAACATGGAAGACATTATCCAGGAACTTTCTAGATGAACAGAGATCTGAACCATTCCTACATCACATGCTATACTATACAGGTTATTACAGATAGCCTTGGGTTAGTAGGCATAAATAACATTGAAAGTGAATTTGAAAAGACATTAGCCCTGATGTCTCCTTCATGTAGATCTAATTCAAAAGATCTGATTGGGATATTGAGATATTGTAGCACAATGCCTAGGAAGTCTCCGGTTCAAAGAGACAGCTTGGGTTCTTCACCCAGGTGGACACAAGCAAGTTACCATCTCCCAGCCTCAGATCCCCATTGGCAAAGTAATAATATTGACCAATTTTACAGGATTGTTGTGAGGCTTGTGGCAAGAATGTACAGGGTGACCCCCAAAAAACAGAACCCATAAAAATGTTATTAAATCCTACAAAGGTCCAGTAAATTTCAAGAAACTTAATGGACTCAAACTTCAATCTGTGTACAATTATTCCCCAAAGTTTCAGTTATCTTGGTCGCTTTGCATAAAAGTCATGTTCTTTCCAAAATATGCTCCAAATGGGCTCCGTGGCGTTGGAGGCAAACTTGCATACGTCGTGCAAAATTGTCAACTACTCAAACACATTCCTCTTTGGGGATCTGCCTGATTTTTGCTGTGATTGCTGCTTTCAATACACCAATTGTTTGAGGGTTGTTCTGGTACACATTATCCTTGAGATACCCCCACAGATAAAAATCTGGGGGGTTCAAGTCCGGTGAGTGCGGTGCCCACTCAACGTCACACTTCCTACTGATCAGTCTCTCCTAAAATTGCTCTCTCAGCCAGGCTAGGGAGTCATTTGATGTGTGTGGGGTGGCCCCGTCTTGCTGGAACCACTGTTCATCTCGATCTATCCCTCTGCGTCGTCCCAGTGATGCCCAAAACTTCCTCAGCACTGCCACATAGCGCTCCGTATTCACCGTTTGAGGTCTCTTATTTTCGTCTTCATACCAATATGGACCGATAATGCCATTTTTAGAAATTGCTACCCATGCTGTGCACTTTGTTGAGTGTAACGGCCTCTGTAACACATCCTCCAGTGCAGCTGTACCCCAATAAACATTGTTTTTGCTATTAACATGTCCTGACAGCAGAAAGTGCGCTTCGTCAGAGAACTAAACATGATCCAAGAAGTCTGGATTGTCTTCGATTGTGTCACAAAACCATTCACACATGGTTATGTGTTTTTCCATGTCCGCCTCCGTAAGTTTTTGCTTTATTTGGATCTGGTAAGGATACAAATGAAGATCTGATTTTAGAACACACCTCAAAGACTCTCAAGAGATTCCCAGCTCTTGACTGCGTTGTCGAAGTGATTTCCTTGGGCTCCGCCCCACTGAGTCCCGTACAGCATCAATGTTCCTTTCTGTTCTAGCACTCACCCTCCGACCAGAATAAGTAGACCTTTAGAATTAAGATTTTGCACAGTCCCATACTCTCTGAACTTCTGAACCCAGTCAAAAATTCTGCTTTTTGATGGAGCATGACGACACTGAAACTTTCTCCGAAAATTGGCTTGCACTACAGTGTATGATTTGTTGGCGAAATAGGCCTCCACGCAAAATGTCTTTTCCTTGGTTGACCAAGACATATTGGGGAAGATTATTGTGCCAATATTTCATGCACAAAGTTGACTTGTATACCCTGAAAGAAAAAAGAAGAAAAATTAAAATTAACAGTTTTATTCAAAGATTTGTGGGTTCTGTTTTTTGGGGGGTCACCCTGTATGTGAAGTGCTTTGATTGCTACTTAAAAAACAGTACTGTGTAGACTGGCCAACACTAGGATGAGAATCCCTTTCTCATTTCTGTTTTAGGTGGTTCCTCATTCTGGAAGCATGTTCTGTTTAGAAATCCTTTTCCATTTGCATGAACTTAACAATTGGAATGTGTTTCCAATTTAAACTATCTCCTATCCTGTAGTGCAATTTAAAAAACACACACGATTAAAAATCAACATTTCCTGTCCTAGTATTTAATTCAGTACCCCATAGCATGTGGCACAGCCAGTGCCAAAAGACAGGAAGTATTAATCTGCCTAGAATTAGCCTAATTAACTTTGTTGTGAAGCTTTGTGCAAAGTCGTGTGTGTGAAACAGCAGGTGGCAATTACTCAGGATTTAAAATAAAATTGCATCTCTATTGAGCTGTTGGAAAGAACATTCAGATAGGAGTGCTGGCAGTTCTTCTGGTTACATTGTCAAGTCATGAAGTCTGGAGAGCAAGACACTCAAAAAGTTCACAAGGTTAAATGTTTCACTTGGTGTCACTTTGTGGGTATTTGCATGACTTGTTCCTTGATGGCTTTTCCACTGGTGCAGTGGATTCAGTAGCCTGCATCACCAAACTAATGTAGAATCTGGGTCCCTTGATTGCTACTGTAGTTTTAGTGCCAGTTCTGGACGTTGAGACAGTGTTATCAATTTTGATATTGCACCAACAGGGAGGAACAGGCCTCAGGAGAAGGGGGCAAGGGGAGCAAAATCCCTGGGACCCGGGCTTCCCTGAGGCCCAGGCCATAACAAAACAAAACAGTACAAAACAAACTTATAACAAAATAAATGTGAGTACCTCAATCTCAGCATATTCAGGGCTATGCTTCCACCAAAACTTTAGTCCACTTTTGATGCACTTCTATTACCCCAATGCATTCTGAAGACTGCAGAGAGGAGGGCAGTGGTTGGTCTGTGGAACTCCTTGCCACAGGATGTGGTGATGGCATCTGGCCTGGATGCCTTTAAAAGGGGATTGGACAAGTTTCTGGAGGAAAAATCCATTATGGGTTACAAGCCATGATGTGAATGTGCAACCTCCTGATTTTAGAAATGGGCTATGTCAGAATGCCAGGTGCAAGGGAGGGCACCAGGATGCAGGACTCTTGTTATCTGGTGTGCTCCCTGGGGCATTTGGTGGGGCACGATGAGATACAGGAAGCTGGACTAGATGGGTCTATGGCCTGATCCAGTGGGGCTGTTCTTATGTTCTCATGACAGTTGGGCATCTTGCCCTGGTCCCAATGCCGGGTCTTAGGGACACTCGGAGAAATCACCAAACTGCTAGTGTGCAGTCTCCTGGCCTTTGCATCTGTGGCCCAGCTCCACAGACTGCTGTTGAGGCAAATTGGATGCACATTCCAATTGTTAAGTTCATGCAAATGGGAAAAGATTTCTAAACAGAACATGCTTCCAGAATGAGGAACCACCTAAGACTGCAATGAGAAAGGGATTCTCATCCTAGCACTGGCCAGTCTACACAGTACTGTTTTAAGTAGCAATCAAAGCACTTTACATACATTCTCTCCATAAGCCTCACAACATTCTTGTAAAATTGGTCAATATTATTATTTCTCGATTGCCAATGAGGATCTGAGGCTGAGAGATGGTGAGGCAACAGGAATGGCAGACTGCGTGGCACACTAATGTCCTTGGGCTCCTCCAGCATATTGCACAGATAGGATTGAGCCCCCAGGATTGAGCCCCCAGTTATGCTACAAGAGAAAGACCTGAATAGTTGAACTAGTTTGAAGCCAGTATAAACGTGAATGGTAAATCTTCATATTTAACATGGCTGAGCTGAAAGATTTACATTTACCTGATTTCTTTTCAGTATTGTAGAAAATTGCTCTCTTCCTGCCTCGCCCTTGTTGGGTCACTTACTCAGCAGTCTTCTCGAACTGTTTAACTGTATTTTGTCACTGAGTTCCTCCTATTGTTACTTGACGTCACTATGAAATGCCAGTGTTAAGTGCATCATGACACTTGTTCCAGTCTATGTGAAGAAGAAGAAGAAGAAGAAGAAGAACTTTATTTTTACCCCGCCTTTCTCCCCAAAGGGACTCAAAGCGGCTTACAACAGATTTAAAAACATATTTAAAACAAATAAAAACATATTAACACATCATAAAAACAGCAGTCAGATAAAAAATAGGTAAAAAGAGCATAGAGCAGCAGCAAATTATAAAAGAATCAGGCCTGTAAAAAATATTAAAAGATGTTAAAAAAGATGTTAAAAAGGCCGAGAACTCAGAAGGCTTGTTTAAACAGAAGGGTCTTCAGGCCTTGCCGAAAGGTCTCAAGAGAGGGAGCCATTGTTAAGTCAAGGGGAAGGGAGTTCCATAGCATTGGTGCCACTACTGAGAAGGCCCTATTTCTTGCCGCCACCCCACATACCTTCCTAGACGGTGGCACTTGTAAAAAGGCCTTCTCTGATGACCTAAGAGGATGAGCCGGATTGTATGGGAGTAGGCGATCTCTAAGATACCCTGGCCCAGAGCAGTATAGGGCTTTAAAGGTCAAAACCAGCACCTTGAATTGGGCCCGGAAACAAATGGGCAGCCAATGCAGCCGCTGGAGAAGCGGACTGACAGAGTCGAACCACTTACCTCCAGTAACCACACGGGCCGCCGCATTCTGCACTAGTTGCAGTTTCCGAACTGTCTTCAAGGGCAGCCCCACATAGAGTGCGTTACAGTAATCTAACCTCAATGTCACCAAGGCATGTATCACCGTGGCCAGGTCTGCACGATCCAAGTACGGCCGCAGCTGGCGCACCAGCCGAAGCTGAGCAAAGCCCCCCCTAGCCACAACCACAACCTGGGAATCCAGGAGCAGCTGCGAGTCCAGGTGGACCCCCAAGCTGCGGACCTGCTCCTTCAGGGGGAGTGCAACCCCATTCAGCGCAAGCCAATAGTCCAGCACCTGCATCGAGGATTTCCGAACCAGGAGAGCCTCTGTCTAATCCGGATTTAATTTCAGCTTGTTAGCTCCCATCCAGATCCTCACTGCCTCCAGACAGCATTCCAGGCCCTCAACCGCTACCCTGGAGTCTGGAGAAAAGGAGAGATAGAGCTGGGTGTCATCGGCATATTGATGGCACCCCACTCCAAAGCGCCAGATGACCTCTCCCAGCGGTTTCATGTAGATGTTAAATAGCATGGGGGACAGAATTGAGCCCTGTGGCACCCCGCACCTCAAGGGCCAGGGTGTCGAACAGGCATCCCGCAGCACCACCATCTGGGAACGACCCTCCAAGTAGGAGCGGAACCACCGCAAAACAGTGCCTCCAACTCCCAACTCAGCCAATCGGCCCAGAAGGATACCATGGTCGATGGTATCAAAAGCCGCTGAGAGGTCCAGCAGGACCAACAGGGACGCACTCCCCCTGTCCAGTCCCCAGCATAGGTCATCCACCAAGGCGACCTAGGCGGTTTCCGTCCCAAAGCCCAGCCTGAAGCCAGATTGAAAAGGATCCAGATAATCCACTTCATCCAAGACCCTCTGGAGTTGGGATGCCACCACCCGCTCAATTACCTTGCCCAGAAACGGGATGTTGGAGACTAGATAGTTATCTAACACAGTGGAATCCAGGGAGGGCTTCTTCAGGAGGGGGCGAACCACTGCCCATTTCAAAGCGAGTGGTAACATCCCCTCCATCAAGGAAGATTTGACCACCCTCCCTGTCCACTCAGCCAGTCCACCCCGGGCAGCTCTTATCAGCCAAGCTGGGCAAGGGTCAAGCAGGCAGGCAGATGGCCTCACACTCCAAAGGAGTCTGTCCACATCCTCAGGCTGTACAAGCTGAAAAGAATCCCACAACACAGGACAAGCAGTTGCCAAGGGGACATCGTCAGACATTGTCAATGTGGCATCCAAGCTGTGACGAATACGATCGATTTTATCTGCAAAATGTTGCACAAACACATCACAGCGGCTGACCGTGTATTCCTCCTGGTCTACTGGGGGGTCCTGATGGAGGAGGCCCTGCACCACATGGAACAGCTCTGCCGGATGGTTGTCAGCAGACACAATGGTAGCAGAGGAGAACGATCTCTTCGCTGCTACCACCGCCACGGAATAGGCTCTGTAATGAGCTCTACTCCATGTCTGATCGGATTGATCCCGAGTTTTCTGCCACCGTCGCTCTAGATGCCTGCCCTGCCGCTTCATCATTCGCAGCTCCTCAGTGAACCAAGGAGCCGCTCCAAGTCTGCGACGTGGCAGAGGTCGCTCCGGAGCAATCTCATCCATTGCCCTGGTCATTTCCCCATTCCAGAGGTCAACCAGGGCCTCAGATGAGACGCCAGTCTTGGCAGTGGGGAAATCCCCCAGAGCCCTCAGGAAACCTTCAGGATCCATTAGCTTCTGGGGGCGGACCATAGAAAACGGTTCCCCGCCTCTGCGGAGGTAGGAAGTTGCAACCAACCTAAACCTTACCAGGAAGTGATCTGTCCATGACAATGGAGTGATCTTGATCTCCTCTACATCCAGATCACTGCCCCCATGCCCAGCTGTAAACACCAGGTCCAGCATGTGTCCTGCAGTATGTGTTGGGGCCAAGATCTTCTGGGAGAGGCCCATGGTTGTCATGGCAGCCATGAAATCCTGAGCTGCACCTGCCGCAGGGGCCTCGGCATGCACATTGAAGTCCCCCAACACTAGTAGGCGGGGGGCCTCCAATGCCACCCCCTAGATCACCCCCGTCAGCTCAGGCAGGGAGACTGTTGGGCAGCAGGGCGGGCGGTACACCAACAGAATCCCAATCCTGTCCGGCCCTCTTAACACAATATGCAGGCACTCAAACCCAGCAAACTGCTGAACATGGCACCTGGTAAGGGAGATGGACTCACGATAGACCATTGCAACTCCCCCTCCCCCTCCCTGCAATCTTGGCTGCTGCAACACCTGGAAACCTGGAGGACAAAGTTCAGAGGGACTAACTCCTCCCGCCATGTCCAACCAGGTCTCTGTAATACATACCAGGTCGGCTTTCTCATCCAGGATTAAATCCCGGATGATGCAGGTTTTGTTATTCACCGACCTGGCATTCAAAAGCAGCAGCTTCAGATCCAGGGACTCACCGCCAAGACCACCAGGCATCCGAGAATTGGGGGATTCGAATAATCTGTTCTGAGGCTCACTGACATAAAGATGTCAATCGTGTGTGCTATATGACATTGCCCCGTTAGAATTCCATATCTGTCCTGCCTGTGTTGACCCATTTGATTCCCTTTGTGGAAGGAAGCTAGTACATTGATTGTGGCAGTAAAACAGAGTTCTACATGCAATCCTATGCATGCTTACTCAGAAGTTCCACTGATTTCAGTGAGATTTACTTCCAGTTCGGTGTAGATAGGATTGCGGCCTCAAGGATTTGTATAATCAGCAAAACATGATTGAAAGGTGGTAAGTGGTAGAAAATGCTGAAACTTCTTGAAAAAGGGACAGAGATTTGGTGACAAATGACCTTTTACAGGCCCAAAACGAAACATTGGAAAAGTTCAGTTAAGTTCTAATGTTTTGCAAGGGTATAAACAGGGTGTTCATTTTCCACCAGCATATCAGAAAACAATTTATAATTTATAGACAATTTTATAATTGTTTTGTGCCTTTTGTACTCAGTTGTAGGCTACACATCTGCCACCCTCTCTGTGATGGTTGCTGGGTTTTTTGAGGTACACAGAAAGAAATTCCCTCTGGTGGAGCAGACTCTTTCAGGCAAAGTTCTCCTTGTCTCCTCCATGCCGTGCGTCCATCTGGCCCCACAGTACATCTTGCTCGGTGTGGCAGAAGCTCTGGTGACTCCCACCTGTAAGAAGACTGTTTGTTTCATTTTTCTCATTCTAAAATCAACCGGCTTCAGCACAGAATGACATCTGTTTGAACAGGGACAGTCAGAATACCTGTCATCAGAATCTTCTCTCCTGGCACTCGTCCACAGCTTTTCAGAGCAGGCTCATTCATCACTAGTTTTGAAAGAGCTTAATTTGTTGTCTTTGTGGCTACTGCTCACTGAACAATAATGTTCCCTGAGATCAGGAGAAATGTCTCATTTGCCATCCCATTAGGGCTTTCAATCCAGTGCATCTAGTAAGGAAGCTAAAGTCAGGGCTTCCGTGCTGCTCTGAAATAAAAGTTAAATTATTTAAATGTCAACACTTGATTCTCAGCCAAATACCCCTCCTTATGATCATTTGGTGGCAATTTAAGAATGAAGGCCTGTCTATGAGTCTTTCTCACTGAGGGCCAGCTCAAGTTACTGAAGGGCAAGGACTTAACTTGAACTGCATTCTCCTAATTGGGGACCAGACCACAAGTTACAGTAGCAAGGAGCACTCCCCCCCCCCCAAAAAAAATATCCTTGTGCTGCATTCTCCCCTCTCACTGCCCACATTGTACAATTTCCCTACCTTTGCCACGCACCAGTGGGACAGCGTGAAAATGCAGCACCAGGAACACATCTTAATAATTGTTTTGTTTTGTTTTGTTTTGCAAAGGTTCCTTAATTACATTCAGGTTTGTGCCAAGTGGAATTCGTGGGACTGCCATGCAAGTCTTGACTGTCTTCAATGGAGCTGGTTGTGTTGTGGGAGCCTTTCTTGTTCAAGCAGCTTATGTCGGCTCAAGAGGTAAAGTAATCTCTATGCATAGTGAATTTGGGGAGTGCTTCTCAGTGGGGATTTTTACCCTCTTCTGATTGGCTATTGACTTCCATTAGAAGCACATAACAAAGTATAGCTGCCAGGAGTTTATTGATCTCTTTTTCATGATTAAGAGAGGTCACTAAGTTGCAGCTGGATTCATCAAAATGTAATGAATCATTCCTATTTTGATAGGTAGAATAATTAGAGTGTGGCATTTTTCACAGGACTTCCTTCCGTTGTACTCAGAAAATGAGGTAGGGATCTTCATATCTTGCTAGGAGACCTGAGTGATTTTTATAACAAGGATATCTTTTTGCCAAAGAATTGTTTAAAAAGATGTGCTCTAGGGATGGGCAAAACCCAGAAAAGACATTTCCTCAGCATTTATTGTAGCAATCAAAGCCATCATGAAGGTGTGTTCAGCATGAAGAGGTATTTTAATTTTACCCACTGAGTCTTAAATATTTTGGATTAAATTCTGTTTCTCCTACTTATGAGTCTCTGGCTCAGTACATGTCAGTTGCGTTGATGCAACAAGAGATGTGAATGTTGAGAAGCTAGACTGAAAAAAGAGTCTTAATGGCTGCTCTGGAGTAGAAGAAAAGGGAGCTACCATCTGGGTATTGGTTGTACCCGGGTGGTAGATAACTTCATCTAGCTGTGTTACTCAAACTTATTAGCACAGGGACCAGTGGCGTAGCTGGACGGGCGGGCGGAGCACTCAGCTTGGCAGGGAGGTGGGTGAGTGGCCCCTCCCTTCAGAGCCATTCCTGGGGGGGGGACAAAATGGAACCATGCAGCTTCGTTCCCCCCCCCCTGCCGGGAATGGCTCCGAAGGGAGGGCCGCTAACCCACCTCCCTGGCAGGCTGAGTGCTCCACCCCCTCCAGCTACACCACCAACAGGACCGACTTTTTAGAATTGAAATCTGTTGGCTCCGACTGGCAGTGATGTCATTAACCTGGAATTAATGTCATGGAAGTGGAATCACCAAGCAGGAAAATTTTTCAACAGCCTCATTTGACAAAATCAAAACAAATTAAGTAAGTAAAAGTATGCAATAAGTATATGTTTAAAAATGTATTTAAAATAAAGAATGACTCTCCGAACCCTTCCAAGCAGTTGCTTGGAATTATTCCCCAAACATCCCAAAGGCTACAATCCTATCCACATATACTCGGGAGTAAGCCCCATTGACTAATATTGTTAAAAGCATATACGTAGTAGTCTGTTAAAAGTACGGATCTGTAACATTTCTCCATATGCAGTCACATATTATGGGAGCATCAGTTCTAATAGATTAAAAATATGCTTTGAAATGAATAGGGTTACCCACCTGTAACAGGCTCACAACACACCTAGTGGGTCCCGACCCACAATCTGAGAAATGCTGATCTAGCTGCTACTTGCTGATAATGTATTGTGAGCTTGTGCTTGCCCATTTCACTGCCATTAGACAGCATCATATTATTTTTAACTAGAACTGTCTTAAGCTGTGGTTAGTAGCACCTCACTACCTCTCAGCTTTGATCTCTCTTTGCAAGTGAATTGCATTGTAAGTGTATTGCAAGTGTATTGCAAGTGATCTCTCTTTGCAAGTGAATTGCATTGTAAGTTTATTGCAAGTGTATTGTATAGTTGTTTTCTAGCACCTTGAGTGTAGATGCACCTGGTTTGCAGATTTAAAAGAGCCTAGTCATTCTCGGGCATGCATTTTTGTCATAAAACGCATGGGTGAAAGTTGTGCATTTTGAAATTCTAGTATTACCCCTCTGATATTTATATTTAAACATTTCTGGTGTGGCGCCAGAGTGGATTTCTGGCTTTCAAAGTAAAATGTTAGGAATTCCTGAGCATATCTATTTTTCATATGTGAAATATTGGAGAATGTGATGCTTTTACAAATGTCAAGGAGTGCTTGGAGCAAGGGATCTGCAAACTTCTGTTTCTGTGTGTCATAAAATAAATGTACATGTGAAGCAATCCCAAGAATTATCAAGTTTGCCTCTTAAATTGCCCTTCTGAGCTGATTTTTCTGACCTAGAACTGCATACTGATCACCATCACATTATTAGAAGAGTTGTATTTTGTAATAGGACACTTCTGGGAGGAAGGAGTATCACAGCAGAGATTTGTATGATGTGGCTTCTTGGTCTCTTTCTGTACTGCATTTCCATGTGCGTAGGACCTCATGAATGTGGTTCCCCATGAGGAAAGCATTCAGGTGGCCACAGGAGTGTGGCTGGGGTGAGACCAGTGGGTGAACTGCTTCACCTGGACCACTGCTTTGCTACATTGAAAACTTTTGGATAAAATGGACCTTTGTGGCATGACAGCCTCAGTTTAAAGAATGAGTTTGTTTTAAGAATAGGAACAATTGTAGTTAAAACAAAATTTATGACAGCTGGTTTTTCCTGCCAAAGTGCAGTGGGGAGATGTTCTAGAGAGGCACCCCCAGTCCCTCTCCTTCACCTCCTAGTTTGCTCTCCCTTTTTCCTTTTCAAACCTAGTATGTAGCAGGAAAATGAATGAGAAGTCCCTTGGCGCATTGGTGGGAAGTGCTCTCATGAGAGTGGCCAGGCTCCCTAACCCCAAAGCAACAGTAGTAGGCAGACAGCTGGCCATTCCCATAGTCTTTGCACAAAGCAACTGCTTCAGTTTACTCAGTGGGCAGGTTGACCTTGGAAGTCATGGATTTCCCATCCATGTATCTGAAGCCCCACCACACCTAGCAAGAGAGACTGCCTATGGCCCTGGGTAACTGTCCTACCTACTGGTTCTGCCAACTGCTTTTTGGACATAAAACTCCATAATGTGATGGATGAGTCCTATCCAGAAAATAGGATACTTCTGAAGTTTCAACTTTAGCTTTAAAAAGTCATTCCTGGCCCTTGTACTAGTGGAGATAAGCAAAGTGCTAAGGCAGCAGTTTTCAAACTCTCAGAGAGTTTGAAAACTGCTGTAAGTCCTTGCGGGGCCAGGAAGCGGGGGGCAGGGGGCGGCAGCAGCATGATCTCCAGGATCATGCCGCTCGGGGGGCTGCAAGGGCTTGGGTGCACTTACCAGAGCTTCCTGCAGGGTGTGGGAACACCTGCACCTCCCACCTGCAGGGGTGTGGGGAGCCCTGCATGAGTGTCTGCTGGGCTCCCCGATGCTTCAAAAGTGAAAGTGGAGCAATCATGCTCCACTTCCAGTTTAGCAGAAGTGGAGCTTTATCGCTCCAATTTCACTTCTGCTAAGTGCAGCCAAACCCCTGCAGTCCCTTGAGCAGTGCAAGCCTGGGGATCGTGCCGCTGCCTCCTCCCTGCCTCCTGGCTGCCCTCGCCCCTAAAGGGGCAGAGACGGGGCCCACAGGCTGGGGCATCATGACACCCCAGTTTGAAAAACCCTATGCTGACAGGGGTTCTAAGGGCCTGGCAAGAGTATATCCAATTACTCACCAAAAAGTAAACATGCTCCTGCCTTCTGGCCAGTGAATGCCAGGGCTCTAGGACAATTTACCAGCAGTATTACTTTAGTTTTAGGAGTTATAAAATTAATGTTTATTAAATAATGTCAGACAGTCTAGGCAATCTGTACTTTTTACTCTGGTTCTTCTGCCTGCTAAGATCCTCTTACCCCAGAATTTCTTGCTATTGGCCTGCTTGGTCCTGTGTTTGTGTGAAGGGAGCAGAGGTGATTTCATGAATTAGACAAAGTGGATTTACCCATTTCTGCCCAGCCCACAGGTGTACACATTTGATCCCTGTTGTGCATATGCAGCATTGAGCAGAAATGGATTAAAGCCCACAGAAGCTTGTTATGTAGTATGTGACTTACGGAACAATCCAACCCCTGCCCCCCCCCACGAGCTGGTGCGAGTCCCTTGCACCAATTCCCAAGTATCACAAACATTCCATAAAGCACATTCATGGCTACTTGGGAACAGGCTAGGCGAGTAGCACCGAATCTGCGCCCGGGCAAGATAGGTTTGTGCTGGCGCAGGCAGGCTGGCATGGGGGCTGGAGAGGTGGCAAAATAGAGGCAGGAAGGGGGTTTTTGGGTGGGGAGGTGGATCGGGCCCATGGGGGTGGGACTGGCCATGGCAGCACAGGCCAGATCCTAACACCCTGCCAAGCAGTGTAACATGGGCTGCTTGGATCTGCACCTGCAAAATCATGGGCGCAGATCCGAGTAGCCACATAGTGTGGGCTGGTGCAGAACATGGAGTAAGGGGAATAAAATCCCCTTATTCTAAGATGCACCCCAGCCTGCATTTACCTTGTCCTGAATTCAGCACAGGGCATCCTTAGTGTTTAAGGAGCTACAAGATGTTCTGCTGCTTTTCTTCCCTTCTCTGTCCTCCTAGTTCTTTGGGCTAGAAGTCCTGGCATGCATGGAGCTTGTTCCCAATGAACAGAAAGAGGAAGGAATATTCTTGCTGGGCCAAGAAGGATCAGGGAAGAGTTGCTTTCAAATCGACTTTATGCCAGGCTCTTAAAATATTTGAGAATTTATGTCAAACTCCCCACAGATACCTGGTTATTCCACACTCCTTTTGACTTTTCTTCTTCCCTAAATTAATGTATCATTTTTCCTGCTGTCCTCCTTGCTAAATGTTAAGGTCAAAAATCTCCCCCAGGTGCCAAGAAGAAACAGTAACATATTCTGCCAGTTGGTATACGCTTAGGAGCATGTGTGTGAGTTGCAAATTGTACATGTTGAAGAAAGTGGTACCATTTTACTGCATTGAAAATGTGTCAAGTCATAAAATTTTTCTGTGATATCCCCCATAGGCACTTGAGAGGGCAAATAAAAAAGACATGGTTCATTTTTGTAAGTTTCTTTAAATATAAAGCAATTTAATGTTGCCGTAAAGAAGCACTTGGGCTGATTATAAAAAAACAAAAAGCTAAGCCAGGCAATTGTTCTGCAAACTACTCAAAAAATATGCTGAACAGAAGCAATTAGATTTGATTTTCATCAGCAACCAAGGGTGATTGGGGAACATGATTCTCCTTGCTACAGGGATTGAGCTAATACAGGGTTGTATGTGCTTTTCACTAAAATAAAACAAATTAAAATTCTGCATCCAGGCCATTCATACTGTACACCAAGAAAAGTGTACAAGCTGTACAAATCATACGGATAAATCAGATTTGTGGGATTTCTCTTACAGTGCAGTCCCATGCAGGTTTACTTGGAAATATGTCCAATTTTATTCCATCAGGCTTACTCTTGCGTAAGCGTGCATAGGATTGCAGCCTTATTTAACCTACGGTTCTCCACATTGTTGATTTTATACATAATTGATGCTGCTTTTGCTTATCACGGAGTGGGGATGAAGATGCTATGCCGGGCACTTCAGCTTTGCCTACAACTGCTCAAAATCTGATTAAATTACCTTGCAGTTTTAGGAATCCTGAATTTGAATCATATCTTCTGCACGAAATGAGAAGCATTTTTTCCTAAATTCTCAAGAAGATGACTGCATTCTGTGCTTCCCTAGAATTGGGAATAGTCTTTTAACAGTTTGCCCCTTGATTTCCATCAAAGCAACAGATGGTATTTCCTATTTTTTTTTTAGTAAACTTTGGATTACGACTAGGTTTACTTTACTTCAGATAATTAAAGCAACTTGCATCACATAATCCCCGCTCCTTCTTATGAAATCTCTGGAACCAATTTACCAAGTCATGTTTTCTGTGATCAGTTGATCCAAGTTCACTTTTTCTATGTGTAACCATCAGATCATGATATTGCTTTGACACACCCAGATATGACAGCTCACCACTTCTGTTCTCTGCCTACTCATGGAAACTTCAGAGAGAGTTGGTATTTGGAGACAATGTTGAAATAATTGTAGACTCCTTTGACATGTTGTGAAAGCCAGTATGGTTTGACTTTGCTGTGTTATAAACGTGTGATAAATTATTATGGAATTCAACCTCCAAAGAGCCCCAGTTGAAACTGAAGGAGCCAAAAAGGAGCAATAGCAGTAATATAGCTGTACACATAGTTCCTTTCAGGTGATTCAGTATTGATTTCCTCAGGTTTTTGTTTTTTTTAAACACCATGTTTTTACTATAAGAGGCAACTCTGTATCTTCTATATCACGATTAAGGAATGTCTTGTGCAATTCTTTTCCAGCTGTCCTTTCATCCAAAACACATCAATCCTGGAGGTATTTTAGTTTAATTACACAATGTTTACAAATCTTTATTTCATTATTTGGTTTGAAACAAGATAAGATAAAGGGGTTCTTGCTTCTGCCCACTCTTGGTACTAGATTATGAACTGAACTGCGCTCAAAAAGTTGCTCAGTTGCATCCCACATTTTGAGAGGGCAGTTTCATCAGTCTTGTTAAAACTCTTTTAGCTCTTCTTAAAATCCCAGGCTGTTTTGCTTGAGCAGGAACCTCCAAATTTAGCCTTGTTCTGAATTTGAAACTTGAAAGTATGGGAACCCTCCAGAGGAATTTCAATATCTTACTGAAATTATTTTACCTTCCTCAGATGAGGCTAAAGAGGGATCCCCAATTTTGCCTCAAATTTTGGTTTATGTGAAATTTGGTGATGTCTCTTCCCATAGTCACTCCCATATATCTTTATTATGCCTGAAAAATGTAATAAAGAGAGATGGATTCATGAGATGAACAGCTTGATCCTCATTAACTCCCTGTGCACTGCTGCAGTGGTGCTGATGTGACCATTGCTGCATCCCACTTGGGAGTTTTGGACTCCTGGGGTAGGGGAACAGTTGTTCCCTTACTCTGGAGTAATACTGCTGCCCTGATATAGCTGGTGCAAGTCCATTTGAATCCATAAAGGCAGATCATGTCCAGGAAAGGGATTAGGGTTTGGTGTACACTGCTGCCACCAAAGCCTCTGCCTTTGCAGGCTTGATCTGCCCCCGTTGCCTCCCTGTTCTGCCTACCCCTGTCCCATTCTGTTCACTCCCTACTTGCTCTTACCTGTGGCGGCAGCTGTTTTGCAACTGCCAGAAAGTGTGTTTTGCCGCCAAAATGCTTGCTCTGGCAGCAAAATGTGCTAGTAGGTTACCTAATAGATATTTGTAGCCCTGGGAGAAGGCCATGGTCATGTGTTCAATCAGTGCTGGTTGCCCATCTATTTGTACTGGATCAGTGGCATCGCTAGGGGTGTGTGGGCTACACCAGGTAACACACACACAGGGGGGTGAAACCACTACCAACCAAAATTTTTTAAATCTTGATCTTTTCAAATGATGCGATCATGTTATACATCACTTGGTGCATAATTTCATGTGGAACGCAATGAAACAAACCATGTTAAAATCTCTAGTCTGTCAAACGTGTAGCCCAAAAACCAGTGGGGGTGGGGTGGGGGTGCATCACCATGCCCACTGCCTGGGGCGTTGCCCACCCACTGCATGGGAAGAGGTCCATCACGGGTGTGACGCTTTGGTCTCCCATAGTGGATGATGTAAACCCTAGTGTCACCACTGTACTGGATACAGCAGTGAATGTGGAGGACACAATTTGCCTGCCTAATATGGCAGCATCATGAGCTTCTCTCCTGTCACTTGTAGAGCTTGAGGGTTGGGCTGTTATTTATTATCTTTAGCATTAAACATCCAGTGCAGAGACACCCTGTGAACAGGGACAAGTGATATGGGGTCTGAACATTCTATCTCAGTAGTTCTCAAACGTTTAGCACCAGGACTCACTTTTCAGAATGAGAATCTGTCAGGACCCACCAGAATTGATGTCATGACTGGAAGTGTATCATCAAGCACGAAAATTTTTAACAATCCTAGGCTGCAATCCTACCCACACTTACCCAAAAATCCCATTTACTATCATTGTTAAAAGCATTTGCAGAGTAGTCTGATAAAAGTACAAATCTATAACATATTCCCCAATGCAGTCACATACCATGGAAGCATCAAGTCTAATATATTAAAAATACAATATTGAAGTGAATATTAGTGGCTCCTGACCCACAAGCCAAATTTCAACATATTGAGCAAGCCCCAAGGAAAAGTATCAGGTGTAGAGGCCACAAAATAATCAAGAGATCATCAGGATTTTACCTGTCCTCTTTAAGAACAACTCATAAAATTACACCACAGCTGCGTTACAAGGATATCTGCAAGAGGGATCTGAAGGCCTTAGGAGTGGACCTCAACAGATGGGAAACCTTGGCTTCTGAGCGTCCCACTTGGAGGCAGGCTGTGCAGCACAGCCTCTCCCAGTTTGATGAGACACTTGGCCAACAGACTGAGGCAAAGGGACAGACTACACTTGCTCCCACACTAGATGCTGCCCCAGAACCACCATTCAGAGCACAATACCATAGTCTTTCGAGACTGAAGGTTGCCAACAACAACATGTTGTTGCCAACATGTTGCCAACCTGACTCCTAGGCTACAATTTTATGTGGAAATAGCAGAACCCAAAAGAGAGTAACCATTATTAGGGCTGCAAGTTTATTCAACTGGCTGGATTAATCAATTCCAAAAATTCATCAAGGTCACCATTCATTGTTCGTATACATGTTTACATATTTTTAATGCAAATATGTACCCATGGGTGGCAGGTGCCATTTTAGAAGAGGCCTTACTTCCATCTCACAGGAGAGAGACACTTTGCTATGAGATGCAAGTGCATTATCCAAAAACAAAACAGGAATGCTTTTCTTTCCTTCTGTACGATTATTTCTATGTGTAAAATTATGCAGATTTAATTCCTTGATAAATTAAAGCTCACACAAGTAGTGTTAAGATTTTTTTATATTTCTTTTATTTTATATATGCATGACATAATGAAGTATCAAAAAAAGAACCAGAAAATGCCTCTCTGATCATTGTTATAAAAATGAAACAAAAGTCGCTCCTGCATTAAGAAAAATTGCACTATGTATTTAGTGCTAATACAAAACACCCCAATAGCTCACATCTTGGCTCATAACAATTCCTGTCTCAAGTCCTTTGTTTTTAAAGGTTTTTAAAATGCCATGAATTTCTTTACATTTCAAGTGATGGCCTTATTCATTATAATCAGCATTTATATACTACAGGGGACCCTTGTCCTACAATAGTAATATAGCACATTTTTTGGTAGTTACAAAACCTCAGAAGTTAAAGTGTCTGCCCCAAAACTAAGCTGTTTGCCTCTCTAAAAAGGGATTTAAAGGGTACCTAATGTGCTCTTTATGGGCCATGGTTATCAGTTTACACAATGTTGTAATTATAAAACAGAAATTACAAGGCTGTATCCGTTCCTCCATATGCCACAGCCACAATGTTAAAAACGCTGTTATTGACCAAACACTTGCATTCACATCACTGATTGGCTTATCCATCACCCATGAGGTCCTGTTATCAGCAGTCCTGTGTTCATTGTAAAGTGAATAACCTACTACAGTGGTTCTTGTACTTTTAGCACCTTTAGGTGCTATTTTTAGCACTTTTAGGATCCACTTTTTAGAATGAGAATCTGTCAGGATCCACCGGAAGTGATGTCATGGCCAGAAGTGACATCATCAAGCAGGAAAATTTTTAACAATCCTAGACTGCAGTCTTACCCACACTTTCCCAGGAGTAAGTCCCATTGACTATCATTGTTAAAAGCATCTAGAGTAGCCTGTTAAAAGAACTGATCTGTAACATTTCCCCATTGCAGTCATATGCCATGGTAGCATCAAGTCTAATATACTTATTAAGAATAAAATATTTAAATGATTGGGGACCCACCTGAAATTGGCTTGTGACCCACTTAGTGGGTCCCAACCCACAGTTTGAGAAATACTGACCTGTTGTATAGTGAAGCTTCTTTTACTAAGGAACATCCATTGAAAATTGGTTTGATTGTAAAGTGAACCCATTCTAAAGTGAGAGTCCCCTGTAATTTACAGAATTCAAAGCAGTAAGCACATTACTTTATTCCAGTAATTCTTACAATACCCTGTAGGGTTGGTCAGTATTACATACACTCAAACATTTTACAGAAGAAAATTGGGACATGTTCATAAAATGCCTGTTCATAAAAAAAATTTATACTAAGGGTCACGTCATAAGCCCCTCTGGCCCCCAGTGTTACACATTGCTGAAGCTTCTTCACTGTCTGCTGTGTTCATTGACTCTTCAACAGCCCTGATATTCACTAATGTGAAAGTCAAGAAGGTGATGATTCTTTTGATTAAAATTACGTTAGGAAAAACATAGTTGACCTACAATATGTTATCAGTAGAGGTGTGATTTTTGGGGTTTTTTGTTTTTTTTTTGCAGATTTTGTTTTTTTGACATAAGAAGTGCAGAAAGTGGTGTTATGTGTTTTTATTCCAAGGATGCATTTTTATAAATTATAATCACCTTAAAAGTGTCCTAAGTAGGTGATAAAGATGGTATAGTATCTGCAGATGCAGCCAGGCATTACCTACGCATTCCCCAGTCCAGCCCATTATCTATTTTTATTTTTTCATAAATGTCCCAATTTTTGTTTTTGTTTTTCAAAAACGAGAAGTGCAGAAAGCATTGTTATGTTTTTTTTATTTCGTTATCACCAAAAACATGCTAGTTATCAGCTATTCAAAATGTATTTCAGCAACTTCTCTATGTAGGATGCTAGGCTGAAGTGCATGATGCCTGAATGTTGGTGGGCACAGCTTTGCACACTAGAGACAAGATACATCTTCGAGATTTTGCTTGGGGAGACAAGAAAGAATGGTAACGCTAGCAATTGACCCTACCAAAATTTTACCATGGCCTCCCCAAAGGGCAAAAAGGGGGCAGTGGCTTATCATGGGTAGCTACTAGAAAATTGGTACTCTTGTGTTAAATAGTGACAGTTGAAACATATTATTACCATACTGCAGGTGGGGGGGGGGGCTGAAATTGAGTCAGTGGCTTGCCTGAAACTGTTTAGTGAGGACATGCATTGCAGAAGGACTTCCAGTTAACAGTCAACAAAACCTTTATTAGGCATAAACATTTGATAGGTGGGGACTTCCAGTTCACAGTAGTTGGTCATCCTACTAAGAAAGCAATACTAAGATACGGCGCTGTGTCCCAAGTCCCTCTACTGAGACTCTGAGTGATTTTGGGATGGGAACCCAGATTGACAGCAGAGCAGAATTTTAACCAGAATATTTTAGCTTTATTTGCATCCCGTACCATCTTGTTAGTCTAGAATTGCATTTGGCTGGCAAAGTGGATAAGATAGTCACCCAGAGCCTTAAGTGGTGTTAATCATTTTTTAAATGTATCTATGAAGGATGGTGTGAATATGATAAAATAAGACTTCTTGGGAATTTTGATGAGTGCAAACAGATGACAGGTGACAGTGATATTTTCAGTACAAGCTGGAGAAACTGATTTCTTAAGGCTCTTTATACCTCCCTTGACATTTTAATGAGACACATGACAAAACCTATCCCCTATGCTACTTGCTATGGAAATAAACTTTTTTCCTAAAAGTTGCAGTGCAAATATGTACATTTTGGGTTTGGATTAGTATCTAAGAAGGAAGGAAACTGGCCTGGATGGTTTTCTTCTTCTTAGCTATGCTGTTGATGTTTTCCTTTGTGTGAAGTGGATTCTGGCTACCAGTCCTTTTTCCATTGTACAATGATGGTGACAGTGTCTGAGAATTGGAAACTTAGTGACGCTTGAGCCCACTTCGGACGTTCACTCTTTGTGGAGAGCAATGCATAAAGGGTCCTGGCTTGCACCCTGCTGAAGATGAGTGCAAGCCAGTCCCTTTGAACATTCCACGTTTGTTGACAGAACCAAATCCTGAATGGAGGAGAGTTTCTCCCTATGACTACCATGTAGGTACACTCCAGGGTTCCAGTTGTAAGTAGAAAGCCTTCCTGCATTCAGTGTTTGCATTTGCAGACAAACGTGGAATGTGGAGCAGGTGGGAGGAAGGACCAGCTCACATGCAGTGTTGGTGGAAGCAGAGCTAAACTGTGCAACCTTGAGGGTCCCCCTGCATTTGTTTTTCTTGAAAAGTAAATGTCTGAAGAGGACTTTGGTGCATATTCGTTTCACCTGTGTGCTCTCAATACCTAAATGACGCTGATATTCTGTAGTGTAGGTGGCTTTTTACATAGACCTGTCCTCTATGAATATACCTGTAAATTTGTATTAGCTATGTTGGCTGTATGGAACCTCCACATTCATGGGCAGTGCATGGTATGCTTCTAAATTCCAGCTGCTGGAGATAAGCAGGGAAAGACCATTGTTTTTATGTCTTGCTTGCCAGCTTCTTTAAGCATCTCAATTGGCCAAGGTCAGAAACAGAATTCTGAGCTAGCGGAGCCCAGGTCTGAACCCACAAATACGGATCTTTGCAGAATGTTTAAATACTGGCATCTATGCAGTCAACCATGTGCTTCATTGTAGAACCACTGGAATAAATAGTATAGTCTAAGCCTCAAAATGTAGTTTTCCACCCACGCTTGCCTGACCAGAGGGTGGATGGTGGTATTTGGTGATACTATTGTAATCATCAAAATCCAGAGATAGCATGCACCGAGATTTAAACTTGGAACTGAGGAACATCATTATATATGTTGGCTGAGAAACTTTCAAAAGTCATTATTCAGGATGTTTTGTGGTTCATTCACTGGGCCAATGGAAATGTAGACATCATTAAAATTGATCTTTTAACCAATGGTCTTTTAATTGTTCTGAAAAAGAGAGGTTGTCCAAGTAAGTTATAAACATTGTAGCCCCCATGTAGAGACCACTGCAAAGTCTTTCCCTTAGGTGATTGCTCACTGTGGTGGATGTAATGTTTAAAAACTTGTTACCTTGTGTTCTGCTCTCACCCTTTATGTTGCTGCATTTGCATGGTAGTCCTACATATCTCTGGTTGCCACAGCTGAAGATGGTGGGAGAGATAACTCCAAGCCCTCCTCCTCTTTCTGTCTTTTAGAGTTTAGACCACCTATGATGGTCACAATGGTGGACTTTGGCCTCTAACTGACTTTTGAAGCCCTTCGTTACCTAGGTCCTGTATATCTCAGAAATACCTTCAGATAATCGCCCTCATCTGTTGAAGTTATGCTATGTTTCCTCTGTAGAATTGCCAACTCTGATATGAGGTCTTTCCTGGAGACTGCTACCTTGCATAAATCAGTTACTCAAATGCGATACTCTAATCTTAAAGCTGGGTCACTTACAAAATGTTGTCACCTGTGGCTTCCTTCCTTTTAAATTTGGATTTATCTTGTGAACGTTCCCTCACAAGAAAAGCTCCTTCATTCACGTTTTGATTTTTTATTTTGTACCATTAGCAAATGTGATTTTTCTAGGGGTTAAAAAAAGAGATCTTGCCCACTTACTCAAAGGTTCATATAAAACACAAATATCTTTTTTCTAAATAGGAAGAGATCCATTCTGTCTCTCTGCGGTGTAAAATATATTACTTACACAGCTCAATTTTTTTTATTTTTAATCCTTTAAAAAGACCAAGGGGTGCCAGGCTTGGTGTGTGTGTGGAGGGGCCTTCTACTTCATGCTCTTTTTAGGGGGGCAACTTCAGTTCAAAAAATCTGTGCAGTAATAATAATAATGCAAACTGGTGTGGCCTGGTGGCTATGACTGAACTGTGAATCAGAAGGTCCCCAGTTGAGGTTGACCATGGGAACTGCCTGGTGGGTCCTGTTTGTGTCCCTTCTTCTATTTTTCCACCTCCTCTTGAGAAGTCCTCCCCTTCTCTTAACTTCTGACAAAGCTGAGGCTAAGTGATGGCTTTTTTCTTAATTGTTGTCAGTTCAGAGGCTGCAGCAACTCATTCCAATGCTGCTCTACCTGTCTCTGGCCTCAGTGCCCACCTCAGTGTCTCATACTGACCATGCTTGCTCTGTGTAGGACGCTTACGCAGGCTCTGCATTGCTTGTCCAGGCCCTGGAACATGCTTTCTGTTACGTCTTTTCAATGTTCAGCTTCACTTGCCCTCAGAAGGTCTTGAGAATCTTTGGCGTTCAGGGTGGTGAACTTCCTAGCTTTTAAAATTTGATTTTTTTTTTTTAAATTTTGTTTCCAGTGACTGCTTGCGTATTGTTTCGTTGTGGATCTTGGCCACTTTTGAGTTTTTTGCTTTATTGAAAAAATGTCTTTGTTTCTCTATTTAAAAACGTTACCCAAGTGAAATATAACTAATGAAACAGATATGAGATAAAACAGTACTCCTAAAAACAAACCAAGGCCATGCTAAAAGCAGCAGCAACCCAAAAAAAAAAAAATTCACTTAAAATCAACTATTCAGACTGCTTTCATTTTAAGTGGCCATCCTAAATAATAAATGTTTTGACCTCACTACAGCCTGAGTACACTGTCAAAGGCTGCCATATATTTCAAGCTAATGAGTTCCACAGGGTGGACACTACAACCAAGAAAGCAGTGCTCCACACCTTCACAGTTTTTACCCCAGTAAATGAGAAAATGCAGAAGTTGGCCTTCACCTTAAGTTGGCCTTCAGGGTAAGGCCCCCCTCGGCATACTTTCATTTACCTTGATAACTGAGGGAGCAGAGCAACAAGGTACACCACCTACTTCAACTTTGTATCTGTTGCTTTGATTTGTATGAGAAGGTATACCTATTTTAATATCTCAAAGTCCTTAACGTGATTATGATTATAGCACTTGAGAGTAAAAAGACATGTCCCTGTCCTGAGGTGCTTTCAGTCTAAACAAATGGAGAGAGCAATGGACAGAAAGGGGATGTGGAGGGGAAAATAAAACTTTTTCCAGTCATTATGTTCCCTGATTTTATGTATCGGTAATATTTTAACAGGAGTTTGGGATATTTTTGTGAGTTTTGTTTGGAACAGAATCTGTGTTGAAACAACTGCTTAACAAAAATAGAACCAAAATGGAAACGGGTTTCACATCTTGATTAAAAGACTACCAGTTAGAATAAAAATACTTGCAGTTCACACGCGGCTCTGACTTCTAGTTTCTATTCCAAAACTCCAACTGCTTTCTGTTGAGCCCTAATCGGAAAAGTTGTAATACAGGGACCCATATATAATCCTTTCTTTTCCATCAGATATACTTGCTCTCTCCTTGAGTCCTTGCAGCCTCTGGGATGCATAAAATGAAAGGCTGCTTGATTGTGAATGATGGCTCTAAAAGTTTATAAGCTACTAAAGGGGAAGTTTATAGTACCTAGGAGCTCAATCAGCTGACAATGTTAAATGGTATGTTTTAAACCTAGCTCTGGGAGTACAACTCAATCTGAACCATAGTGGGGTAGAAGGGGATGGGAGACAAACCAACCTCCATTTATGAGAAAGGAGCTCTGAGGAATGAATTCATGAGTGAGAAGAAACCGTTGTGGCAGCCGGCTAAAAACTGACAGCTCATGTTCGTTGATCTAGAGGAGGAAGTTTAAATGGAAGACAGCACAGGAGACTTGTGGAGTTTCTGTAATATTGGCTGTATTTACATATATGCAACCACAGCATAAGTGGAGGCAAACCAAGGGCACTCCTAAAAGGCAGCAGATCTCCTACCCATCAGATTGCCAGAGATTGCCACTAAAGTGCCTTCATTCAACTTCCATCTGTGTGTGTGTGTGTATGTGTGTGTGCGCATGAGAGAGAGAGAGAGAGAGTGGTGTGTGTTTTCAAACAGCATGACTGCTATGTTTCACAAAGCAGCCTTCAAAACACAACCTGCAAAATACAAGAGGAGACTGCTTAGGTCTCAAAAGACAATCTCCTAACAACTAGTTCCCCTAAAAGTAATCAATGACCATTCAGTTCTATTAACCAACTACTGGAAGGAGTGATCAAATATCACCTGATCATATAATATAACCCCATATATTTTCATATGTGTAAATATTGTGTGGGTGGGCACAGATAACAAATTTTCCATGCATCTGATCAAGATTGGCATTCCTTATTTCTTGGTAGGATGAAACAAAGCCAATGTAGACAACTAAATGATATGAAAGTATGTTGATAATCTGTATTAGATAGTCACGTGGTAAGGAATATTTTACCACACCAAGTCTTGATATGGAAGACCATGTGCTGGGGTACTGTTCTGTATGAATTGTTTTTCTTTCAAATAGAATGTAATCCCATCCAAAACGAGCAGCATGTTACTTCCCATTCCAGGTGTCCCACCCCATCACTGAGCTTCACTTTGTTGTGAATACAGTCAATTACTGACTGCAGGCCAACTCTTCCACAGTTTCACCTGATTTTTTTTGATACTTTTTTAATTTTATTAAAAACAAACACAAAGCACACTCACACATGCACAAAAACAATTTAAAAAGCCTAAGTTGTGTGGAAATCTCAAATGACATTTCTACTACAAAATCTACTATTCTACCACAAAATCATACAAAATATCAAACTTTAACAATCTGCATTTATTATAAAGTACATTTTCTACACAAATAGAAAAATAAAAAGAACATAAAAGGTAACTCCTATCTACTCATCAAATCCATAAATCACTTGGCCCACTTTCCCCTCAATGCGCAGGAAGTCCATGAATGGTTTCCAATTGTCCATAAAAGATTTTACTGACTTGTCTTTAAGAAGAATTGTAAGTTTGTCCATTTCTGCCAAATCCAATACCTTTAACCTCCACTCTCCCTATATGGGTATCTCTAGAACTTTCCAGTATTTGGCATACAATATTCTTGCAGCGGTTGTCATATATAAAAATATAGTTTCATAGCCTTGCTGAATCAAGTCATCCAGTATTCCCAACAAGAAAGCTTCTGGTTTCATTTGTAAATTTACCTTCAATATCAACTGCATTTGCTGGTGTATCAAAGTCCAATATTTTTTCGCTTTTGTACAGGTCCATCACATGCAATAGAACGTTCCTTCTTTTCTTTTACACTTCCAATGTCTGTTCAGTATATTTTCATACATTTTTGCCAATCTCCCTGGAGTCAAATACCATCTATACATCATCGTATAAAAGTTCTCTTTGAAATTTACTTTGAATGTAAACATTAATCTTTTAATCCACAAGTTCTTCCATTGCTCCATGGATATCTCATGACCAACATTTCTTGCCCCTTGTATCATATACTCCTTAACCTGTTCCTCTTCGGTCTCATATTTTAACAATAACATACATTTTAGTAATGACTTGTTCTTCTACCAGACATAATTGACTCTCCAATAGAGATATACAATCTTCAAAACCATACATTTTCTTATCCACTCTAAATCTCTCCAAAAGCTGTATATACGGAAACCATTGACAACTAAATCACTCCCCTAAAAGCTCCTCTCTTGTCTTCATTCTATATTCAGTTTGTGTAAAAATTATTAAATTTCTATATGATATCCAAGTTTCTGTAGAACCTATATGACAACCAAAAAAAGCTTCTTGCAGATAATTCCATAATGGCATTTTTGTATAAAATATATTTTTGTATTTACTCCATATTCTCAACAAAGCATGTCTGACATAGTGATTTTAAAATTCTTGATTTGCTTTCATTGTACCATAAAAATCCATGTCTTCAAAACCTTATATCTGAACCTTCTAAATTCAACAAGCTCTTATTTCATAACAACCATTCACCTTAATTACAGAAATTCTTCTCACCCAAGACCACTTCAATCTTTCCCATCTTGTAAAAAGTATAACATCTTGTCCCACCTTGTAAAATTCTTAATTTTGTTAACTTTGAAACCTGCTAAGGCTCCAAACTGTTTCACCTGATTTGACAAGATTAACTAGAGATGGTATCATTGACATACTGAGGGCACTACATTCCAAATCCCTCACTCAGTGGTTTCATGTAACAGCATCTCAAAGCATAGCCCTGCTACGAAGCACAGCAAATAGTTCCCGAGCACCACCTTCTAGAAACAGCTATTTAGACAGGAATGGAACCAACCACAGTGCAGTGCCTCTAGTTCCCAACCTGGACAGGCTCCACAGAATAACATGGTGGGTGGTAATGAATGCTACTGAGAGCTTCCGGAAAATCAACTGGGTTACACTCCTCCTTCTTGTCTCTTCCAGTCTGGATCATCCACTAGGGTGACTAAAGCCATTTCCATTTCAAACTGAGCCCTGAAACCAGACTGAAATGGATCTAGATAATATGTGCCATTCAAAAGTGTCCAGGCCATATGCTTTTGTAATAAGAGTTTTAAAAGCAAAGCAAAAAAAAAAAAAAAAAAAAAAAAAAAAAAAAACCTCTCCACCCTTCTCCAACCTTGAAGGAAAAAATATCTTTAACTGGGAAACAATATTTAAAATATTTTTAAAAGCCATTCCTGGCTTTTAAAAGTATATATACAAATAACAATTCTTCCTGAAGCGGGATGGTCTTGACAAACATCTGTTTCCTTGGCTGAGTTCTTCAAATCTGCTTATGTATATATATTTTTTCAAACAGGAGACTGGTTTCCAAATGTTCCAAGTGATGGTAAATTGGAGAGGTTTTACTTCTTCTTGGCTTCATTAATGATGATTAATACTCTGGGCTTCTGGACTGTCTCACACAGGTAAAAAACTTTGCGCATGCAGGATCTGACATCTCAGTGCTTTGTGGAACCAGCCTGCTCATTGAATAATGGACATCTATCTAGGACAGCCATTTTTCAGCCATGGTGCCATGGCACACTGGTGTGTTGTGGATGGCCTGCAGGTGTGCCGCAAGAGTTTGGGAAAGGTCATTTATTAGCAGGGCCTTTGGAGGAATTGAATCCCCTACCAGCAGCATGGAGTACCTTGTCAATGGTCAAAATACTGATGGTGTGCCTTGGCAATTTTAGTGCCTTGCCAGTGTGCCATGCAGCCACGGACCTCCATAGCCCCATACCCAGGGCAAAGCTCCATGATGGCATCCCCATGCAGGCTATCGCCGCCCCCCCTGGGCAGAAATCCACCCCCCCTACTCACCAGAGGTTCACAGAGCCTCGCATGACCTCCTCCCACGCTGGGGAAACCTCTGTGAGGTTCCCCGGCACTTCTGCCCGCATCAGGAGCCTCAGAGAGGCTTCCCCGGGGTCTCAGTGGCCAGCACCTGGGGCATTTGCCCCAGGCAGGTCTATGGTAGACACGCAACTGGTGCCATGAGATGTGAAAGGTTGAAAATTGCTGACCTAGGACCTAGCATCATTGGAGGGATTTTTTTCAGCCACCACATGAGAAATACAGTGGTGACCACCCTCAGCTAGCTGTGCTGTTGAAATGGAGAAGGCCTCTGATCATTATCTAGTAATTAGTTCATTATTTAGTAATGGGAATTATTTCCTAATTTGATCCATAAGAAGCAAAAGCAGCTAGGGAGTATGTCTTATGGGTACTAGACACCTTCTACCTGTCTGTTGTGTTATCCCCATCTGTTATAGAAGCATCTAAAATAATTTGGCATAGCAGACCGGGGGTTGGACTAGGACTCAAATCTCCGCTCAGCTGACTGGGAGATTTTGAGCCCATCCATCTCTCTCAGCCTAACCTCCTTCGCAGGGTTGATGTAGGGGTAAAATGGGAAGAATCATGCATGCTCCTCTCATTTCGTCAGAGGAAAAGTATGGTCAAACATGCTAGCTGCTGGTGTGCATGAATAAAAAACTCAGGTCCCTGTCTGTGGATGTCTGTATCTTCACCATTCTAGAAGTAATCAGAAGCTGAGCTCTGCCTTAGGTCTTTCCCTCAAATGTAAGGGAAGAAGGAACAAAGCCGCAGAGTCATGTAACCCAATCCAGCAATGTGTTCTGGGGGCAGTTTATGTGCACACTGAGAGCCTCTGTACCAAATCATCTTTATTCATTTGAGCAGAGGAGACACTACCATGTATGCACTGATCTGCAGTGTTCCTTCACTGCCATGCCTGCCAATCTCCAGAAGTGAGCACTAGGGAGGAGGGGAAAAAAAAGAAAGAGAAGTGATCCAGAATGTGCAATTGTAATAGGTAGGCTTAACTATATAGAAATGTACAAAAGCAGAAATGAGCACTTGTCTTGCCTATACAAAGTCCCAGGTTTGAATCCTGGCTTACCCACTAAAGAGGATCTCCAGAAGGCAGAATGAGCAGGACATCTGCCTGAAATTTTGGAGGACAGCTAGCAATGACAGTACTGAAGGCTTGGATGCACCATTGGTTAAGGCAACTCGACCCCTGCATGCTTTTTGGCTTCTGAAGACATTAAACATGAGCACGACACGAGATGATTGTATTGCACTGAAAAAGGAGCTTTCATTTATTTTTATTCGCAGATACAAAGATCTGCAGCAAGATTATGACAAAGGGTTCAGAGGGAGTCTTCTTCAAGAGCAACTTTTACAGCACGAGAAATCACTTAAATTTTATGACAGTTTCCTGGATTGTCCCTCTCCTCTGTCTCCCATGGAGACTCTCCTATGAAATTATGCTCTGAAAATTACTGGTGGCGCACACGGTGTAGTCAGTCATCAGACTACTGTCTGTCAGGTTTTTAATGATACGTTTCTTTCTGTTTATGAACTGACTTAACAATAATAGTCTGTTGTTCATCTTTTTCATTTCTCCTTCTCTGCAAAATCATCCAGACTTTAGGGCCTGATCCTTAACTGCTCCACATGTCTCATTCCCTTTACTGT
This sequence comes from Tiliqua scincoides, assembly GCF_035046505.1. Classification (NCBI taxonomy): domain Eukaryota; kingdom Metazoa; phylum Chordata; class Lepidosauria; order Squamata; family Scincidae; genus Tiliqua; species Tiliqua scincoides. The sequence goes on from NC_089827.1 coordinate 39,424,476, forward strand.
TAATGAGAGACCCATGAGTGACAGAGCCTTTTAACTGGGCAAGGGGACCATTTCTAACTTCATGTGCGTATATTTCTGTGTGTATTCACTCTAAAAATGAGTTGTACTTTATGTAATAAAATATCTTACAACAACACCATCACACAATGGTCTCCTGTACATGTCTCTTGTTTCAACAGGTACTAGATCTGCAGGGGGTGGGGCAAGGTCCAAGAAAACTGACTGAAAACAGTGGCAGGGAAACAGAAAGAAGCAAGAAGCATATCATAAAGTACCAATGACTTTGGGGTGGAATGATCCAGTTGGGAGCAAACAATCCCATGTTTGCTGATGACAAGTAATACGACAATTGGGGACATTTTGCAAGGGAGAAGCAGTAGAAGAAAGGTGGTACTTGATGTTTCACTTTGCCACAGTCCACTTTTTCTGCAGTCTGCCCCGTGGTTTTTTCTCATTGACTGGTAAATGGCCCCGTCTACATTGACTTTGCATATTGGTGTCAAACAGCATGTTGGGAATCCCATGTCTTTTGCTGCTGAGTATGTGCCTTCAGACTTAGAATGTGGAAAGATCTAAGATGGCTCTTGAAAGACAGCAGGATGCTGATCTGACAAAGTCCAGCTGATTCCTTCTGTCTCCAAGGAGGCTGGACTGCTAGAACTCCAGCCCTCCTAGTGAAGCTAGGAGAGGATAACAGAGCAGTGTTCTGGAACCCCAGGTTGTGGTACTGTTGAATGATCTGGAATTGCATCCTCTGCCTTCTCTATTGGGGACCTTCAGAAGAGCAAATCAGCTTGGAAAGTTAGGGAATCAAATCAGATTCCTACACTGTCACTCATGGGGACTAGTTCATCCTTTACACAGAGGTCTTCTGGAAGTTTCCTCTCAGTTTCGTTCTCTGGTGAATTTGTGAGAAGCCCCCAAATCTCTAGGGAATTAATCCTAGTTCAAGGCTACTTACTTACTTACTTACTTACTTACTTACTTACTTACTTACTTACTTATTTTATTGAGAAGTTTACATCCTGCACTTTCCCCTCCCGACTGGGAGGTGCCCAAGGCAGCTTCCGACACAATAATAAAACACAGTAGAGTCATGGAATGTTAGTCAGAGGGTACCTTAGAGGAGGTCATCCAGTCCAACTTCCACTCCAGTTCAGGCAAAATAACCATACTCCCACCTGCAAATAGCAACAATCTAAATAAAATTGCTTAAATGGAGACCGCAGCCTGACCTATTTCCATCAGTGGTAGTAGGTGCATGATTTCAGGAAAGGGGCAGTATCCCATGAGGGGAGGTGGTCCTTCTGATGCTTCAGTCCCAAGCCATTCAGGGCTTTAAAGTTTAAAATCAACATCTTGAATTGCATTCAGAAATGTACCAGCAGCCAATGCAGATGACACAGCAAGGAGGTGATGTCATTTCCATGCCTAGTATCAGTAAGCAATTGTACAGTAGCATTCTGCAGGAGCTGCAGTTTCCAGATGGTCACTGAAAGCGGTCCTACATAGAGCTTGTTACAGTAGCCAAACAAAATATAACCAATGTGTGGACAACCGTGGCCAGGTCTGACTGACCCTAGTTAAGGACACATTTGGTGCACCAGCCTATGGTGTGCAAAAGCATCTGGGCCACAGCCAACTGTTGAACATATAGGTGCAAAACGAGGTTCAGAAGCACTCCCAAACTCTGAGTCTGCTCATTATAGGAGAAGTCACTACTGGTGTGGTCTAGTTCACACCACAAGCCCCAAAGACTTGATACAGCCAAGTGCAAGGACCATTGCACTAGTGTGCCTTTTGAGACATGATACTGTGCCAACCAAAACTTCCTGGATGCTGAATGATGACAGGTCAGTGTGTGGATATATCTGCATGGACATAAGAATGATGAATACATGGGCACAGATGGTGCTGGCAACAATGGAATGAAGAAGTGGCAAATCTAAGCACAATCCCAACAGAACCAAGTGCAAGAAATTGTAGAGATCATTGTGAGCATTTTAAATGTTAATTGTTGTTAATCTGACAGTTAAATACTTGAGTATATGGGATGGGTTGTTACTGAGACGTGTGTGATTTGTTCATAATGAACTGAATTGTATTGAATTGAACTGAATTACTATTGGCTACTTTGGGTGGTACTTGGAAAAATAAACCAGGTACAAATATTGAAATGAAACAGGGAAATAATGAATGAGTTAAATGTACCTGATGCAAACTATATGTGGCTTTTTAATTGAACAATTTCAAGGTACTACAAGCAAGCAAGGCAAAGCATGTGGGACACTGTCTCAGGTAGAATTGGGGGGGGGGGTAGATAGATCAGTGGCAGGGATTAAACTATCCATCTGTTGAGTTTGTACTGATGATAGAGCACATGCTCTCCATTGCAATGAGCTGTGTTAAAAGAGCATTTTTCATTTCCAGTGCCTAGCAACAAAGTCATTCAGCACCTGCAATAGTTTAAACATTAAGCATAATTGGCTTTGCTTGACATAAATCTGTAGTTTTGTAAATAAGAACAGGGTAGGCTCATCGTCATACCAATTAGCTGAAAGGCATGCTTTCTTTACTGATGCCTGCTGGTTTTTGAGAGGAGAGATGAGTCTTGTTATCATAAGGCTTGCTTAAGGATGTCTCTTGATGGTGCTGGAGGGCTACTGAGGAAGCTCAGGGAAGTGACCTAAAGCTTCCTGTGTGACCTTTGGCCAAAGGTGGAGGATCTTTCCCCACTGCACGCATACATACACCTACCATTAAGACTTGTTGGTGTCCATATGGCCAGGAATCTTGGAGGTACCTGGCAACAGCTCTATAGCATGATGTTACTTAGAAGAATTGTTGACCTGTAACTTCTATGTGGTTTGCCATCTGTTGATCCTGTACCTAGAGTTCTTCATAAACTTGTAAAATTTCTTAATACAGTGGTTTTCACACATTTAGCACCAGGACCCACTTTTTAGAATGAGAATCAGTCAGGACCCACCGGAAGTGATGTCATTATCAGAAGTTATGTCATCAAGCGGGAATGCTGCAGGAGGACAATCCCAGTCTGCAATCCTACCCACACTTACCCAGGAGTAAGTCCCATTTACTATCATTGTTAAAAAATATATATATGTACATAGCAGTTTGTTAAAAGTACAAGTCTGTAACATTTTCTCAAATGCAGTCACATACCATGGTAGCATCATCTAATATATTAAAAATAAAATATTGAAAAGAATGGGGACCTACATGAAATTGGTTCGTAACCCACCTAATGGGTCCCAACCCACAATTTGAGAAACACTATCTTAATATAAGGCGGAGTATTTTGATTAAACACTGGAGAGTCTTTTTAACCAGTTCCCTGCCTGTCCAGAATTCCAAGGTCTGTCTTTCTCTATAGGTTAGGGAAGCTGGAACTGTTTGAAACCATTCTCAAAGGGAAGGAAAAGCCATTGGTCAAGCATTTCCTTTTGTTGTTGTCCACAATTATCTCTCTCAGCTAGTCTTCCTTGCTGGCAGGAAGAAGAGCTGGAAAGACTAGCCATGAAAGAGTGAACCAGGATAACAACAAAAGCTAAATCTCTCTTGTGGCTAATATTCCCTCTTCTCCCTCCTACCATCAAGAAGATTAGCTGAGAGAGATAAGTGGTGATGACAGTGCCATAACAAGGGGAAAAAGCACCCCCATCTCCTATTACTGGCAGAAATAAAATACCTTTAAAATGTGACACCACCTCTCCTTTTTATTTTAAATGGCACAGATTTTTAAATTTACCTGTAGTCATTTGGTATTCCAATATTTATAGCAATAGTTGTCATTCGCTGCCTCGTCTGGTTGAGAATTTGGGCACCTACATGCAACTCATTGAGTGTGAAACATACTTTAAAAAACAAATTGAAACAATTGTAAAAAGAATGGGAATTGACTCTGGGTCTTGCACAACCACCTCACTGCGCCCTTTAAAATTTTTGCACCCCTGTTATTTTTGCACCCAGGGAACATACCCCACTTGTCCCACCCTAGTTCCATTTTTGGACAATAATAACAGAAGAGGAAAGCTTGGTCACTGGCTCTTCCTTTTATTTATGGTTTCTAGCCCCTTCGTTCCCCTGGGGACTGGGGATAAGAATAGGCCCTCAGTTTGGCTGTACTTGTCACAAGAGGCGACTGAACAGCCACCAGGTAGATGGGACTCGTTAGCCTGGGAAGGCAGGTCATTTGAGAGAAGGAAAACTCTGATCCCAAACCTCCACTGCCTTGTGGCTACATCCAGTTATGGAAAAGGCTTCAGGAGTCAACCTCGAGGCAAAATCCGGAGCCGGAGTCCCTGAGGCAGTTCATAGCTGAAACCAGTCACGTTCTGGCAACTCCTGTGACGCTGCTGGAACCAACCATATTGGCCTCTGCCTTTCCATTGGACCATTTCAGTGACATGGAGAGGGGGGATTTGCTGCATGGGAAACAGTCTATCCTCCATATCTACTTTACCCAGGCTTCGCGCACTGGAGAGGACACTCTGTTCCAGAACCACTTTTCAGAGTGTGATACCATAGTCTTCCGAGACTGAAGGATGCCAAAAACCAACGTAGCCCGTTCAACTTTCCTTGCGTGTAGGACAGGAGCCTTCAGCTTTTTGAATGGACAGATCTGGGATACTTTTCATGTGATAAGAGTAATTGGTAGCATAGTTTGAAGAAACCTTAAAGGGCGTGCTTCATTCTTAAAGGCCAGCCTTATTCCTCGGAGAACATGCTTTCACCCTTAGTGTCTTTCTTAGCATCATCATCATTTATATACTAACTTAATGTTCATGACGGTCCTTTTCTACAAGAGAAAATTGTTCTTCTCATTTTGTGTTTTGAGAAATGAAGGGGGAAATGATAGCGGTCTTCTGAGGTTTTATTTAAGCACATAATTGCAAACACAAAGGTACGCTTGCCACTCTAACAATGAACCAGGCTTGTGGGGATTTTTTTTTTTTTTAAAGAGAAACACTTTGAGAATGAGTCCCAATTTAAATTCTGCATCCAACTTGAAGACACAAATTGGGAGCTAAATCTCAAAGCTTCTGGTGAGGGTCTCTGGCAGGTCACCCAAATCCAGTCACTCAAACATTTTGTTATTGCTTCCCCTACGCTTACGTAAGTGATGCTGTTTGACACCTCGGAGACAATTTCTCATGTTAGATGGGTTGTAAACGAGCACATGGTCCAGAATAATTAACGGTAACACTTCAGTCCGTTTCTGACAGAGTTGTGTTTCTCGTATGCTTTGCGCTGGTCTGTCTACTTAACTGCAACCAGCCATGCCTGAAAGACAAGAAAGAACAAGATGGACAAGTGTGTCACTGATCGAACCTCTTTTGCTGTAATTAGAACTGTACAGGGAATAAATTATTCTCACATTCAAGCTGTCCAGCTTCCACTAATAAAAACACAACCCAAGAAGCAATCTGTTGATGCCGAGGCTGGACGGAATGCACAACCAAATGTTTTCCGCTGCCCAAGTTGCTTTGTACAGGTTTATTAAATAAAAATTGCTCTGTCAATACCTTTCAGGATAAGATGACTTTCCTTTATTTCCTCTATTTCCCTCACCCCCCCCCCCCCGCTCAAAAAATTCAGATAATTTGATACATATTTGCAGTGGGTCTCAAATGCTTGCCTAATCTCCCATAAAGGCTTTGGATCCAGTTCAATATTGGCTTTTAATGTGGTTGAATTTAATGGCATTCAGGTGGGGATAAATTAACAGAACTGAAGTGGAGACGGCAAAATAACTTCATTCCCCGTGATCTGAACACCATGCCAATTAATGGACTTCTTTGTACTTTTTTTAAAATTAGGGGTTGCAGGACTAGGGGCTGGTGTCGAAGCAACATGCTCTGCACATCTATCAAACACATTTATCTTGTCCTGTGCATCTTGGAGCCTCCATCAGTGGTTGAGAGTTGGTATGAGTTGAGATCTTCTGCTCTGTGAACAGCATTAAGTGCACATTCTTTCCTTTCTTTCATGCTACAAGCCAGGACTGATTTTAAAAAATGGCAAGCCCCATGCTGAACCACATTTTTCCTCCAGGCCCCTTTCTAACCCACATGACTTTTTCTTTCTACAATGTACAAAGACGGAGCGCAAGCATTATCTTCTCTTGCTGGGCCTAACTCTAACTCTTACGCTACCTATATATTTCACTATTGCTTGGAATACAGTAACAGCTTCTGTATCACACAATGAGAGAATTTCCACTGTGTTATGAGCAGTGTAGGGCTTGATAGGAACCCTGGCACCTATCAAGGAGAAAAAGGATCAGTTAACTTGAGGCAATTGGTTACACTACTGGACTTTGCTGGAGTTCCATATTCTATTCGATGTCTCTCACCTGCTCTTTTGTTTTATTGTTCCAGGACGAAGTTGCACTTGGAATACTGTGAATGCTTCTGGTCATATCATATTAGAAAATAAGTAGGCCATGAAAAAGTTACCCTAGATTTGGAAACAGGAGAAGGCAGAGAAGGGCAACCAAAATGATTGAAGGGGAGGGTTGAGGGCCCCTTCAGGCTCAACTATGTGAGGCTTCTTTAGTTTAGGGGGGGGGGGAACAACCAAATGAGGACATGATGGGGAGTTATACAATGACTAGAGGGAAGCAGGCAGTGGCAGACTTGGGTGAAAGGCACCCCAAATCTGCAGCTCACTTGGACTTTTCACAATCTGCTGCTGGTGCAACTCACATCAGGTGGCCTCTTGAATGGTCTGGCAGTGATGGGGGGGGGCAAATATTTATTTGTTACAATTATTATATACCACTTTTTCAAAAGACTCAAAGCAGTTGACGTAGGAAGGCTGAACATGAATGCATTTTTCAGTGAGATTTTTGCAAGTGTGCCATGAGACAATCTCATAGAACCTCCACTTCTCCAGGTGTTTCTCCCCATAGTGCATTCCTCATCCTGGCTGCCAGCTCTTCAACTTTCCAAGTTCTCATAGGCAGCTGCAACCAAGCATCGCACCAGCTTCTCAAGGATGTTATCCTCTTTTAGGGATTTTGCCAGCTAACTGCTCAACATTCCACTCTTTTGCACAGGTATGCCAGCAGCCTCTCAGTCTCCCATCCAAGCAACCAATCCCGCACAGCTTTTTCAGGCAAGGCAACAGCTCAGCCACACCTTGAGACCACACCTCCTGCCTCAAAGATGAGCTATCAAAGGCATTTCTCACAATGACTCTGTGGAACCTCTGCACTGAGAGAGGTAGGCTGCTCAGTACCACTTGCTAGGAGTGGGGGTGGGGTGAAAGCAGGGGAGGGCTTCTGCCTTAAAACTTGGCTTTTGAGCTTGCTGGAAGCAGTGGTGAATGAAGCAGGTGGTGATGGGGAGGTAGCACGGTCCAGGGGCAGTGGTGCATGGGGGGCTGTACCCCCCTCTGCAGTACTCCAGGTGTTTCCCTTGTTCTCCAGGGGGGCAGCGCTTGTTGCTGAAAGAGGCGAGCTCTGCAAAATTGGGCCCACCCACCTGCCCTTGCCGCTGTCTGGCTCTGAAATAGAACCATTCTAGAAGCAGGGGAGAATGTCAGGTGCAGATTCAGGGGTTACATATGATGCAGAGGTGTGACATTTTCATGTCACTGTGTTGCCTGGCCCTGGGAGCCAGAAGGCTTTGGAATGGTGCTGTCTGGAAAGATCAGGGCTGAACAAAAAGCTTGATCTAACACAGCATGAACTCTTCTTATGTCCATGTGATTTGTTGGTTTATCTTCACTTCCTGACAGTGGCATCACTGGGGGTGCGGGTTACACCGGGTGACACGCACAGGGTGGGTGACACCAATACTGGCCAAAAAATTTTAAATCTTGGTATTTTTGAATAATACCATAATGTTATATATCATTTGATGTGTAATTTCATACGGAATGCAATAAAACAAACCCTATTAAAATATAGCCAACAAACCAGTGAGGCGAGGCAATGGTGCATCACCATACCCACCATCTGGGACACTGCCCTGCCTACTACATGGGAGGAAGTCCATCATGGGGGGGAGTGGCTTGCTGGCCTCCCGCACAGGGTGACACAAGCCCTAGTGAAATTACTGCTTCCTGTGACTATTACTGACCCATACATAAAAATAATTTTTGTAGTATTTACGATGATTTTCAGGTGCCTTGTGAGTCTCACAAATAGACAGAAAGGTAGGATTAAAATAATAAATAAATAATGGTGGATAGCTTGCTAAACATAATGGTTAATTGTGCCTTGCCTGAAGTTTGAAAGTAGCTGTTCCAGATGGGAGCCCTCACATTACAGCCGTCCTGCGACTCCGAGCAAGTGCATCACACAACGTGGCTTCATTGCACAAAATTGTAATTTAAGAACATAAGAACAGCCCCACTGGATCAGGCCATAGGCCCAACTAGTCCAGCTTCCTGTATCTCACAGCAGCCCACCAAATGCCCCAGGGAGCACACCAGATAACAAGAGACCTCATCCTGTGCCTTCCCTTGCATTGGCATTCTGACATAACCCATTTCTAAAATCAGGAGGTTGCACATACACATTATGGCTTGTAACCCATCATGGATTTTTCCTCCAGAAACTTGTCCAATCCCCTTTTAAAGGCGTCCAGGCCAGACGCCATCACCACATCCTGTGGCAAGGAGTTCCACAGACCAACCACACGCTGAGTAAAGAAATATTTTCTTCTGAAAACCTTTTATAGCTTGTCTACCTGTCTAGTATGCCTCTGCTGCACAGTGTGGAAAATAAATGGAGAAAAATAGGCAAACAAAAGAACCCACAAAACCTAATAGATAACTGTTAGGATTATTTAAATATCACATATCACTTATCTCTGTCACTGCATCTGAAAGGTGAGGGGATCATGGAGTTGTGGCAAAGCAGGGAGGAGGCATTCATTCAATGGAACAAAATGTGACAAAAGGCAGGAGCAAAAAGTGCCACCTACTTACCTAGGTCCCTACAACAGAGGCAGTGAAGTGGCCAAACATTAAAACATTACATTAGCACAGTGGGAACGCAAAGGATCAACCAGGGGCTTCTTTTCCTGCTGTCCAGCAAATGGGCTTCCTCAGAGGCACCTAAGTCCTCTCTGGGCCTTTGAGGAAACCAATTGCAGAATGCAGGTGAAAGCAGCAATGGCAGGAGGTGCCCTTGGCCACTATCCAACCTGGCTTATCCCTTATTGCACCCACTCATGTTACAGATGCAATCTGTAAATGAAATAAAAATACTACATGTAGTCATAAAAGTGTAGATCTGCTATATACAAATCGCAGTCCACAGTGCGCCAGCAGAATCAGCTTGGACGTGGTGCGGCGGTGGCAAAGCCTCCCGCACAGCCTCCTTTCTTTGTGCCTGATATTTGCAAAACCTCACACCAGGCAGTAGCTTCCACTGTACGTCGGCCCAGAAGGCTCTGCACCCAAATTTCTCAAGGGATGTAGCTACCTGGTATGAGGTGCTGCAAGGTTTGGGAGTGAAGATAGAAAGCTGAGGGATAGAATGGTAAGGCTTCACCACAGCTGTGGCTGCCCATAGCTGATTGTGCTGGCGCACTGGCTCTGGCCCATGGGCCAGAGTTTGGAGGCTCCTGGTATAAATAATAGCCAACTTACTAGTCCTTACCTCCCCCCCCCCCAACTTACTAGTCCTTACACACACTAAATATGTACAGCTAGGTCCAAAATATCCTAGGAGTGTCGTGGCTGAGTTACCTCTCATTACACGTTGTTCGTTTTTCATTATTTCCTCAGCAACTCTTGCGAGAGACGAGGCTGAGAAAGACTTAATCCAGAACAGCTGCAGGAGAAATCTTCAGAAGTCCCATATTAAACAATGCTATAATCTGCTTTGTGGCAATGATTTATCTTCCAATACTACTGAAACAAAGTAATAAAAGTAACGTAAAGTCAGGAAGCCAGGGGAGAGGGAAGGAAAGCAAGATGTCACAAATGCATGTCTAGAAATTTAATAGATGTATCCGACAATTTGCCAGGTCCACAATAATTTCCCATGTGAACCACTGTCTTACCTGCCTCCCCAAATTCATTAGGTATAAGCAGCACTGTATGACTATTGTCATTTGCTTCTCCTTTGTAAGCTCCTCCTTCAAAGTGTCATATTTGAATCAGCTGTCGTGGAATGATTGACCAGGACTACCTGAAAGTGGGGGAGGGGTCCCCAGGTATTTAGGGGCACTTATCTAATCCTATGACTTATCTTGCCGTAAACAATGAAATGGATTGTCAAGTAGGTGAATGGGGCATAAGCAGGAACGTCTAACTAGCTATGGGCCCAATCCTATCCAATTTTCCAGTGCCAGTGTAGTTGTGCCAATGGGGAGTGCACTGCATCCTGTGGTGGGGAGGCAATCACAGAAGCCTCCTAAAGGTCTGGGAACATTTGTTCCCTTACCTGAGGGCTGCATTGCAGCTGCACCGGTGCTGGAAAGTTGGATAGGATTGGGCCCTAAGTCCCTCCACCTTTCATTGTTCTTTAACAGAAGAAATGGATACAGCATTTTCTCAAGATGGTTGGGTAGAATATATTCATTGTAAACAAGGCTTGCCAATTCAGATAATGACACCCTCTGCAAATTGCAAATATTCCTTCATGATGAAAAAGGAGCCTTGTAATATATTGGGAGTTAGAAAAATTAGGGAACAAACAAAAGATTTGGCATGTAGATCAATCGTATGCATGGTTAGTCATTTCATTCACTGGGATTTATTCTAGTTACATGTGTATATAAGTGCAGCCTGAGAAATATATCTACAAAGTAATTGACCTAGCTGGCCCAAACATCAGAATACTTGTTCTCTCAGCACGATCTGGTCAACCCGATGCAGTTGCTCTTTGTGGGTATACTCATGGTCGGCTCTCTCACCTGCCAAAGGTTTCCCCTTTCACTTCAATAAAATAAAACTATCCATGTGCATGCAGAGGTGCATGCAATGAGCTCCCACCTCAACTCAAAAAGGAAGCCCACCTGCAGGGCCATTATCTGCAGAGCGCTGGCTCCAGCACAACTCAGGCACTGGGTCTCATCACTGATCTTGATCAAACAAAATGCATTCTCTTTCTACCTGCCAGGTAAAAGGGAACTCAACTACATTTGAGGAACTGTGGGGACATCCAGTGGTCACATGGTTTAATTAATTACAGCCAAGTGCTTCAGTATTATACGTAAAATACCTTTTTTTTTTTTTTTTTTTTTAAAGGATGTATTTTTTGGAAGGTCATGATGCTGTCAAGTGTTGTTTGGGTTTAGATATGGCTGTCTGGGTACCAGCAGTTGAAACCACAAAATGGAATGTTCTTGGACATAATTTCAGGGCAGACATTTCCATTATGAAAGTGGGAAAAATATAGAGGGAGAGAATGGGGAATGAATAACTCCCCCCCCCCGCGTGTGTGTGTGTGTGTGTGTGTGTGTTTCTAAAATATGTAAGGAGCACACGCACACAAAAATAGGGACAGTTGGTTGGTATAAGTTCTTGCCTGCTTGCTGGCTATGTAAAGGCTTCTTTGATATGAGTCTGTAGTGCTAAAAGTGATCTAGATTCGCACATGGAATATCTAGCTAAGCAAATAGCAGGCTTTGAAAGCTAACCTGTTTGGTTGACTCTAGTGAGGTGTTTCTGTTGGTTGTGGGAGGGCTGGGAAATGACTGCTATCCTCTTGCTAATATGGAAGGAAAGACAAGTTAGCTGAAGTTGTCATGTCTTTTCTTTGTGCAGAGATAGGATTAGGCCCAACAACACCAGAATGGATTGGCAGGTGTTCAGCATGCAGACAAGACTGGGAACAGAACACAGGGTCTAGGCAGAGCCCCAGAGTGGTCCTTTATTTCTGTTATTTTTTAAAATACTTTTTGATCTGTTCTTTTGTTGACAAGCTTCCCAGAGTGGCTTGCATAAAACTGATAAAAATAGCCAGTTGTAACTAGTCGTGTCATGAGTCATTTTTAGAGTAGATAACTGCAGAAGGGTCTTTGTGTGTACTGTACATGTGATCAAGAAAGCGGCTGAAAAAGCAGAGGTTCTCATCTGACTGAAAATAGTTGACTTTTCACTTGCAGACAAGGTGAAGGTCCAAGAAGATTGAGCTGCTCTTCAGTTTCAGGAAAGATCTCCAAGCATCTCACAAATATCAGCAGTACCATAAACAATTGCAAAGTCTGGTTGCCGAAGGTCAATGTAGTCTGTTCCAGGCAGCTTGGAGATTGTACACACCATTTCTGTACCATATCAGCAACCAGAGTCCACTTCTATGGTAATACAGAGAATTCTGACACGTCCTTTACTTTTCATGTTCCACAGCTCCTTTGGGTTAGTTATGAGAACTCTGTACACCTACATTGCCTGAAGGCTGGGAGAGGTTTAAATCCACATAGGTAAGCTTGTTCTGGCGACTTTGACAATTGAGTAAACATGACAACAGACCCTGATGTGCACATATGTCAGTGAAAGATCTGGTTGTCCCCAACTCTACTGCAATTCAGATGTTGCCAGAAGACCTCCTTATTTCAGAAGATGTTTGATCTGGTTTCTTTATATTTTTTGTCTGGCCTCCGCAGTGTTTTGATTCTTTAAGCTACCATTGAACATGGCTTGTTCCATCCATAAAAACCTTTGGGTGCTTTTTCTGTGTTGACATGAGCCATCATGAGCATCTCTTGAAGACAGAAAGGTGGACTAAAATGGATTGACAAGCAAAGAAATGGCAGCATCAGAAACAGGGCTAGTTGCTGCAGCTGCTTCTCCTCGTCCAATAATTAAGCTGTATTCCCATCTCAAAGAAGCTGCTATTCTTATCAAATATTTCTAAATGACATACAATCACACACATTTGATATTCTTCCCATTTCTTCCTTTCCAACAACAGAGAAATGTAACAATGATAGGAGATAGTGTAAGGGATTTTTCGTCTCTTTCCTTTTCTTAAGAGGCATCACTCCATTTTTCTTTTCCTTTCTTTATTTTTTTTCCCCCTTGAAGTATAACTTGATTATGCATTCATTATAAAGACGAGGGAAGGCAATGATTAAACAAAAACATCTTTAGAATGCAGAGTTCATTTCAACCCATTTGGTTTTGTTGCACACAAATTGGATTTGCATTGCAACCTGCACAGCAGGTATTCCACTTGAAATCAAAGACAGATGCTTTTATGGGATTAGAAAGAAATATCTTGAGGAATGAGGAGAGCACCTTATTTCTGCATGCAATAACAACACCCAAATGAATAGTGATCGTTTTGTTATTTTTTTTCCACCTGGTGCATTATTACTTTTTCCATTTTTTTTTTTGCAGCAATTAAAAGTAATTGAGGGTCCCATTGGTTACCTGGTTTGTTGACAAAGCAAAAAAAAATTTTAATTTAAGATTCTTTCTTTTCTCTGAAAAAGCAAATGATACCTGGACCTATTTGAATTTTAATTGTAAATGGAGGAAAAAATATTTGTGGGCGGACAAAATCACTTTAAGAAGCGCCATGACATTATTTGTTTGAAAGCAGTCATTAATTCAAACAGCCTGGGCAAGTGCTATCTGAGTTTACAGACCCAGATTTACCTTTGTGGATGCCCTCATCCCTTGAAACGAGGCCCTCAATTACCCCATCCTGCCCACATGCTGGAGCACAATATGAATAGGACTAAAAGAACGTATAAACTCAAAAATTTGAATTTTTGCAGTAGTATTCTTAGTACAGCAGCACAAAGAGGCTTTGTTGGAAAATAGCAAAAACCCAGCCATCAACAAGGGCTTCCCTGTACTGTATCATTATAACGTGCTTATATTTGCTAAGAAATTTGCTTACATTTGCTAAGAAATTATATTTCTTATATTTGTTTTGGCTGGGATTTTGTGTAAGACCAACTTTTTTCTCCTCAGAGAACTGGAAGTGTGTAAAGATTTGAAGCTCTAGGCATATGCATACATCTCCTTGTAAATTCAGCCAAGTGATGCATTCTGGAGCCAGGCTGGGAGAAGCAAGGAACATCTGCACAAGCCAGAAGTGGGTCCTAAAAATAGCTTTAGAGCAGTGTTTTTCAACCAGTGGTACGTGTACCACCAGTGGTATTTGAGATGTTGTCCAATGGTACAAGACCGCAACGTGACAGCCATAGGAGGCTCGGTGGGAACTGCAGTGTGCAATTTTTGCATATTTGAAAAAGCCCACCCGGTCACCCTGAGTCTCTTACCACTGTCTGTAGCATTGTGTCTGGCCTTCCAAAACAGAATTAACTGGTGATGACATCATCGCCAATTACTTTGGTGCTACATATGATTAGACCATGAGAAGTGGTACATTCAGAGACAAAGGTTGCAAAACTAGAGACTTGGAAGCAGCACAGTTTGTCTATGAAATGATAGGAGCCCCAGTTTTGGTGCTTTTTTTTTTCTTTTTAAAGGTATTTAAATTCCGAGCCTGGCATCTACTGGCATCCGCGGTGAGTCAAATCAGCACATGCCGCATCTTCAGGTACTGAGGTCTGACCTGTACTGCAAAGAAAAACAGACAGTGAATGTGGTGTGATCAGAAAAAGAAAGGAATGCAAAGGATTACAGTCTTTGTACAATGTGGTCAGACTTAACCCCAGCGGTTCATGCTTTGATGACTTCGAAGCTTGACTATGGTAATGTGGTCTACATGGGACTGCCCATGAAGACTGTTCACAAACTGAAATTGGTGCAGAACATAGTGGCTCATGTGGTGGCCATGGCTTGTCAGTTTGATTTGATCGAGCCACTGCAGTGTTGGCTGCATTGGTTACCAGTTCATTTCCCATTCAAAGTGCCATTCTTGACCTTAAAAGCCCTTTTTACCATTTGCAACCAAGGTACCTAAAGGACCATCTTCTTTTGAGCCAACTGACGTGTCCTCTAAACAGTCATCAGAGGGGGCCTCGCAGCATGTACCGTCGCCTGGCTGAGGCTAGGCTGATAGTCACAAGGGGCAGGGCCTTCTCTGTATTGGTGTCTCAACTCTGGAACATCCTCCCTTTCTACTTAAGATCAGCACCTTTCCTGTGAGCCTGCCAGTGGTAACTGAACCTCTTTCACTTGGCATTCCCCCTAAGCCTCTTCCTCTGTGCTTTATGCTGTTTTGATGCCATTTTACACAGAACACTGGGTTGCTGCTTTATTGCCATCTGCCGCTATCTTTTATTGTTTTATGGTTCCTATTGAGCTGCTATTTTATCTCTTTCCTTATTATTTCTTGTCTTGCTGTTGTAAGTCAGTGTGTTCAAGTTTTACAGTATTTAATTGTACTTTTGTATTTTAATTCTGTCGTTAGCTGCCTTGGTCATCCTATTGCAACATTTTGAATAACTAATGGAACACAGTTTCCAAAAAGGCCAAAAGGATTGCCTACTCCTGACCAAGTTGCAGGCACACAGTTCTTTAAGCCCCTTTTTCCCAGCATGAATAGCTAAAGAGACCAGAAAAACTGTCGCTTGGCCTCTGACTCAGTTTTACTGAGGGATCAGTTGGCAGTTCCCTCAGTAAGTCATCAAGTGCTCAGTGAGGGTGCGCAATCTATGCAATGTGAACCAGCACCACCATAGTCTGTTGAAATCAAAGCTAGCTACAACATGGGGAATCTTTCATATGTGGGCCATTCACTCATTCCTCTCCATGCATTCAGTCAACGCATGAGGGGGATATAGGGCCAAAACCACTGACTTTGCTTCCTGACATAGGCATGCCTGCTGGAAACACACTTCGACATGCATGCACTTATCATTAGTGTACATCTTTACGTGCCAAGCAGTGACATGTGGTGAAGGGAATGGCTGGTGAGGCACTTGCTGTGGCCCCACAAGGCATTCTGGGGCTACCCGGAAGCTGCAGCACCTGCACAGTCACAGGGAATGCTGACCTCATGTCCGCTGCAGCTCTAGTTTCTCTCTGTCAGACTAGGGTCGTTGCAGTGAGAGCTCAGCCTTCCTTGTGATCACACATCCACTCAGAAACGGGGTGGACCATGTGTTCATCCACAGGGAATCACATTGTGTGCACGCTCCTCCCATTTTCTGACTGGTTGCACAATTGCAGGGGAGCCTCAGCTGTCATCTGCCACAATGCTAGTCTAGTGGCAGTGAGAGTTCAGTCTCCCCTGTGATCACCCCTCAGAAAGTGGGTGGCGCATGTGCGTAATCACAGGGGAGGCTGAGACTATTTTCTTTGGAGTGTGACAGGTGAAGCTCTGCCTCCCCTGACCACATGTCTCTGATGCCTTGAACCCATAACAGTAACAGAGAATGCATGAATGTTGGCAGATGTGGCTATCAGGTGCACTGATGACATCAGGGAGAGCTAGCAGGTATGGTCACACTTCCCCTTCCACACATTCACAGAATGTATTGAGAGAGAATAAGTGAATGGTCTTTTTATGATCACAATAATCTAACTTCCATCAGTCACGGATCTCATAGCATAGTGTACATTTTGGCCCAGCCTGCAACCCTCACGCTTATCTGAGTGTAAGCCCATTAAAGTCAGTATGGTTACTTCTAAGTAAGGGTGGTTCGGATTGCACTGCACAAAGGGGTGGATGATGATGTATAAGTTAACTGTATTGTTTTGTAGCTCTGTTAATCTTTAATCACCTTTCATATGTATTTTGGAACAAAAAAAAGTGCCTGAAAGAAAGGGCGTCGAGGGTCATAAATATTTTACGCTTTCTCCTAGGAATAAAAGGAGTCGCGTGGGCTGTTTCAGGAATGCATGCGTTTGCGCGGCTCAGGATGGTCGGATATATTCATGAATGTTGAAATACAAAGGAAAAAAAGCCGCAACAAACAACTGTTTTAAAGGGCTGGAGATGTCAGTAGAACTTACGTTCATTGAAAATGCGCTTGTACTGTTGAGAGGGATGAAATCTATAACAGTGTTTCTCCAAGTAGGCTGTGAACGGCGCTGGAAGGGGGTGAGACACAAGCAATGGGGCATGAATAATTCCACATGCCGTCTTGGTACAGAGCCTCTGAGTATGCTCATTGTGGGCCCACTGGCATCACTAAATGGGAACTGTGGGTGGTGGTGGTGGATGTCCTGAGTCCCTTTGGGCATTTATGTCAATGCCCAAATGCAAGGAAGAAGAGCAAGAAGATGAGGGGCCTCTGAAATTCCAGTGAGCATTTGGACCAATACAGATTCTATCTTCTCAACAAACCGAACTGAAGCAAGACTATTTTAAGCTTCCTGTATAGATATGCCCTCCATCATCACATAGTAAAAACAAAGTGACATAGCGAGAAAGGAACTGGCTCGTATGTTCTCTTTGTCTACAGAGTGACCCGATTGGCCTAGGTAGCAGCAGAATGGCGTTGTTAGCAAGTGATGGCACTTTGGAGAATGTACAAGTGAACATACATCCGCTTGCAGAAATACTCTTCTCAGACATGCAAAGCAGTCCTGTATGGGGAAAACATCACTTGTAGCATCTGGGGAAGAGACGGTCAGCGAGGCCAACCTGGATCACCCGTTTGAAGAATGGAGGAATTGATTCCCGCAAACCCTTTTCTCTCCCCACCAGCAATTCTGTGCTCAAAGTGACTTTGTTATTTTAATTTTCATTTCCTTTGTCCCTGTCTGGGGACAGCATAATGCTTTGAAACAGACTGCGGAATGAAAAAAAATATAGATGAGGCTATCTGTCTCTATAAGCCCATCCAGTGATGAAATTTCTACTGTACTGTTTCGTGACGGCATTACCTGATGAGATGAAGCCATTCTCAGTCTGAAAGGGAAAGCAAGAGAGCTGGCGGTGTCAACATAAATTGCTTGACTCGGTTTCATGCTGAGATCAGGATTCCTAAAGGGAAATCCTTTGGGATGCTTCCTTACTCAACAGAAAAAAAAGAAAGAAGGGGGGAAGCAAAGGGAAAGCTACTTTTTGAAGAAGAGGGTTGATCAATTTTGCAACATTGCTTTGATTACAGTACACATTTTAGGCACCTATCACATTTTATTTTGAGAATTTTCCAGTGATCTTTTTAAAGGCTGAAGAAAAAAATTAATCCCTTCCCTTGCCAGCACCAAACATAGGCATGACCTTATAGAAAGTTTTCTGTTGCCCTTGAAGCACCTAGACAGCTTAGAAAACTGCCCTGGGACCTTAAATGTGGTGCCTTTGAAGAGGTCAGGGGGCTTGCCAAGGTGCTGGCCTTGGGACAGCATTCCATTTATTTATTTATTTGCTAATCTATGTACTGCCCAGTGGCATCACTAGGCTTGGTGTCACCCAGTGCCCTAATGGTGTCACCCCCATGGCCCCATCCATTCCTGCCATGCTCCTCTTGCAAGAATGGCACTGGCTTTACAGACCAGCCGCCTGCCGCAGTGCTTCTAGGTCAGCAATCCACTGCAGCACCTCTGGCCCAGCTGGCTTGCTGGACTCGCTTTGGTGCTCCTAGGCTACCCATGGTGCCTTCGGTGTCACCTCTCCCAGTGGTATCACCTGGTGCTATCTGTACTCCCCACACCTGGCTAACAAAGCCACTGGTATCACCTTTCCCCAGATAATAAAACATGGCACCTAAGGAGGTTTACAATATAACACATGCATGCATCATTAATTTACATAAAAGCATACATACTAAAATCACATATTAAAACCACAGTAGCATAAATAAAAACCTGAACACAGCAGCAAAAGACCTGACGCATAAGACAACAGATTATAAAATATAACTTCAATTATATGGTACTCTGTTTGACTGTTGCTTGGGGCTACTGCAAACCAGTGTAGTATAATGGTTAGCTGGCTGGAGAATCCTGGATTCAAATATTGATTGAGGTGGAAAATTCATTGTCATTCTTTCTCTAATCTACCTCACAGGGCTGTTGTGAAGAAATAACTTTTACTTACCTCTCTGTAGGCTGCCTGATTGCCAATGAATCTCCTTGGACCCATGCCAGCTATTGCTGGCATAAGTCTGAGGAGACGAAGGGGGTAGGTCCAGGTCAGGAAAGAGGGATAGGATCCAGCATGTGTGACTGCTGCTAAGATCCTAGGCATGTCTAGGTGGAGAAAAGGGATATAGAGCAGCATATCCCCAGATGACCTCCCACAGCGACTTCATGTAGATGTTAAAAACATGTAGATGGGGAACAAGATAGTTCCATGTGGTACCCCTCAAGT
Organism: Tiliqua scincoides; assembly: GCF_035046505.1. Lineage (NCBI taxonomy): Eukaryota > Metazoa > Chordata > Lepidosauria > Squamata > Scincidae > Tiliqua > Tiliqua scincoides. The sequence continues at coordinate 39,443,644 of NC_089827.1, forward strand.
CAGCGACCAGGGTGTCAAACAGGTGTCCCCCAGCTCATCATCTGGGTCCAATCTGACAGAAAGGACTGGAACCACTGCAAAACAGTACCCCTAAGCCCAAATGCCACCAGCTGGGCCAGAAGGAAACCATGCTTGATGGTGCCAAAAGCAGCTGAGATGTCCACCAGGACACATAAGGATGCATTCCCCTGTCTAGTCCTTGGTGAAAGTCATCAATCAAGGTGATTAACGCTGCAATCCTAACCACACTTTCCTGAGAGTAAGCCCCAGTGAACAAAATAGAACTTACTTCTGAGTAGACCTGGTTAGGCTTGTGCCCTAAGGCCGACTCTGGCCCGAATCCTGGCCTGAAACCAGAATGGAAGGGGTCCAGATTATTGGCAAAAAGGATGGGTTCTGAGGCAAAAGCTGTAGTTGAATCAAACTCATCTCTTCATAGTCAAAGCTACTTTCTTCCTCCATCTTCGTGACGAAAGATCTTTCTGCTATATTTCTACTTGCAAGCATTGTTTTCATATAGGAAGCATTCATAATGTGATTGTCTCCAAAGTGGTACAGATTACACTACCAGTTCAGAACTCTACCACATCAGTCTGCTACATGTGTAGACCTAAGAGATCCCCTTTGACATTTCTGTACGTAGCATCTGTGGCACTAGCTGCCAATGCATGTAATGGAAGGGGGCACAGCTCACTTTCTTTCCTGCTGCAAACCGCAGCTCTTGTTTCCCTTTCCCAAGGCTGGAGTCTGCCTATGTCAGGGAAGAAAGGCTTTACAGTATCTGTCTTGATCAGAGCAAGTGCAAAAGAAGTCAAGAGGCGGGGGGGGGGTATAAATAACAACATATGCATCAAGGAGCCCCCAAGACATGTGGAGGGATGGGTTGTCATACACACCACCTGTGCTGTGTGCTGATTTAACTTTTCCTTATTCCAAGGAGCAGACATTTGCTATAGCCAGCTGTGGGTTTAGTGCTAAATAGGTAGTTTCCACTGTCCACAGCTGTTACTTCCCTCTATGTTGCTATCATCTCCCTTCTCCCTTACCTTAATTAGATTCACAAATATATTTTCAGAGTGGAATCAAAGAATTACGAGCCCCAGAAATATGAGCTGCCTGGCTGAAAATGTTCACTCAGAAAGCAGTGATGATCAGTGGATCGGTATCAAATGGAAAACACGTTCTACAAGATCCTGTGCTGGATTGGATGCTAGTCAGTTGGGTTGAAAAGGATTAGTAGTAAACTGGGTGACATTCAGAGAGCACATGTACTTCCAGGGGTGACAGAAAAGGTGTAGGAACTTCAAGAAGATCTCTAGAAAGGGGACCAATAGAAAGTGTTACACATGGGAAGGAAAACTCAAATGCACAAGAACAGAACTGTGACTGACTCATTCAGTTGCAGCATTTCTGTTGCAAGTTGCCTCCAAGGCTACAAGGCTGACAAACAGATAGAAGAGCTAGTGTGATACAGTGATTAGAATGTTGTACTAGTTCAGTGTCCACCTCAGCCACTGGGTTACCTGGGGACAGTCACAACCTTTCAGCCCAACCTACCTGATATGGAACTTGTATATTGCCCTGAGCTGCTTGGAGGAAGCGTGGAATAAAAATGTGTTGAAGAAAATAGCAGCCCAATCCTACCTAACTCTCCCCATTGTTGGCAACCTTCAGTCTCGAAAGACTATGGTATCCCGCTCTGAAAGGTGGTTCTGGAACAGCGTCTAGTGTGGCTGAAAAGGCCAGTTCGGGAGTGACAATCCCTTCCACACTGGGAACAAGTGCAGTCTGTCCCTGGTCTGTCTCCCTGGCTACGGGCCTTCCTTCTTTGCCTCAGACTGTTGGTCAAGTGTCTCTTCAAACTGGGAAAGGCCATGCTGTACAGCCTGCCTCCAAGCAGGCCGCTCAGAGGCCAGGGTTTCCCACCTGTTGAGGTCCACTCCTAAGGCCTTCAGATCCCTCTTGCAGATGTCCTTGTATCACAGCTGTGGTCTACCTTTACTAACTCTCCACATGGCAATGTAGTGGTGCTAACATGGTGTCCTGTGCATCTCACAGCCACAGGGAAGTTTTGGGCTCTGGAAGGCTCCTCGTGGTAGCCCCAGCTGCTCCCATGGGTCAACTTGGACATGCACCAGCAATATTACTGGCCCAAGTCTGCATGGTCCCATGAATGCAAGTAGGCCTAGGAAGGGGTTTTGGATTTGCCAAACCCGTCTGCTTCCTGGGTCTGATCTGCCTTTCCCCTGCCCCCAAGCTGCCTGTTCTGCCCTGTTCCACCCCCTCACCACCTCCCTATGCAATCTGACCTGTAGTGGCAGGCATCCTTGGTTCTTCACCATGCAGCCCCAGACTTTAGTAGTACAGGTCCTAGAAATATTTGCTGCATGCGGGTGTGTGACACCTCATGGCATGGCTGACTCCATGCATCTGACAGACCTCATAGAGAAAGATCAGGAGGATGAGAGACAGAGAAGAAGGGGAGGAAGGAAGCCAGGTAGGGACACATCTCCGCAGGTCTAAAAGGACAAGAGTAAAGGTCAGAGGCAGGTAGCCTCTGAGTCATCTGCCTCCTGGACACTCCCTCCCCCCCAGTGTCCTGCAGATGGTGCAGATAGTACCCACTTTCCAACACGAATGCCATTTTTTAAATGCTCCACTCTATGAATGCTCCCTAGAAATCAAAGACTAAACAAAGCATATCAGAGAAAAAGGTCCTACCCCATCCAGCTCACATTATACAGGTATTGGTTTTTGACCTGTAGAGAATTGTTAGTATGGGAACTTTGTAAATACTACGTCACACACACCCCGGAGTGTGAAATAGTACAGTTTATTCTGCTGCCTCATTTCTGTGCAATCCTCATTACTACCTCATTCTATTGCCCTGTAGACCAGGCCTTACTGCTGAACAATCTCAATTGTAGTCTACTTCAGTGTGTGAGGTGGAGGCGGTGGATTGGGGTGGCTCCCACATGCCTGCCTTAACTAGCCCGTGGAAACAGAAATTGGACATCCACCAGAGAGACTCTTCAAAAACATTTGTGTTTGGGCACGAAGCAGAGTAGAGAAGTCTTTTCCCCCAGCTAATTGGTCTCTAGGTATTCTTCTGCATAACCTCTGGTGTCATCAGATCCACTCACACCTGTGGGAGCCTAGAAAATCTGCAAGAGCTCCCCTCCCCACCATTTACAGGTTCCTCAGGCCTCTTAGCAGACTGTCAGAGTTGGGAGCGTTCAGCAACAGTGTTAACCTTTGGAGTACAAACTGTCTTTAGTGCAACTACAAGAGAAAGAACAATGATGTTACTGTGCCTCTAGAAGACTTCTGGATTATATTCCTGGGGGGCTGCATAATCACTGGAGAGACAGAGCCTTTCACATTTACAAAAGGGCACCACTGGTAAAACTGTAGAAAGAACCCCACAGATCATCTTCTCCCATGGTCAACATTTCCATTCCCCAAACCCATTTTTAACCCCAACCTGAAACCCAAATTTAATATTGACTTATATATTATTTTACACACGTTCTCTTAAACTTGGTTTCACTCTTCTGTCTAGAGCTGTTGTCCTCTCTCTTTCTCCTTTCCCCTTCTTTCTTCAAGCAATTTATATCATGCTTGTTGACCCACAAAGCAGCTTACAAAATTGAAAAGCAGAATTATATCAACAAAGACAATAAAGCAACTCAAAAGGAAACTAGGAAAAGCTAATGGATTTTCCACCACTAAAATACAAAATCATTAAGACTCGTCCCCCCTCTGAAATGCAGTGGTTTTCATCAGGCACCTGAAAATGAATAAAGAAGGGGAAAGATGAACTTGCCTGAGTGAGCAGATTCCACAGCCTTGGTGCTGTCATAGGGAAGGCTAATGACACCTTTCACATCTCTGATGACATACAGAGCAAGGCCTTATACTTAATGTAGATTACTTCAGTGCTCCAACAGGTTCTTACTCTCTCTATCAGTTCCCCCAGTGGTTCCCAAACTGTGAGCCGTGGCTCCCAGAGAAGCTGCAAAAACCAACTAGGGGAGCCAAAGAATCATTGCAAAAAACCCACCACTCAATACAATGTATAGGATTATAGCCTAATGGCCCAGTCAGTCAAGGGAGCCACCAGCCAAAAGGTTTTGGAAACAGTGTGCTCCCCTCTCTTTTTCTCTCTCCAAAAGGTATTCATAGAATCTCCACTCTAGTGGAGTGCCACCCATTTAAGGTAACTCCCTAATTCTACTAATTGATGGTCTGTAGATAAATGCAATTAAATTTACCTATATTTAGGCAATATAGGCATGTGTGCATGTCAAAGGTACAGATTCCTTGACTGAAAGGGTGTGTGTGTGTGTGTGTGTGTGTGTGAGAGAGAGAGAGAGAGAGAGAGAGAGAGAGAGAGGAGCATTTTTCATAACATTGCTATAGTTATGTGTTTGAGAAAAAAAAAGTATTCTAAACATGCTCTTGAGATACATTTTGTGGATATAGTTTAATTTTCCAGGATGGTAGAGCTGACAATTTGGCCCAGGGTGACCAGATACAATGGAGGACAGAGTGCCTATACCTTTAACCACTATATAGAAGAGGGAATTTTGGCAGGTGCAGCTCAAAGTGGAAGAGTTTTAAAAGTTGCACCTGCCAAGGTTCCTTCTTCTATACAGTGGTTAAAGCTATAGGCACTCTGTCCTCCATTGCATCTGGTCACCCTGATTTGGCCACAAGCAAGTGGACCTAAAAAATGAACCACAGCCCATACAGATTCGTCCTCCTATCATTTTTCCATGCAGCCACCATTGCAAGGTAGGTCTTCTTGCATCATGCTTTTTTAGATGCATTTCCTGAAGTTTTCCAATGCCTGCCATATTTCTGCACAAGAGGGGGAGATCGTTGGCTGGCTTATGGAAGCAGACATCTTCAAATGCAGTTCTTGGTCAGACCCAAGTTCTAAATTCTGAATGCATGTATGAACTTTGACGCAGCAGCAAGTAATTCCTGAGTAATCCAGCCTGTTCTTCCCTCCCCATTCCCCTCCCCATTTTTCTTCTCAACTGCTCTGCAAACAACTGTTACAGCACCATCTAGTGTCCATGTTTACAATTTCTTCTGTATGAATGCCACAAAGAGAGGCAGCAACCCTCCTCCAGATTTATGTAGAACCATCAGTGGACATTGTGCTTTAGAGAATAACAGTAGCAAACAAAAAAACAAAAAACATTTTGACAGTCCAAGAAACAAAAGAACAAGGTAGAAAGAGGATGGAGGGGAAAAGATAGCTGAGAAAATGTCAGTGACCCTAAGTCTGGAATCAGGACCCTAATGGCTCCAGGATGGGACCCAGCATGGTGAGTCACTGTGAGTGCCTTAGATTTATTTTTGTTACAATTGTTTATTTGTTTGTTTTGGCACTCAGGGAATAGTGCATGGCTCTCCCACTGCCAATTTTATCTTCGTAAGGATGCTGAGAGATGTGTCTGGTTCCATGACACCCAGGGATCAGAGCCCCAGTCTTTCCAGTCCTACTCAAAAACTCTAACCACTACACCACGCTGGTACTTACAGGCATGGGTGGGGGGCTGTCCTTGTGATTGGCTGGCAGGCAGGCAGCAGGAAACATCTGGACTAGTCCATAGGAGCCAAGCTTTTACTATTGTCTGGTCAAATGAAGGCACTATTCTGCTTTACAGCCCCGTTCAGTCTGCAGACCCAGGAATGGGTCAGAGTTCTGCCACACCAGAATCCAAGCTGAAATCATGAATGCATTTCTAGAGCTGAAGATACTTCTTTCAACATGTCCTGGACTCATCCCAGAAATACATGAAAGGCAGGGGTAGCATGGCCCCAAACATCTCTAGACCATGCTGTGCCCAACTCTCAGCTCAGAAGACACTGCAGGGCTGGCCTATCCAGGAGGCCAACTGAAGCAGTTGCCTCAGGCAACAGATTGGTGGGGTGGGGCACTCATCTCTGTCCTTTTCCTGCCCTTTCCTTCCCACTCTCTAGACCAGGGGTGCCCAAACCCCGGCCCGGGGGCCACTTGCGGCCCTCAAGGCCTCTCTATGTGGCCCTCAGGAAGCCCCTAGCCTCCAATGAGCCTCTGGCCCTCCAGAGATTTGTTGGAGCCCACACTGGCCCGATGCAACTGCTCTCAGCATGAGGGCAACTGTTTGGCCTCTTGAGTGAGCTGTGGGATGAGGGCTCCCTCCATTGCTTGTTGTTTCACGTCTGTGATGCAGTAGCAGCAGGAAAGGAAAGGCCAGCCTTGCTTTGTGCAAGGCCTTTTATAGGCCTTGAACTACTGCAAGACCTTCATTCATTCATATAAGTTCATCTTTAATATATTCATTTATGTAAATTTATTCAAATTTGAAACATAAATTAATTCGGCCCCCGACACGGTGTCAGAGAGATGATGTGGCCCTCCTGCCAAAAACTTTGGACACCCCTGCTCTAGACTGGAAAGAGAGAGAAAGAGAAGAAGAGGAAAGTTGGCTGGGAGGAGCTAGAACACTGGAGGTTGGGTGTAGAGGATTGGGCATCATCAGGTGGGGGCAGCACTTGACATGCTGCCTCAGGAGGTCTTGGGCAGGCCCTGAGCCTCTGCCATGCTGGAGGATAGTGATGCCATCTTTCTCTTTGTGTTTCAGAGGCTTCAGAGCAGACAAGCCGAGGCCTAATGTAGCTGGGAGGATAACCCTCGGACAGCAATCATCTGTCCTCATCAGTCCTCCTGTCATCTGTTCCAAATCTTCTGCATAGGCAGTACCAAATTTCTCATCTCGCATGGCCCTAACATATGCCTGCCACAATCACTGTTGCACAGAAATTGTCCGCATTTCTGAGTGTGCCACCCAGGAACTTGCGCCCACTGCAGTTCTGAACAGTGTTCCAGGGTAGAGCCACTGAGCATCTGAACACAAGAAGCGGCTTTATGCTGAGACTGTCAGTCTATCTCACCCACTGTTGCCTCCTACACAGAATGGCATGGCCTCTCCATGGTCTTCAGCTGGGTTCTTCCCTGTCACCTGCTATTTGACCCTTTAAGTGATGATGCCAGGCCTTCTGAAACCCCTTCTGCATGCGGTGCACATGTCCTGTCACTGAGCTATGGCCCCTCTTCATTGCCGTGCCACTGCAAATTCTATCATGTGCCGAACTCCTTTAGGAGCATAATCCCCTTTGTTGACCACAAAACTCAACACTTGTCGGGAAGATGCTGGTTTCTTGAGCACACACCCCCCCCCCCAGTCATCTTATCCCGAGGGAGTATCCAGGAGGCAGAAGCACCCTGTTGGTGTCTTGCTCTTCTGTGTTTCCCCCAGCAATATTTTTAGTATTCCACGTGATGAGATAAGCATGAATAATTGCGCTCCTAAAAAGCACAACTCACGATGAAATGCCTCCTGATTCAGTCACCAGAAGTGTGTGTGGCACATTACGCCCAAAGTGATGGATTGGATGAGAAAGAACCAAATGAAAGCATCCTTGCTCCATCCAAAACACTGGGACACAAAGCGTGTGATTATCGTAGCCCCTGGCAGCTGGTGAATCGCCTGTGCTGGTTTACATATATATGCATCCCATTTGAAGTTTGTCATTTAACAAGTGTGATTTTAAAGCTTTCTGGCGGGGATCTGTCCTTGCAGATGTTTTTTTCCTTCACTTACCATTTGTTTTAATTATTCCTGATGTTTGTGCCAATCAAATTGCACATTGCAGGCTTTTTCAAAAGGGAAAAAAGACTCTGCAATTGTCATAACAACAAAGCTCTTCATTACCATAAGAACTTTTTGACAGCTTTATTTTTTTTGTAAAAAAAAATATATTTAAAAAACCCCAACCAATTATTTTTTATCAGTCTGATTCATGTTCTTCTTAAACAGATTACAGTCTTTGCTCCAGAAGTTACAAAGTGAAGGGGAGAATGCATTATGCATATTTATGGTAACACACACTTCTGGAAAACAACAAACAACAACAAAGAATTAGCAAGTTTTATTTTCACAACAAGGCACTCTTCACATTTTTGTTGTCACTGTTCACAATTTTAGTGGCATCAGGCTTTGCGCTAGAGATAGATCAACATCATCTTTGCAAATGTAGGCCAGAGTCCTCTGAACCCTGAAACTAGCCACAACATCTAGGGGGCTTTAAATTTCTGTTTCTCTCCCCTCTGCCTTACTATGGCAAGCAATCTTTGAAATCACAGTGGCGAAGACCCAACAGAACACAGTGATCATAGTGCTGAACCTCAGAGTAGATCAAACAACTCTCTGTTTTCTAAAAATGGTCTCTCTGGTCAATCCTTGTCCCTATTTTTTTTTTTTCTTTTTGCAAATTTCCAGATAAGGGTAACTGGAAAATTCTATTTTGGGAATATAAAAACAGGCTGTTATCCAACTGAGAGCCCAAAGCCTAAGCATGTCTACTCAGATGTAAGTCCCATTATAGCCAATAGGGTTTACTTCCAGGAAGGTTTGTACTTCCAGGTAGGGTTTACCTGAGCTAGTGGAGTCCCATTTTCTGGACATCCCATTCAAGTGGAGTCAGATTGACAAGTTTAATAGGGCTTGAAGAAGAGCGAAGAGGGTGACAAAAAGCTCTAATGAATACAATGAAAGAAATTTTAGTGAGTGTGTTCCATTTAAATAAGAGCTTATCGTGTTTCAGCTTGTCTCCTATTGTTTGGTAATGATCTGATGAGATAAGAAACAATGAGCAGCAAAAAATGATTGATGATGACATTTTTTTTTTTTTTTGCATCATCAAGGTAGCAAGTAATAGCTACAATTACTACATGGATAACAGCCTAAATGGGGGAGGGGGGGTTGTGAGGGTTAAGTTGCCAACATGTGTATGTGTGCAAAGCCTGAATCCAACAGTCACAGATGTAACAATTAATAACATTAAAGTCAGGTGTTTGAGTGCCTATCAGCTTGCCAAAATTAGATCATGGTTTCTACACTGCTTAGGTACATACCTAAGTACATACATAAGTATGCACATACCCAGTGACGGACCTCCCCAGTCTCGTGCCCCAGGGCAAAGGTCTGCGATAGCCCCCTGTGGGCTGTCACTGCCCCCCATCTGCAAATTCCCCCCCCCACTCACCTGAGGCTCACAGGGCCTCACATGACCATAGATTGCTTTGTGGAAGCTTCCTGAGACTTCCCTGAGCCTTTAAACTGTACTTCTAGAGAACCGGAAGAACAGTTTCCCACCCTGTCGGGAGCCTCGGAAAGGCTTTTGCTGGGTCCTAAAGGCTTGCGCCTGGGGCATTTGACCCATCATTATAACGGGAGGTCCACCACTAAGTACATACATTACATTCAATTCTCGTTATCCACTGGGATTAGGTTCCTGGAAGAAGGAACCACAGCAGATGTTAATCCGTGGATAGGTAGTCATTGATCCATAGCAGAGGTGCCCAAACCCCAGCCTGGGGGCCATTTGTGACCCTCAGGGACCCCCAATCTGGCCTGCGGGGAGCTCCCAATATCCAGTGAGCCTCTGGCCCACCTGAGACTTGCTGGAGCCCACACTGGTCCAATGCAATCTAACTCAGGCCTACACCTGGTTTCTCTGACCTAGAACAAGGGAAGAAAGGAAGGGGTATGCAAATGTCTATCCTTAAGAGGGAAATGCACAGTTAATTCACTGTGCCTAAACACAGCACATTCATGGTGATATTGTACAAAGGTTTGCCTTGCCTCTCGGATGAGTTTAGCCCACTAAGCACTTCAGATTCAATTTAAACCACAAAACAAACAGGCAACCAAGGAGAAATGTGTCTTATTTATGTGGGATGCTTCTTCTGTGCTACATTCCTGTGGCACACATAAAGAAGCATTTGGCTGCTCTCCTCTGAGAAATGCAGCTCCCGTTCCGTTGTTACATGAGATGGCGTGGGGAACTATTATTTAATTATGACAACTACACACATACAAGACATTGCATTAGGAAACACACATGTACCATCTGCTAGGTACCATGATTTAGTTGTAGGCGTAGGAGAGCGGAGGCTTAGAAGCATTAACTCTATTCTGGGAGGCTATAAATGCAAGTTGCGCCTGCTGAGCAGTAGCAAGGGAGGTGTTTGGAGGAAGAACCGTCTTTAGTTATTATTACAGTTTTGGAAAGATGTTAATTTTGACAGTAAATAAGTGCCATCCACTTGTGCAGGTTGCTTTCAAAAATAAACAGGTCTTTTTTATGAGCTGTCGAGACTCAGGCCTGGGGATGTGATTCACAGGAGAATCGGTGATAAGGAATTAAAGTGTAGATAGTTTCACTTGCTGAGGTATGAGGACGGGCAGCTTATTCCACCCAGAAGGCTTCACAGGAAGCCAGTCCTCTGCTGAGGAACTGGCAGATGCCACAGCGCCCGAACTGGAAGTCCTGTAGATCAGACGCCTGGTCTCTGTTACTTGCACCACCAGCGCTTCTGGCTGGGTGGGGAGGGGAATGGGAAACTCACAGAATGGCCCATACTCCTTCTGCTAGGGAAATCAGGTGACATGGGAGGGCCAATCTGGTGCTACTGAACATGTAAAGACTCCTGCTGATTTCTGCAGTCTGGGCAACTCATCGCCAACTGGTTCTCCCTCTGTGCGCCAGACTAATTGTCTCCTGCCTTTCCACCTCCAGTCTGCCTGCCTGCTGTCTGTCTCCGGTCTGTTTGCCTGGAGCTTGTGTTCAGCCTCCCCACTGCCAAGATACCTGCCTTCCCTTTAGGCCTGAGCACCTGACAAGGGCCAGAGCTATCATAGTTACATACTGAAGAGCATACTTGAGCCAAGATACACTTATGAAACATGTCATTTGCATGAGCAAGGAGAGAAGGTATGGCAACCCACAACGTGCTGACCCACAATCATGGTCTCTGGTATTATTTACTTACTACTGATTTAATAATCTGTCCGCATTCCAGATCTTCCATTAGTGAGGGGGACAGCAGTATGGTTTAATAAGAACATGGCACAGCTTGGGCAATCTGCTCATCTCCAGTGACCACTTCTGTCTGTGGAGAACTCTGCAGGGTTCCGGGTCCTTCCCAAGTGGTCAGCATGACTGATTCTTCCTGACACATCCTAATGAATGAATGGCTGATGACAGTAGGTAGCCCTTCCTCTTCCTTCCCTTGGGTGCAGGGGATTCACTTTGCTCTCACTGCTCCCACTGCTTCCTCCTCCTCCTGCCTCACAGTTGCATCCTCCTCCCATGTTCCCGTGTCAGGCAATAAACTCTGGGGTGCTTCATTCCCCAAAGAGTAGCAGGCAGCAGTAACCAGCCAGCTGTGTGGCTCGACCACACAGGGATGAGCCAAGGTCTTGGGATACCTGAGGCATGGTGCCAAATGCTGCTGTGCCCCTTTTATCCAATGTCCCCCTTCCCTTCTTCCGCTCTTTCTTCCTCTTCCATTGGGCATGCTCTTTCTTTGCTTTTTACCTTGCTCACTGTGCCTGGGCACTGCTGCCACTTTGCAGCTCCTCTCTGTCACGGGGTGGGGCAAGTCCCTTTCCCTTTAAGATGGTTTAGGCTGGGTGTTGGTTAACCAGGTGTAGGGTATTAATAACTTAAAAACCTGGGTTTGGGTGCCTGAAAACAGAGAGCAGGAGGAAGGGTGCTAACAGCTTTTATATTGGAAGCAATACTGAGACCTGTAAGATGGTAGTTTTAGCCTCTATTTAGGTAAGATCTTTCTTGTTTTTTAAAGCTATTGTGATGCATGTAGTTATGTCTTTTTGGAGCAATTGAAGCTCCCTTAAGCTTTAATAAAAATCTTTTATAAAACATTGGGTGCAGTGATTGACCAGGGACATGTATGATGGGACCTGGGGCTTGGAGTGAGCAAAAATAAATAAGCATTGCTCTTGGGGGTTGTGGAAGGTGGTGTAGGTGGAGGAGGGTTGAGTCCTGGCTGGTTTGGGGGTCTCCCTTGGTCCTTCCCTACTCCAGGGGTAATGTTTGTGACACTCTCCACTATCCTCCATTCTCCTCCTGGAAGAGGAAGTGGAGTAGAAGAGAGTAGTGGGGAAATGCACCAGATAGGCAGTGGCAGATACAGCATGAACCTGGGGGAGGAAGCGAGAGGTGGCAAGGTATATTAGTGGGCAGATAGGTCAGCTGGTGGAGTGTGGCAGTGGGGGCAGTGTCTGCATTCCCCCCCCAACTGCTATCTGAGGTGGCCAGTTCACTGGGGCTCACAAATGGAATGGTCCTGGTAGCAGACAAGTTTTCTAGCTGCTGCTACGCTACAGCCACTTGCATATTAAAAAGTGATTTCCAAGTGCTTCCAGTCTCTTTTTGCACACATGTCTTCTTGGCCTCGGGATAGTCCTTTAAAGCAATGTACTGTAAATCTAAGCATTGGGAAGAAAAAATGTGGCCTTTTTTGGTTGAATAAATGCAACATTCAGCTTTATCTTACGCATGTTTACTCAGAAATTACACCCATAGAATTCAAGGGCAGTTTTAGTCACTTATGGGGTGGATGGCATGGAAATCATGGAATTTGCACTCCTTTTTCCACCCTAAAAAACTGAGTTTCTTTGTAAGGATCACACCATTCAATTCCCCTCTCCCACCCCAGTTTACTTAAATCTGTTCTTTTATTGCAAGTGCTAATTGCCTTTCATAACAAACAGCCTCTTCAGCTACAGTTACTGGCATTGCAATAGACAGCTGTCCAAAAACGTGTGGCTTGAGGTGAAAAAAGGTTGCCTTGGTTACCCAGACCCCCGAATGTTTTCATAGTACATCTCTTGCCTGTTTCCTGATCAACATGATAGTGGTATAAAAACACATTTTTGCCTTCCTTCTCCCCAACCTCCCCACCCCTTGGTCACATATATGGTCTCCTAGCTGTGTTTCACCATGATGGTCCAATAGAATAAGGGCAATGAGAGACATGTCCATGTGCCAGCCTCTCTCCTCTTAGGTCATCACAAAAGTGCTTTACGGCATTTTCACGACAGTCATCAGCCGGCACAAGGGACTTCAGCTGTCCCAGGGCACTTTCTGGATTGCACCCAAAGCCTTCTCCCTTTTAAATTATGCTTTTAGATAGCTGTGTTTTTAGCTATTGGTTTTTGTTTCTTTGTGACATTATTTTTACCTGGTTTCATGATGTTTTATTGTAAACTCCGTTTTTATGTCTTATTTGTAAGCTGCTTTGAGTTGTAATGAAAAGCAGGATTTAAATCCACTAAATAAAAATGACAAATAAAACACATGCAGAAAAACAGATAACACACCTTCTCCCCAGAAGCAGAAAAGGAATAATGAAGGACATTTGAGTGGTTTGGAGGTGTGCTGAATGGGAAAAGCAACATTGCACCATAATCCTGTTCACATTCAGAAAGAAGTCCAGTGCCCTGCTAATAAAGCTATAATGTTCCAAGTATCTTTCAGCTCCTGAGTATTCAAGAAGTCCACTGTAAGTTGGAAGGGACATGTGTTTGAATGAAGGTGGCCTCAAAAGTTCTCCTCTGCAGTCATTTGATAATCAAGATCAGGATGTCAAACATCAGGCCTGTGGTTTAGATGTGGCCCCTGGAAGCTCTTTATCTGCTCCCCCCATGCGATGAGATGTGCCAGTGCTGCCCTTTCAGCAGCACCACTTCGCAGACCAACTCTCAGTTGCTGAGCTGCAAAGTGATGCTGCAGCAGAAGCAACTGCTGAAAGGGCAACCCACATGATAATTGAGCCCTTCCATATCTTTGATCAAGATCTGGACATTTTCTCTTCTGTCATTTGCAGCTAATGAGTTTCTGTGTTTGAACCAAGTGCTTATTTCTGGCCATCATCTGCTTAATGACATCACTTCCTGCTTAATGATGGCACTTTTGACCCTCAGCAGGCACCATGAATGCTATTTGGCCCACTATAAGAAACAAATTTGACATCCCTGGTCAAGATTGTGTGGAATAGTCACTGAATACTTGATGTCCGCACCTGACAACCAGTTCAGCAGTTATGGCACAGCAGCTAAGCCTCCTCCACTGGCTTGGCCAACACCAAGTGCTATTTGACCCTCCCTCCAAAAACTCTGTCGTGCACCTTTCACATTCAACATCTGAATTTCATGTTCAAAATTTTGCGCGCCAAATTGGAACAGAAGAATCTGAATTTGTTAGAAATTTCAGAATATTTGCAAAAAAATTGTGAATATTTGTTTCAGCTCAGGAGGCAACCAAGTGGCAACCAGATCCAGTCTGCCTGCCTTCTTCCCCACCTGTTGTGGTCTTGATAAAATGTTAGAGCAGGAAAGAGGAACCGTGGAAAACAAACCCAGCTCCCAGCTGACAACACTACTGTTAGTAGAGCTGGCGCTTTAGTCAGAATCGCCTTGAATTACAATATCATTGCAATTAAGAAATAGAAAAAACAGGATTTTGTCCTTCTGAAATAGCAGTTCCTTTGTAGGCACAGCTGGTCTATGTTAAAATTTAACTGATGCTTAAGATTCCACTTCTTAATTAGAGATAAAACTTTAAAACAGTCCAGCTGCCATCAAAGCTCAGCATCTGGTAAGGAGGTATGAAGGAGGTGAGAGCTGATGCAGTGGGATCCCTGGGGGAGAGGAGCAAGAATATGGAGAAGTGGACATTCTAATATGATTCCTTGAGTGGCCAGTTTGCATTCCTAAACTACATTTTGGATCTATTCTTTGCTTGGCACTCTGTTTGTGTTTTGAACTGCTGAATCGAAGCAGACAAGCCTGGACATTAGGTAGTACAAATAAGAGGGATTTCTAGTCCATCCTATAGTTAGTGGTTAGATGTGGCAGATCCAGACCCAGAGCAATGAAGCTAAACAAAGCAACTCTGGACAAAATAATTATTATTTGGAATATCTACCACTTTTCATCAACAACAAAAAGTTCTCAAGGTGGTTTACCTAGCAAAAGGAAATTAATTCAATAATTCACTCATTCATTCATCCAAACTACATGAAACACAGTTGTTAACTGTTGTTCAGCAATTCATAAAAGTCTCAACCTGAGATCCAAGTATCAACTAGGTACAAGCGCAGTATGTATGATGTTCCTAAAATCACCGTTTTTTTGCAGATCTGTTGGTGTTATTTCAGTAAGCTGCAGTTGTTTAAAGTAATTCACAAAACTTTTCGCGGTTGTTTCCAGTGCCATGATGACAATCGGGACCACTTTAGTATGTATTGTCCAGAGCCATGTGATTTCAATGTCCTGATCTCTGCACTTTGTCATTTTTTTCTAGTTCTTTTTCACTGACCCTGGCATCTCCAGGATTTGCGATATCAATTAGCCAGACGTTTTGATTTTCTATTATTGTTTTATCAGATGTATTATGTTTGAGGTGTCTGTCCATTTGAATTTTAAAGTCCCACAGCATCTTGACTTGTTCAACTATTCAGCCTGATATTCCCAAACATTTTTTGATGCTGGCAAATTATACTTTTTACATAATTGTCATGAATATGTACAGTTTAGGCCTAGTAGCATTGCAAGGCCTGAACCAAGCTAAAACAGTAACACAGAAGTGGCTTGCATTTCCTAGCTGCTAGGAATTTACAACTCAATGGAAGGTGATTATGTAGCACCTAGGCAGCCAGAAAGACTGGAATGCATTCAAGGATGGAATGCAGCTGCAGATCTCCATGGGGGAGGGAAGAACTGACAGGGCGAACTTCCAGCCCCACTTCCAGGGGACAAGGTCTTTGTTCCTTGTCTCTTGGTGAGAGAGGTGGTGGGTGCACATCCTGCCCCGCCAGCACCATGTGGCCATAGGTAACTGGCCTGAGGATCTACAAAAGAAGCTGACCCAGGTGAGGGTTAGAGAATAATAGAGTTGCCAGTTAGCTTTGTTGTTTTATGCTGATATGTTTCCTAGAAGTTTTTATGCCTCTAGCATTTGCTGCCTTTTGTAACCTTTTGTAAACCTATGTACTTAATAAAGTAAAAATCTTTTGTACCATGTTGGTTCATTGTCTGTTGGGGACAAAGGTTCAGAATCCTGCCTAGCCGTTCAGCAAGCTACCAAAAATCCTCATTGTGGACCAGTAACTTGAGGACTGAGACATTAAGTAAAGGAAGTGCTCAGTGCCTACAAGGGATATAGTTAAGCCTAGAGGGTTTCGGTGTCCCTGGACTGAGGCACTGGCTCTTACAGGGTGGTGGCAGTACTACCGAACAGGGATCTTTGAGGGCTCTAGGGTTCAGAATCAACAACTCTGAGCACCCAAAACCCTGGGAGTGTGAGACCAAGTGTACGACAATAATGACCTGTGAATTAATTTTGCAGCTCATGTTGCGTCTGACTTTGTAATTTGTTTGCGTGATTTTACTGCAGGGGAGCTCCCATATCTGTGGATTCAGTTATCCGTGGATCAGGTCCTGGACCCCCTCCCCTCCCCACATCCCCTCTATAGGCGAGGGGAGCAGAGCATTTGCCCATATCCACAGTTTTGGCTATCTGCATGGGGTTCCAGAACAGAAGACCCACAGATCAGGGGGCACACCTGTGCATTCACGTATCAAGATAAGACACAGTCTCACCTTTTTCATGGCAAAGTCTGCGCTTAGGGTTTTCACCTATTTTCTGGATTTTAACTTTCATAAAATGTGTTTGAGTGCCTGTTCTTGTGAGGCAAAAATCAGATCTTCAGTTTATTTCTTGATGGTACCCAGTTTCAGCCATGCCCAAGTCGTTATTCTTTCAGTATTTTTCAGGTGTTGTCCATGCAATGGTTTATTTTTCCAGACATTCAATTACTTTTCAAATTGTTGCTCTTTATATTCAGCCTCAGTTTCTGTAGTTTTTAAAATATTCTCAATTTGTACAGCCTTCAGTAGTTTTTTTGTGCTTTTGTTTACATTATCACTCAGATGTCTTTTTCCTTCTTCCACTACCTGTAGTGCTTGTAGAAGTCCACAGCCTCCAATTTTATGTGGTAGATATAATCTGCCTACATCACTTTTTGGATGTAATGCACAATGCACATTCATTTATTTTCGTGTTTTAAAATCTAATTTTTCTATTTCACTTTGAGTCCAATCAATTATTCTAGCTGGGTACGTAATTACTGGGCTAGTTCATGTATTTATGGCTTTGTTGATATTTTCGCCATTTGACTTTGGTTTTAAAAATTTTCACACTCTTTTGATGTTTATTTGATATTTATTTAATTATGATGATGATGGTGTCCTGTCCCTGAAAAGAGACACAAGGGAAGCACCAGCAAACAGCCACTGGGGCAGATGCTATGCTGGGGTGAAAGGGAGGCACCAGGAGTTGGCCAGGTTGAGCACTAGCTGAGTGCCTGTGCTGTTCAGATGATCCACTCAGCTAAACCAACCTCTGAATCCCCCCAGTACCAGGGGAAGCAGTGCAAGTTGGCCAAGAGGCTCACACCACTGCTGTGCCTAGCTCATCATCTACAAATGGAAGTCTTCTCTAGAGGCCTCTGTGTCATCATGGGATGTTTGGGGGATGCTCTCACTGGCTGGTGGGGAGGGTGGGAGGAGCCACTACCATCTTTCATACATTGTTGCTGCTGATATGCTTGGGGGTGTAGAGACGCAAAATATCATGGTGGCCTCATGCCAGGTTTTGCACCAGTGCCTCCGGCAAGCTGTAAAGCACAGCTGGGACAAAGAGGGGCAGTTGCACTCTGACTGTTCAATACAAGAGAGCCGTCACTGTAAAAAGTAACCTCTGTCTCTTCATCAGCCCTGCCACACAGGGCTTTTATAGGGACAAAAATAAGGCTACACTATAGAAATATAAACATCTTGCCTCTGCCTTCACTTCCTACCAACATCACACATGCTTTCCTTTGAATAGGTCTGATACGCTGCTAGTTTTTCTGTCACAAGGATCTATTGCTTTCTGCCTAGAACCTGCTTGGTCTATCAGCATTCTAATCCCAAAGGCACCCCCTGCACCAAGAAGTAGAAGGAGCCCCTGTAGTGGAACTGGGAAGCTGCACAGATAATGCATACAGTTAGCAAAACCATATGAAAATTATTGCTATTCAGACAAAGAGATTAGATTTGAAGGAATGCGAGCAGTGTGGTGTCTGAGCAAAATCGTTTTCCTCTGGGAAAGGAATCTGGAGTTAAGCCAACAGTGTAAGAGCCACTTTGGAAAATCCTAGCCATTAGGTAAAATTACAAACCGCTAATTTTTGAATTACCTGGAGTTATCAGTGACAAGCTACCAAGCACTTAATTGCGGTAACAAGCAAGACTGACAAATTCATGTAGTTTATATATAGAAATCATTCATTGTTCTATACTGGCGGTAACCCAAAAACCCTCCTCCAGGCTCGATTATACACTTTGCTTGAGGGATTAACTGTGATTTGATGAAATCTTTCAATGCATTCACCACTGACGTACTTGTTCAGCCCAACTGGTTTGTAATAATAATAATAATAATAATAATAATTTTATTTTTACCCTGCCTTTCTCCCCGAAGGGACCCAATGGTTTGTGATGGTCAGTTATTCCATATGTATCCCACTTAAAATTTAGATTTAACTTGAAATGCCATTTTGCATAATAATGGCTCTCAGTTCCAAACCGGTCTAAACTGGCTATAAAAAAATAGTCCAGTCAGCCAAATCAGACTTTCTGAGAATCTCAATGTCTCCCTAAAGACTAGAAAAGTTGGCATCTTTCCTTTTGGAAGCTGATTGCACAGGGAGCTGGCTTCCCCCTCTGAAGCCCCAGGCATTCATTCAATATAGTGGCCCACCAGATTAGCATATGGGTAAAGCTCTTCATTATGGCATCCTTTATCCCAGACCATTTAGCACTTGTTTCCCAATATGTTTACTCAGAAGTAAGTCTCACTGAAGTCCAAGTAAGCATGCACAGGATTACAACAATCATGGAGGAGAGGAGCATAGGAAGCTGCCTGATATTGGTCCATTAGCTCAGGAATGACAATGCAGGATTGTACAGCTCTTTCTCTGCCCTACCTTGGAGACGCTGGGGGTCCTCTGCATACAAGCAGCTGCACTTCCACTGAGCCACAGCACCTTTCCTATACAGTGGCGTCACTAGGGGGTGCGGGGGGTGCATGTTGCACCGGGCGACACACCGGGGGGGATGACGCACTGGGGGGGTGACGTGCTAACATCATGGGGCTAGGAGCTACCACGTCATGCCATACACCATTGGATGCAGCATGTCCAGCAGAATGCAATGCAAGAAACAGAATTAAAATAAGCTCCTTTCCTTCAAAAGTTATGGCAAAAAAAACCAGAAAGAAAAAATGCATGGATCCTTATGGAAAGTGAAAGTGAGCCATATCGTGCGTTTACTCGCGAGTAGGTGCACTTGCCATAGTCCGTCAGAAAGGGCAGGCAGAGAGGAATCCAAGGACATCTGAATGGTCCCAATCCAATGAATGCAGCCCAAAAAAACACAAGAAGGAGGTCCCTGCCTCCCTCCCAGCTACGAGTCTATTGAGCTCGAAAGGAAGCCACGTGGCTGTGTTTACTCACAAGTAGGCAAACGTGTCTTAGTCCGTCAGAAAGGACAGGCAGAGAGGAATCCGACGACACCTGAATGGTCCTGATCCAATGAATGCAGCCCCCAAAAACACCCGAGAAGGAGGTCCCTGCTTTCCAGCTGCCCTATTGAGCTCTATGGAAAACAAAGCAGCCTCACGGTCGTGTTTAGGCAGACGAGCCTTGGTTGGTGGTCAGGCCAGGCAAAGGGGAATGTGAGGACACCAGAATGGTCCCGATCCGATGGAGGTGCTCCAGAAGGCAGCCCCCCCCCCCCCAAAAAAAAAGGACTAAAAAGAGGCTTCAACTGGTAAGGGGAAGTTTTCTATTTTGAACTTGAAAAGCCAGGTGGATCTTTGTATGATATGCCTGATATAGAAGAACTTTGAACTGGGCACTGTGAAGGGCTTGAAATCTCACTGATTCTTTTTTGGGGTGGTTGTTATTGCAGGTAGACTACAGAGTAAGCTCCATTGACCACTATGGGACTTACTTCAGAGTAGACCTGCATAGGATTGGGCTCACAGGTGGCAATCCTACACACTTTCCTGAAAGTAAGCCCCATTGACCACAATAGGACTTACTTCAGAGTAGATTCACTTGGTGGAACAGGACTGGCTCCCCCTTATTTAATTATTTCTTTTATTTTAATAATAATAAATTATTTTTACCCCACCTTTCTCCCCGAAGGGACTCAAGGCAGCTTACAAACAAGGTTAAAACAAGTTAAAAACATAATTTAAAAGCAGATAAAAACATAACATACCATAAAAACAGTAGTCAGATAAAAACTAATCAGGTAAGAGCATAGGGCAGCAAATTAGAAAAGGATCAGGCCTGTGAGCAGATATTAAAAAATGTTAAGAGATGTTTAAAAGAAGTTTAAAAGGCCAGGAACTCAGAAGGCTTGTCTAAACAGAAGGGTCTTCAGACCTCGCCGGAAAGTTTTATTTTAATTTGATTATTTATAATTATTTATTTTAATTTGCTTGATGATGTCACTTCTGGCCATGACTTCACTTCCAATGGGTCCTGGACAGATTGTCATTCTAAAAAGTGGGTCCCAGTGCTAAAGGTTTGAGAACTGCTGCAATAATGTGTTAGTAAGTGGACACGGGGTGTGTGCGTGTGAGACTACGAGTTTTCAAAATCACTAAAATCAGAATTTGTAGCAATAAGACCATCATGTTATATATCAATCAATGCGTAATTTCATGCAGAATGCAATGAAACAAACCACATTGAAACATCTGTGTTCTAACAAAAGGTACAGCCAAAAAACCAGTGGTTTAGGGCAATGGTACATCACCGTGCCCACCACCTGGGGTGCCCCGCCCACTGCAAGGGGTGATGCGCAGCCCTCCCGCACCGGGCGACGCGAATCCTAGTGACACCACTGTTCCTATACCTTCAGTACAACAACCATTAGTAGAGGTGTTTGAAAATGGTGTTATTTATTTTACTCAGAAGTACGCTCATTGTGTTCAATAACAGGCTGTAATCCTCTCTTACTCACTAGAAACAAACACATCTAACCAATTAGGACTGCTAGATAACTGGATCCTCCAGAAGTAGCATAGCTCTGAATGCTGGGGGCAAACAAGGTCTTCTTGGGACCTTCTTGTCCTGAGCACCCTGTAAGTCTCTGGCCCGGTCTCTTTTGGACACAGAACATTGGACTAGATATACCTCCGGTCTGATCCAGCAAGGCTTACATTTAAAATGCTTGGGCATCAAATGGAACCAATTACAGGAAAGGAGTGCATTACTGGATAAGAGCAGTTTTTCCCCAACAGAAGGAATGAAGACTGTTTGGAAAGCAGACAGGAAGACAATCTTTTCATTGTCCCTTAAAGTAACTTGGCCCTACCCTTGAGAGTGATCTTAAGCTGCTCTATATTTTCTCTGCCAGTTGTTGAATATACTCATCAACACATCATGTCAACACAAGAAAGTGACCATATTTTTATTTTAACAATTTAGATGACTTTTGCAAGTTTTTCTCTGCAAAGCGGGAGAGGAGAACCCACATCTCTTTTTGCTTTTGAGTGTTGGCCTCATTTTTTTTCCTTGTAAAGATGTCTCAATTTATAGATTTGTTTTGTACTCATCTTGGAGACAGACTGTATCTGGCTGTTTTTTTTTTAGTCCCTCTTTCTCTGCTCTGTCACTTCCAATTCACAGTTGCTAAGCGTTCCAAGAGCTCACCAGAGGGACCTTCTCATAGTGTGATTTGAAAACTTTGAAAAAACACCTACCAGCCGAAGCACCATATGCTCCCAAGTTTCACAATGAACCAACAGGAGCGTTCCAGAGAGCATCTAAAATTCCCAAAGACTTCAGCCTTTGCTACCAAAAAAAGGCCTTTCCAGCTAGGGTTATATCCACACCATCCAATTATGACTGATTTCTTTTCCCAATTTCCATTATATACTGCTGCTGGCTTGCACAATCACATGGCAAAGAGACAAAGATTTTAGGGGAAGGGAGGCAGATTCAGCAAGTTCCAAGGGCCTGCAATTGAATGTATTTAAGATTACTTCAAAATAATATAGTTTAAGAGCATGCACTATGATTTGTGTGTGTGCATGTGTGGGGGGGGGATGTGCTATTTTACTGAACAGGCTCATGCATTAGATTAGGTATACATGTGAGTTGTAAAATTCGGTAACAGTGCCGTAATTACAGTAATATATGTAACTGCCTCACAAGAACAGGCACTCAAACAAACTTCTGCCTTCCAGAAGTGGCCTCCTATATGAGATCTTGCTTTGTGAGGATGGATAAGGCATCTCAATTAGGGTTGCAGAATGAATCTGCAGACTCAGTGTTATGCATGCAGAAATGTGGCACAAAACCAATACAGTGTGTATAGCCACAAGTCTACCCTTCTAACGGTCTGTCCTCTTCATTCCACTGCAAATGAAAGCATGGCACATGGTCTCAGTTGCCCACAGCATATGTATGATCAAAAGATTGGCATTTCCATATCTGGTCATGATTCGTCATGGGTTTTGATGAGGATATTCACCAAACTATTTTACCACTAAGTCACTAAGCATTACACCTGGGGGCTGGGGATAAGAATAGGCCCTCAGTTTGGCTGTACTTGTCGTAAGAGGCGACTAAACAGCCACCGGGTAGATGGGACTCGTCAGCCTGGGAAGGCAGCTCATTTGAGAGAAGGAAAACTCTGATCCCAATCCTCCACTGCCTTGTGGCTACATCCAGTTATGGAAAAGGCTTCAGGAGTCAACCTCGAGGCAAAATCCGGAGCCGGAGTCCCTGAGGCAGTTCATGGCTGAACACAGTCACGTTCTGGCAACTCCTGCGACGCCGCTGGAACCAACCGTATTGGCCTCTGCCTTTCCATTGGACCATTTCAGCGACGTGGAGAGGGGGGATTTGCTGCCTGGGTAACAGCCTATCCTCCATACCTACTTTACTCAGGCTTCGCGCTCTGGAGAGGACACTCTGTTCCAGAACCACCATTCAGAGCGTGACACCATAGTCTTTCAAGACTGAAGGATGCCAACAACTAAGCATTAGCTTAGAATGATGAATGTTTCCAAATTCCTACATTGCAAGGAATGCAGTTACAAGTCCTGAAGCCTCAGCTCAGTTGGGTGTGTTGGACTAATGAATTTCGGCTGCAATCCTATGCATACTTTTCTGGGAGTAAAGGGGGACTTTTGAATAAACATGCATCAGATTGAGCTATAAACAGTCCAGATCACTGTATTTTCCCAACAGTTGCCTGGAGGCTGGAATTGTGTTTTGCCATACAAGGTGACCTTGTTACGAATGGCCAGAAATTTGTTCTCAATAATAAATTTGGCACCATCTCACAGTAAGGGCTTCACAGTTAGAGTTTATGCACTCAGGCCTAGCCAACCTCGTGCATATATTAAAATCCAAAAATAAATAACATTAAAGCATTTTCATGCTTTTTAAAAAGTTCTTTTCTTTCTGAGTGAAACCTATGGGCACTGGCAAAGATTTTACCACACCTCAAATTGAAATTGGGTTGGTTTCCTAGGAGCCAGATAAATTTGAGGGTCAGATTGCATCCCTGATTTAAGTCAAAGGACTTACAGAGGGGGTACCATGTAGTTGTTCCAGAAGGGATCTGCAGACATGAGGGGCAGTAAAGGAGAATGGGCAGAATAATTGCTTTCTTGCTACATTTTATTATTGTTATTAAGAATATTTATATACTGCTTTCAATAAAAAATGCTATAAAATTTTATAGACTGCCTTTCTGCCAACATACTCAAGAGGGTTCACAGTTTAAGATAATAGTAGATAATTTAATAAATTGATACTTTGAGAAGGAAAAATTATGCTGAGAGTTCCAGCGTAACATCATATTTGGCCCTCAATCAGTTTCTTTAAAATGGCACACCAGCACCTGAAGTGACAAGAGAGCTTTTGTGCTGGGCTCGACCCCGAACTTCCTTGTCCCAGACTTGCTTTAGGCCTCCCCCAGCACCCCCCCAAGACTTGCTCAGGGTTCCACCCCCAGAACCACTCAGGGGCCTGAATGTTTCTGTTTGAAGAGTTGGCAGCTGTAGCGGCCAACGGTTGGCACAGAGTATCACAAATATTCCAGAGAATTCCAGCAAGCAGGTGAATGTTAGGCCCAAATCCTATCCAATTTTCCAGTGCCGGTGCAGCTGTGCCAATGGGGTGTGCACAGCATCCTGTGGTGGGGAGGCAGTCACAGAGGCCGCCTCAAGATATAAGAACATTTGTTCCCTTACCTCGGCGCTGCATTGCAGCTGCACCAGTGCTGAAAAGTTGGATAGGATTGGACCCTAAGTCACATTCGTGGCTATGAAAACTGGTATACCGCTATGAGCATTTCATTCATAAACCACTTCCATCTCTGGCAGACTGAGAGCACGAGTGAGCAGCAAGATGAGGTGGCAGGATGCATAGGAGGCATCCTCCATGGGTTTGCTGCCCCCTCACCCTGCCCAAAGCAGTCACTTCACCTGGCCTCATTGTTGACCCATCCCTGCTCAGGACTATCATTTCAAACTTCAGGGTACTCACCTTGCCCTCTCTGATCAGGACTCGTCCCTTCTCCCAAAATATGCACCACTTGCTTCTCCCTCCCCTTTTCATTTCTCACTTGTGGAGGTTTGGGCCTTTTCACATATGACATGGCAGCCCATGTAGGTTTGTAACTACCCACATACTTGACTGGGAGCTGTCGCCAGCACAGGCCCTCTAATGAGCACACCTACACACTACGTGAATTGTCAAACTTTGGGCACAATCCTAACCAGGTCTACTCAGAAGTAAGTCCTATTTTGTTCAATAGGGCTTTCTCTCAGGAAAGTGTGGTTAGGATTGCAGCCTTTGTTTTCCTTATTGACATGTTATTTTTAAGTGTACACATAAAATGAAAGCTCTTTTTTTTATCTCACAGTACACTGACAAGGCATTAAAATTGTCAAGGCACATCAACAGGTTTTTGACAATTGACACCATGCTGCCGGAGGGGGGGGGGCTCACATCCCCCATTGGCCCTACTAATAAATGACCTTCTCCCAAATTCCTGTGGCCCACCTGTGGACCACTCACAGCACACAAATATGCCATGGCACAGTGGTTGAAAATGGCTGTTTTAGACACTCAATGACTAAATGAAAGGAAGGAACTGGGGGTCACACCCACTGCCACTGTGTACTCATTGGATTACACAGAACCTATACATTTTTCCAGACTCTCTACAGGAAATCAGTTGAAGGTGCAGAAGCAATCCTGATTCCGCCCCCACGATTTCAATGTACACCTGAAAAGGTCTATATTGACTTGTGAAGCACCCCTTTCTCTCTTATCCAGCCTCCACTTGTCCCCTGAAAATGGGACAAATGCTTTTTGTGTGCCCAACCAATAGACCAGTTCCACTTGCAGCAGCAATGAGTACATCACAATCTCATTGCTCCAGCATTAGAAGCGCAACTGAGCTGGAAGGTCAGTCGGTGAATTATGCCGCCTCCACCCCCATCGGGTTCATCCGCCGCATGGTTTGTGATGTGTGGATTTATTTGCTCTCTCTAACACTGATAATTTCATGTACCCTTTTTGATAATAAGATGGAACATTTGAGGAATATCTTCTTGAATCAATCAAAGGCGAACTTCACATAAAACACAAGCTGTTCCCTTTGTGGTTAATTTTCATCCAGCTGCACTTAACTACTGATGGAGCCAGCAGAGAAAACTACTTGGCAACATTTCCTAATTAGGGGACGTTAATTACTGCTAAACACTATACAATTTCAATGTTATAAGGGTTCATCTCCATCAATGTTATTACAGTACTAAAAGAATTAATAATGATTTCAGACTTGGAAACTGTTGCCAAAGTACCCATTAGTTCAGAGTTTTAAAAGTGGCTCAACAATGCAATCTCAGTACGTACATTGCCGAAAAGGCTCAGAGCCAGGTACTCTCTGCGCTGCTGGTATAGGAAGTGGTAGAAGCCTGCAGCCAAAGAATTAGACTGGTTGTTTCAAAGCATTATGTGAACTTCAGTACTTCCTATCTCTATACACCTCTACTCTTTGCCCATTCTTTCTCCTTTTCCCAGCCAGCTCCTCCCTGTGGTCTTC
This sequence comes from Tiliqua scincoides, assembly GCF_035046505.1. Taxonomy (NCBI): domain Eukaryota; kingdom Metazoa; phylum Chordata; class Lepidosauria; order Squamata; family Scincidae; genus Tiliqua; species Tiliqua scincoides. The sequence goes on from NC_089827.1 coordinate 39,469,764, forward strand.
TCTGTTCATCAGAACATGATAAGAACCCCGCTGGATCAGGCCAAAGGCCCATATAGTCCAACTTCCTGCATCTCAAAGTAGCCCATCAAATGCCTCAGGGAGCACATAAGACAACAAGAGTCCTGCATCCTGTTGCCACTCCCTTGCATCTGCCATTCAGAGATTCTATTCTAGTATTCCTTATTTCTTTAGACCCACTTGCTACACCCCCATTCCTGAGCACCAATTCTTTCCTCAGCCAAAATCAAGCAATTATCCTTGCTGTGAAGAGCAGTGCCATCAGAGGAAAACCGCCATGGTGCAAGGATGGAGGCAGCAATTCAATGCAAGCAAATACACATGTTCTGTACAGGTGCATCCTATTTATCCACAGGTTTTTTATCTGGGGCGGGGGAACTGAAAGTCTCACACACACCTTTGCCTCCTTTGCCCTGAGCTGGCATCTCCCTCCTTTTCCAGGCAGCCCAAAACACTGCACAAAGGCTCCGCCTGGCACAGGAAGGGAAATAGCCCTGGAGCCATGGAAGAGGCTCCCCTTGCTAAGGAACAGTAAGACTCCTGGAGCACCTGAGCCAGCAAAGAGGCTGAAGAGGGGAAGGGGGGGCGGGAAAACCTCTGCAGCCAGAGCACGTGCAGTAAGGTGGAGCTCACCCCCCCCTCTCTCTCACACACACACACACACATAGGGGCAGCTTCAGTAGCAACAGAGGGGATTGCTTTAAAAAACCCAGGGAATGTTTGCCTAATTCCCCCCTCCCAAATGGTGCAGGCTCTCCGTGCTCCAGCCTACAGAAACAAAACAGCCCAGCAAGGCTACAATCCTTTCCACACTTTCCTGGGAGTAAGCCCTATTGACTACAGTGGGGCTTACTTCTGAGTAGGCAGGCATAGGACTGGACTCTTAAGAGGTCAGCATCCCACCTGTGAAAGAAGCAGAACAGAAGCGGGAGGGTTGAGTATGGAGGGGATTGATAACAGCTGCCTTAGTTTCTTTCCATCCGGAAGTGTCGGGCTGCAGCATATTTTCGTAACTCTATGAAATTTAGCACAACGCGTTTTTGGTTAATCACGCCGAGTCACGGAATGGAACTAACGCGGATAAATAGGCTCCACCTGTATTTGCATTTGTACATTCAATTCCCAGGTAGGGCTGGAAATACGAGAGCTCTGCTACCAGTCAATATGGACCAGTGGGCTGATTCAGTATAAGGCAGCCCCCTCTAGAAGATGTCTAATTTCAAGGTGCAACCATCTAGTGGAGCCATGAGCTGTGCTGGGATCAGAACGGAGATGTCAAGCCTGGAATGACCATCACTGCCAAGACAATGTCCAACCCTGAACAGGAAGTCTTTATTCCCCTTCCTGTTAAGGACAGCCAACAGCCAGGTCAGATGAGAACAGTCACTCAAGTATCTGGGAACCCTTTGCTGCCTACTCCAACCTGTAACCCAGTTGGCCATACAAGGCAACTATGTGCAGAACTGTGGTCTCCTAAAAATAATGAAATGGAGTTTCATCAGTCTTAAAGTACACAATCTCCTTTGTGAATAGTGACAGCCACCTTAAAAACCAACAAAGGACATGGGCAGGCAGGATTTATTTTTGGAATTCTGAGCATATTTGTTCTAATGGACATCGGGCACTCAAAATACTTTCTCATTGTGCAGTTAGAATATGTCGTTCTCATCTGTCCTATTAAAGAATTTACCAGATGGAGGTATTTTTTCTCCCATCTTTTCTTCCTGTGCAGGTTGTATTTAATTAAAAATGATTTCCCTTTTAATTCTACCCCTGACATTTTATCTATCATCCAGATGTTACCTCTGATCATTTCAGTATGGGATCAGCAGGATAAAACTTATTTCTATTCTCAGAAGGAAAGAAGAAACTAAAGTTACATTTGAGCACATTAAGATAGGGATGTCACTTTTGTTCTTTTTGCCCTCTCCAGAGTTATGAAATCACAGACTGTATAGGTCATCTTGTCCAACATGCTGACTGAAGAGCTGTTGGTGAGGAAATCATTAGGGGGAATTTCTCCCTCACAAACTAAGTCAGACCCTATACTAAAAAATACTAAAAAATCTGATCTTCCACTCCATCAGCCCTGAGAAAAATGAGATTTTTAAAAAAGAGCCATGCTACATAAATATGCAGAATGTGATGACAGAGCCGGTATTGTACCGAATTGTGGGGGGGGGGGAAGAGGAGGGTCACTTTATTTTAAACAGTCTCAGCAACCAAAAACAAAATACAAAACACCTCCTTATATATAATAAAGTAGCCCGTCAAGGAGAAGGGTACAGACTTTGTCCTGATATAGTCTGCTACATGCAGAGTTTTTGTTTTTTTGACACAGGACAGCATTCAAAAATCCGCACAGAAGCACAACGCTGTCCAAAATTCGAAAGCCTCATTCCACGTAACATAAGTCTTGACTCTAATGGACTTAGAGTGCAATCCTAACCCCTTATGTTAATGCTTTCCAGCACTGACATAAGGGCAATGCAGCTCTGAGGTAAGGGAACAAACATTCCCTTACTTTGAGGAGGCCTCTGTGAGTGACATCCAACTGCAGGATGCAGCACACGTCCCATTGGCACCGCTATGCCAGTGCTGGAAAGTGAAATCAAACCATCTAGCTCCCATTATCCGCTCCCACTGACAGCACTCCTCAAGTGCTCAGCCAGGGGTCTTTTCCAGGCTTGCTACCTTTCAAAACTGAGATTCTGGGGAAGGGCTATGGCATTCATTCAACCTCTCTGGCCCTCAGAACACCCTCCAGACACAATCAGAGCACAGTTCTGGTCATGTTCAGTTGAGTGGGCCAGAGGCTTTCAGGGGACATGAGGTTGGCCACGGGCCAGAAAGAGGCTTGCTGCGGGCTGCATCTGGCCCCCGGGCCGGGGTTTAGAGACCCCTGCTTTATAAGATGGGACTTCTAGGCACACCCTAGGCTCTGCATCTTTAATTAGCCAACATTTTCATTTAATTCTGTGATACAAATTGCTTCTTTTTTGTCCTCTGAGTTAACTGTTCCACCTTATGTGGTAGTGCAAGCAGGAGGCTTAATGAGAGAAAAAATAAGTCTGCCCAGCATCTGAGCCCTGTTTCCTCAGCAGAAGGCAGTGACAAAATAAGGCATGAAAGTGTGGCCTGATCTTTAGAAAGGTAATGATTTTAGAATTATTTTTAGTTGTGTCGCGTGCACACAGTAATTAATCTCAAGTGAAATGAGAAAGAACAATCCCTGCACAGATTATTCTTTTATTTAAACATATGTTCTTAAAATGTCAAGCAATTTATTTCTGCAAAGTCAAAGTTGAAACATGGTGTAAAAGATTTTACAAAGTAGAAACTTTTTCTTTTTTATTAAAAAGGAGGCCTCAGATTTCCATCACGGTTGGCTTTATTCATTTACCATTTGAATACCACTTCTCCGTTTTTTACTGTAATCATACAGAGAATTAGGGTCCAATCCTATTCAACTTTCCAGCACTGATACAGCCGTGCCAAGGAGGCGTGTGATGCATTCTGCCATGGGGGGGGGGGCAGTCATGGAAGTCTCCTCAAAGTAAGGGAGTGTTTGCTTCCTTACCTCAAGGTTGCACTGTGGCTGCATCGGAGCTGGAAAGTTGGATAGAATTGGACCTTAAAGATTTAAAAATATAAAATGGGATCCTTATGGATGGACTTGTGCACTGTTCTCTGAAATTTCATGAGATTCTTTTATGGGCAAGAAACAGAAACAGGGCAACCTCTTCCCTGTTCTTGTGCTACAATTACGGGGAATGTTGCTGGGGAGCCCATGGAAGTGCACAGAGCATTCCCCAATACAGAAACAAGCAGCGAAGCTCTCCCCTGTCCCCCAGAATCACTGGCCAAGCTCTGCTCTACACATGTTACAGAACATTGTTTTTGCTTATTGCCATTTTTTCACTGATTATTAGAAGCCACCTTGCGCTTATCATGGAGGAAGGTGGGATAAAACATTTTTAAAATAATAATCAAGTGGACGAGTTCTGAGATGGTAGAATGAACCATACCATTTCAGGCTATGGGGTGGGGGGGAATCCCATTTCCTGCAATTAGAAACAAGTACAAAAGAGAACAGGTCAGGACCCTGTTATAAAGTTTAAAAATAAAACTTGCATGGATTTTCTTTAATGTGTGAGTGAGCATTCAAAAATGTGACATGCAGTCCTGCACCCTGAAATAGTTCAGTCCATTCTGTCACCTCAGGCCACCACCATCGAATTCCACCGCTTCAGTAATAAAGCAGCCCTCAGTTCTTGAGTATCTGCACATTGGCACCTATGTACAAGTGACCAGGACTCTTGAGGCTTCTTGCAGGCTGCAAGTCCTATCCATCCACAGCTGATCTGAAAAACTGAGAATACAATGTACAATCCTGTAGAGATTACAATCTTGCAAAATCCAGGGACGGGCAGGAAACCGCAAGCAGTACAAAGTGATTTGGGGGTGGGGGGCTTAAAGAAGCAGTCATAGATGATCAACCCCTCCCCCAATGTCTTATTGGCTCAAGATGAGTATACTAAAACAAAAATCTCCATGGCTTCGATCCTGAGGATAAATCCATGCACACAAATTGGTCTTATTTTTGACCAGCAACACCTCCCATTTTTCACCCCAGTGTGCCAACAGATGCTTTTGAAACTCTAGAGATTTCAAGTCATTTCATACTCAGGATGCGCTAAGGGAAGAAGGAGAGTTCCTTTTTTCTTAAACGAAAAGCAGCCATGCTGCTGTAATTCTTTTGGGAACAGACCCCTTGGATCATAGCTCCACAACCATTCATGGACTTGATGACAACCTACAAAATCTGTTTTAACAAAGGTCAAAGACTCACAGACACAAGGCTCTTGTAGGTACCCCATGGCACTGTGCATTAAAATATACGCTATCAAGCTAAAATGGTATTTTGCTCATTGTTTTCCGGAATCAGTGTTGTGTCACACATAAAAATATGCAGCAAAATCAACATTACAAAATCTTTACAATTCAGAGCTTTCCATATTTACCCTTACAATGGGGGAGAAGCACTCCGAGGTATAATGAAATGGCAAAATGGGAGCACCGGCCCTTTAATCCTTTCGAAAATGCTCCTTGGGCCTGGTTGCAGGAAAAAATTCAAGGACATTGTTTTCTTAAGCCTTTCCATGTCTCTCTGTTTCACTCACTCAAATCCTGAATTAGTCACTGGTCTAAGCCATAGGCAGGTCATAGTAAGCTGCATATCTGCCAGTCACATGGTGATAAATCTGTGGGAAGAATTTACCAGAGCAATTATGGAAAAGCAGAAATTAAACAGGTATAACAAAGCTAACAAATTAAGGGCAGGTTAACAAGACAGCAGACGCAGCTTATAGACATTTAATTACACTGATTAAAACAGTGCTTTATCCAAGGTTTTTGAGGCCAATTCTTTGAGCAACCAACACAAGGTGGCCTCATTTTACACTACAAGGCTCAGCTTTTACTTACATGCCCCATTTGTGTGCTGTTGCTCCTCCTCCGAGCAGCATGCTAATCTCACATCAAGACAGGTTGGCTGGAGAATAAGTAACCTGAGAACAGTGGGAGTCTGAATCCAGGTCTCCTTGGGTCTGGTCTATCCACTGCACTGCAGTGGCTCTCATGAGAGCTACAGAACCAGGTGGAGACCTGAGGTGCTGTTTCCCACACCCATCAGCCACAGCATCACAATAGCCACAGCATCATGCTGACTCTTGCTTTACTTTTCTCCACAACCTCCAAGATCACCTCTTGTCCCATCCATATGGCAAGCCTGATCAGCAAAGCTAGCTGGGGTCAGATGTAGCTCCATTCAAAGCATCCCGAATGCCCTTAGGGACACCATTCACAAGGGAAAAACAACACGAAGAAAAAACCATCACTGGATTCTTATGGCTACATCTATGGATGGCC